>NC_137006.1:9963900-10161400 GCF_032717465.1 Coenobita brevimanus
GGAGGCAGACTTAAGGAATGTGAGGAAGAAAAGAGAACGAGACTGATAGCCAGGGCAGGCTGTGCCACTGCGCTATCCTGACTTAGTCCTACGTTCTTCAAGATTTGTACAGAATTCAAGAATACTATCAACAAAACTCACACCAGTTTGCATCAGATTTCAAGAAGGACTGATCCAGTGAAACCGAATATTTGACAGTAACTAACCACTACAAAGGTCAGCTTAAGCAGTTTGTCTGACTTCGACCAAATCTGGTGGAAAGATTTAGGACGAGAGCCCAGCGAGGTATTGTTTTTGGTCGTTTCTTTGTTTGCAACATTACGGAAAACGGCTGATTGAAATTACATGAAACTTTCAGGATATATGGTCACTGGTGCCAAAAGAAAGTTATTAAATTTTGGAGGTAATCAAGTGATCCTGAATGGTCAAAAAATCAAGGTCACGGATTTTCATAGGGCTATAATTTGAAACGAGTTGAAGATAGAGATATTTACTATTATGAACCTACATGAACTCGTAATATGGGCTTTCATTTGGCATCAAGACCTTTGACCTTGGGTGACCTTGAAAGGTCAAACTCAAGGTCACAGATATTCAAGGGCCCATAACTCCATTCTAGTTGAAGACAGAGATATTTACTATTATTAACGTATAACAAGTCCCATATAGGTTATAGATATGTACCATGACCTTTGACTGTAAGGGACCTTGAAAGGTCAAACTCAAGGTAACGGATATTCAGGGGGCTATAACTCGACACTCGCTGAAGGTAGATATTTACTACCATCAAAATAGAGGAAATCTCATACGGGCTTTTATTTGGCACCATGACCTTTGACCTTGAATGGCCATGAAAGGTCAAATGCAAGCTCACGGATTTTCAGAGGGCGTAACTTGAAAACATTTGCGCCATTACCTTAGACATTAATTGTGTACCGTACTGACACTAAATGGCCGACTCCGATTCAGTATTTAACTGCAATAAAACAAGTGCTGTCGGGCGAGGTTTGTTGTGCCTGGCACCACTTGTTTCTTTCTGATGCAAAGAAGACAAAACCAAAAGTTGTGAATCACGGAAATGTGTTCTTTCGAGGACAAACAAAACACAAAACGAAATGAATTTAAAGTGATACATATTCCCGTTCAGTTCGTTTCGGGGTGGTTGGTTACAATGCTTTTAAAAGACTAGCCGTCACAGAGGGAAAAGCAGACTGAGGAAGATAATTCCAAATTTGTCCTGTTGTATTCATCAGCGTCTGAGAGTCTTCATTAACTCTTGCATTTGACAAGTGGAAGTAAAACTCAGTCCTTTGGAATGGCATAAGTCAAGACATAGTGGAAATGAGACTCTGAGAGAAGCATGTTGACTACGTGAAGAGACAAGCGAGAATAAAAGGGGTATATTGGTGAAGATGTTGATGTACTCGATAGGATCAGGTGGATTATCTTGTGATGATGGACGTGTGGAGAGAATGGAGAAAGAGATATCAGCGAAAAAGTGTATGTAAATGAGCTGGAAGGGGGAGAGGAAGGGGGAGGCTGATAATGAAGTGGAGATATGGGGTGGAGGTGTGTGAATTAGAGGTGTTAGCCTGATGGCAGAGGACAGGGTGAGATGTACATGATTATCCTGTGGCCATCTCTTCCAGGACCAAGATGTCTGTCTAAAAAGATATGTAAATAGAGTGTCGGTCTCAAAGTGCTTCGTAAAACATTTAAAAGACCAAGTACCCCATCACTGCGGTGACGTCCTTTATAAAGCATTCAAAGCATTCTTAATATTTCCAGATTTTTATTTTTTTTAGGTGAGGCTTTAAAAACTGGCCTCATTCACTATAAAAGGTATCCCTTAAGCTGGATGAAAATGTCTGACGGTTGTACCGGGAATAAAATTTAAGATGAATTAACAAGAAGAACAGGGTAAGGTGAGACTGTATGTAGCTGATTAAGAGTTTGTAAAAATTCCCCCCCCCCTTTCTCTCTCTCTCTCTCTTTCTCTGACAGAGAGAGAGAGAGAGAGAGAGAGAGAGAGGGCTTATCCCGATGGGTGTATGGATGATAGTTCTGATGGTGCCGCTGCTGCTGCAAATGATGATACTGGGATATTACACTGAGTACAGGTACTTTTGTGTGTGTGTGTGTGTGTGTGTGTGTGTGTGTGTGTGTGTGTGTGTGTGTGTGTGTGTGGAGATATTGTTGAGGACTTATTGTATTACTTTACCAAGTAAATGAAAAGCTAACAAGACCGAAATGAAACGCAAAATAAAAGAAATTTTTAATTTATAAAATGGCTAATATGTGTCCTGGTTTATGCATGGCAAACAGCATCTCTCTCTCTCTCTCTCTCTCTCTCTCTCTCTCTGTATTTATATATATCTATATATCTATATCTATCTATCTATCTATCTATCTATCTATCTATATATATATATATATATATATATATATATATATAGATAGATAGATAGATAGATATCATCTTAAATGTCGAGACCAATTGCCTAGCCCAGGGTTCCTACGCTCCTCATGGGGCAATGTAAGATTGGATGATATATATATATATATATATATATATATATATATATATATATGGAGCCTCTATGGTACAGTGGTAGAGAGTGCGTTTCGTACACGGGTGAACCAGGGTTCGCGCCCCGCCAGGGTAATAAACTTTGGGAGTGTTCACCCGGCCACGTACTGCATTGGCGGACACAAGGGGTGCTGTGGTTGAACCAGTGTCGCTTACTATAAAGTATGCTTGCACCCAATCGGCTTGCGCGGGCCGATTACACTTGGTTCACAGACTACACATACATCCAAAGCCACTCCAACACTATAATTACACTTACAAGTACTTCTCACCCTACATACAATCTCTACCAGACAGCCTAAGCCACTTGGTAGAGATACATTGGCTGTATCGTCCCGACTTCTGTCGGGATAGGCCGGTCCTGCAGTGGATACTCAAACGGCTGATGATGATGATGATATATAAACTGTATATATATATATATATATATATATATATATTCGATGACCAGTTCTCCAAAATGTGTCAGGATTTCAGGAAGGATGAGATGTAGAGTTAATACTACAGTAGTAATCGAAGACTGTTTTAATAACTGAGAAGGACACTTAACCAGCCTTTGAAATCAGACAAATTAATGAAGGATTGCAATAGATTAAGTTATTAGAAATATTTAGAAAATTTGCTTATCATTTCAGAAAAAAATTATTTTGGTTAAGAATCACCTGCATAGGTACTCTGCAAACATTTCTTGAGAAACATATAAATACCATCATCAGTAACGGCCATCATCATCATTATTTCCGCTTTAAACAATGTACCTGCTTGAGGTTTTTAGAATCCTGAATCCACCGAAGCAAAATAATGAAATGCGCAGTATGAGAAGCTGCTAACTATACATCCAGTGTATTGGTCAACATGTTCTAACTTTAACAGTCCAAATGGACTGAACTGCAGGACCTGACTATCTTCATAGGAGACTAGTAGCCGGAACCGACCTTCCAACAGCAGGCAATGTAGTATTGAGGGAAGGGTATAAGCAACAAAAGTGATGCATGTGCAGCTCTAGTCGTTGTAATGGATATATCCGTGTATGTTAGAGATTGTAAGTTACTCTGAACTGTGTGGATGCCAACAAAATTAGTATACGACAGGATATACTACCAGTGCCAACTTGAAATGTCAGTCTAAGCTTGTGGTTCGAAAATTTGACGCTAGGAAGACACATGACACGAGGTGAACGTTTTCACAGTGTCACTGTAGCTTTCGATTCTACCATATTCTTCCATTCAGTGCCTTGTCACTACATGGAAATTCTTGATTTTAGCTCACAACCTATCCATACATATATCTGTCTAACTATCTGACTGTCTATCTGGAATTAGCTGACTCGTTTCATACCTGGTTGATGAATAACAGGAAAGCACAGCAATATATAGAGAGTGATTACTGGACGAAATTTGTCCGTTAATTCGTTCAGCCCTACTACCAGTTATGTCTTACGGTGAAAAAGTCTTTTCAGAGAACTCTGGTAACGTTAAAACGAAAGTCAACCTGAATTCTGTGAACGAAAATCAGCATTCCCCCGCCCCGACCCGGCAACGGTCATGCAAGGAAATAGTTGTTGGGATTCCTTCCTATCCACTCCTCAGTTATGATTTGCTCCATGCTCTTACTTGCGTCACTTTTGAGTCTGATGCCACGAAGTGGGGATGCATCGTATGGCGTTTCTGAGCAGCGAGTGTTGGGCTGCCAAAAAGTGTCTTGCCTTGTGCCTATGTACAGTAGGTGCTGTAAGCCTCAGAGACTGACAGTGCGTGCATAAACCATGTGAATTATAGTGAATTCATTATTTTCTATTACTTTTATTTTCCAGTGATTTTTTTTTTTTTTTTTAGGTTAGGTATTTCATTACGCTAACTTGTGCGTTAGCGAAAAGTGCTTGAGTAGAAATTTAACTATATCTACTCAGTTTTTTTAGGATAATAAATAAAGTAGCTGTTTTCTTCTGGTTGTAGTTGCTATTCAATTAATGTTTCATTCACAGTCGTATTTAAGCAGTTTAGCACCACTTATTTCCTTGCATCATTTCACATTGTTTCGTTAATTTTACGTCACCTAAACAAATTGGCTGCTGTTGTAATCTAACTTTTAAAATTAAGTTTGTGCATTGAAATTTAGTGCAAGATATTTAGAATGTCAATTGTGATCTGCAGAATATGTAATATTTATATCTGATGACCATTATATGTGCTAAGTAGCGTAATTAATGATATAAGGGCTTTCTTGACATGGACAGGGGATTACTGTCTGAGACAGTTGTAAATTTTCAGTGTTCTAATTATTGTTCTTTTTAGTTTATCTTGCAGTAATTGTCTCTTTCTTTCTAGATAACAATGTAAGGAAGTTAGACCCTATAACCATGTCATTAATTATCATACCTATCTATCCATCTATATATCTGCTTTCCAAACAAAGACATAAAGCATAAGCAAAGACATCCATTGACCCTCCCACATCGGATGGATATTTCTCTCTCTCTCTCTCTCTCTCTCTCTCCAAAAAAAAAAAAAAAGTAATTATTTCATAGTTTTCGAAAGGTAAGGGAAAGCATTCGTATTCACCTCGCTTTACTTTTACAATGCATGGTGAAAACTATTATTATTATTATTATTATTATTATTATTATTATTTTTATTATTATTATTATTATTATTATCAATTATTATTATTATTATTATTATTATTATTATTATTGGTAGGTGGTGGCGACCATCATCCACTCACTTGATGTAGTGCTGCCTACTTCCTTAACTTTTATCATTCTTTTTCTGTGCTTGCCCTCCTCTCTTCCTATTTCTTCTATCTTTCCTGTCACTTCTTACTCCTTTTCTTTCCTTTACAGGTGGCTTTACATTGAGTGACAAGCCAAATGGGTTCCTGTAAGCCAAGAAACCATTTACAATGCTGGGTGGTAACCATATAACCAAACCACACGTGCTCCCTACGTGTCAACAAGTGGGTTGGTGGAGGGTTAGTGCCCCTCCCTGTAAAACAAAACTCAGTGTCAAATGGCCACCCTTTGCGGGATTGTGGTGTCTGGCAATAGATAGATAGATAGATTATTATTATTTCTTACGAAGAAGTATATTGCTCGTATTCACTCTCTCAAAGCAACGGCCATGATACTTGGCCATCTGAGTCCCCTAGCATAAGGCTTCATATTACCCAGTATCATCCAGTTCTCAATACTGGCTTTCCAGTTACAGCCAAAAACCTATAAATATAGTCTATTTGCGGACTCTCACAAACCGTTAATGGTACAGACTTCAAATTTTTATGGGACAGAGCCAAGGTCAGGGAGCAGGTCTGAAATGACTATGGGTCCATTTGGGCCAGTACTCGTAGTTTCTGAGATCGCACAGGGATAAATGGAAAGTAGGCTGGGGTCATGCAGTGCACACACACACCAAAAAAATGAAATTGAGCTACAATCACCAATTTTGGTACTGTTGTAGAACTTGATATGCTATACACGGCTACCAGGTATGAATGACCTTGACTGAACACTCAAAGGTTATAACCAAGGTCAAAGTTCAACATTTGCTTAGTTTTATGAACTTTATTTTTGAGCCGGTTGAAATGACCAGGACCGAAGCTATTTATCGGAGAAGAAATCGGCCTATGCAGCTGAACTGAGGAAGAAATTGGATGACCTTGTCATGTGGTGAGTTACTGAAATTGCTAATGGCAATTTCCGGTTTCTAGATATTATTATTATTATTATTATTATTATTATTATTACTATTATTATTGTCGTTATTGTTGTTGTTGCTTTTGGCTCTTGGTGCCACTTTCTTTATTTGCATATCAACAAATCATCATCCACACCGTGAATCCCACCGTGTTTGCAATCAGTGCCTTTGACTGACAAAATAGTTACTCTTGTTGTAACGTACTCTACATCAGAGACTCAAAGGTCCAATGTTCTTCCTGTGTTTGCTTTGCTTTGTACTTTGCACCCTCACCGTCCCATTCCCGCCCCATCTCCGTCACCTGCCCTCCTGCTGTCATATAACTCTTCGTTTAGCGCCCCCCCCCCCCTTCTCTCTCTCTCTCTCTCTCTCTCTCTCTCTCTCTCTCTCTCTCTCTCTTCCAATCTGTTTTTATTCCATTTTCAGGCTCCTCTGTTTCTTCCTTCACTTTATATTGAACCTACCAACATTATAGTGAGAGACGATATTTTGAACATATAAGACGATACGAAATTCGTTGACATCATCTCTCGTTTTTTAAGAGGATTTTAATAAAGAAAAAAAAAAAAGACTTCTGAAATTAAAAGCATACGATCTAAAGGTAGTGTGCTCAGGTAAACTGATAATTGTCTTACAGGACGTAAACAAAGAGTTGTAATGAAATGACAATGATCCAGACTGGACATGTTTTACAAATGGAGAGCCACAGGGATTTGTTAAGTCCATATTGTTTATACTACGTATTTAAATGATACTGGCAAACGATTTTTTTTAAATCACAATTTACTGGCGATACAAAAATTGGTAACAGAGGACACATCAGTACAAAGACAGGTGCTTGACAGAGATGCAGATCGACCATACATTTAGGACCAAATATGGTCAATGGATTTCAGTATTAGCAAATGCAAAGTGGTCATTATTGGCTGTAAAAATGAAAAAGCCAGGTATACTGCGAATCAGTTACATTAAAATAATCACAAAAAGATAGGAATAATAGTAGCAAAGTATCTGAAACCTAGCAAACAGTGTATAGATGCTGTTAAGAAAGCCAATAAATTAATCGGATTTATAAGTGGAGCATTCGAATGAGAGAGAGAGAAAAAAAAAGGCATCCTTACCTTGTGTAGGTACTAAAGTATTACGCTCAACGTACAGTATTCTTTAGAGCGCCCACACTATGAACATTGTTTCTAGTCCTTGTGCCTCTAAGTTCATAAAAGATATAGAGAAATTTGAGAGAGTATAGCAGTTGGTAACAAAAATGATACAGTAGACTAAAAAGAAAATCACCCGAAGAACACTAACTGTTTAGCTCCATTATGCCCAAACAACTTGGGGATTAAATCCGGCTCTTCAAAATTGTTAAAAAAAACATGATAATATGCCTGTTGGAAAATACTTTGCAGCAGAACGATCTAATTATACAAGATATATATGGCATAAAGTTGTCTGCAAACGTCCACTGTTGCATGTTTTTTTTTTTTTTTTTTCCAACAGTTGTAAATACATGAAACAAACTTACGGTGAATGTGGTAAACTGTGATATAATACTGGCATTTGAAAACCGTTTTCATAAATATTTATTTTGTGTTCTAATTGCCAGGTAAGCATTTTCTTCCCTGAATAATACATTTCTCAAATGTCTTTTTTCTTATAGAAAGTTTGGAGAACAGAATTGCAAGGCCACAACAATAAAATTTACCAGTAGCTTAGGCCATTCAGGATAAGATGGTATAGAATATAATTTCCCTTAATCCTCTTCCATATAAATTCCTTCTTATCATTGCTAAGTTGCACTGTAATCCCTTTTAATATTTCTTGTTGGCTTCGGCTGAAAGATTTGGTGGATTGAAGAGATCCTTCCTGCTTTGATATACATGTCTTCGACTCAACCTGTCCTATATCAAACACCCAAAAGAGAAGTTCTCTGTTACTATTTGCATTCCTTTATCTCCTTTGTGCTACGCTCTCTCTCTCTCTCTCTCTCTCTCTCTCTTGTCCCATAAATACCTAAGGGGACTCTCCCTACACTGCCTTTCACTACTCCTGTGATCTCTCTCTCTCTCTCTCTCTCTCTCTCTCTCTCTCTCTCTCTCTCTCTCTCTTCCTGTCTCATAATTCTCCATGCTGACCCTCCTTACTCTTCCTTTCTCTACTCCTCTCCCCTCGTCCACTGCTCCGTTCTTTCCACCACCCCACACTGCCGGACCTTATCACACCACCACACTACACCACACCTCACCACACCCCATTACACTAGCCCACGACACCGCACCATACCACACCCCATCACACTAGCACGCTACACCACATCGTACCACACCCCATCGCATTAGCATACTACACCACACTGCACCATGCCACACCACATTACACCTCAACATTCAACACCATACACCAAATACACCACTCATATCTAACAAATCACCACATCTCACCTCACATCACCACATCACACCAACTCATATCTTAGGATTTCATTCCACACATACCACATTACACCAGCCATTGCAACACCAAATATCGTTGCAACATATCACATCACCACACGACCGTAATTAAATCTAAACTAGCCTAACGTACCTGACATAACATAACCAAACCTCACCTAACCCACACTCAACCTGGCTATGCTTGATAATTAGACACTACTTTTATCAATTTGTGTTCGTTCTTTCTTAGAATTATCTGTCTGTCTGTCTGTTTGTCTGTCTCCCTCCCTCCCTCCTTCTCTCTCTCTCTCTCTCTCTCTCAATATTAAGTCGCCTCTGTTAAATGCTCAACTTGTTTACTATCTATTTCTCAATTAGTCTTCTTTTAGTTCTGTGCTTATCTCCCACTTCTTTTTCTTTTCCTCTTTTCACTGTCTTTATTGCCCTGTTCTTATTCCATTTCCCTTTATTTTCTTGGTCAGTCTGCTGTTTGTTTATACCCGATCCTTCTTTCTTTTTTCTCTTCCGTCCTCTGTTTTTTACCATTCATTGTTTTTTTCCTTGTCTCCGTTTTCTTTTCTTTGTTATTACCCTCATTCTATTTACTTTTCCCTCTCTCAACTCCTGCCTGCTGTACTAATATCATTCTTTTCAGTTCTTTCTTCCGCTCTTATTTTTTCTTCTTTTCTCTCTCCCTATCATTTATTCCTTCTGTTCTCTTCCCCCCCCCCACCCTGCCCTTTCTGGTGCCTTTATTGTTATTTAATACTTGACTTTCCTTCCTTTTTTCATTCTTGCATCGCAACCTGTTCATATTCATTTCCACTTTTCTTTTTCATATCACTCTCTTTCATTATTTTTCTTATCTCTTACCCATTCTATCTTCTTCTGTACACTAAATTTCTTCTTTATTACCAGCTCTTATATTGACTCCATATTTTCATTTCTATTACTCTTCACATCTCTTTTCCTCCTAAACCCTTCCTTGAGTCCATCTCTCCCTTGTCTGCAATACATCCTTCTCCCCCCATGTGCCCATCATCCTCTCTCTGTTTCCCATTTTCTCTTTGTTTCTACTGTATGGCCATGTTTGTGTCTGTGTCTGTGGTTTCTGTCTGTGTTAGTTTGTTTCATGAATCTCTCTCTCTCTCTCTCTCTCTTTTGGCAACACACACACACACACACACACACACACCATGCATAGGTGAATCACAGTATGCTTTAAAATGTCAGTCAAAGGCTTTCGTAATAAAAAAGCAGGTAAAATGTTATTGCTTATTGCACAGAAGCCATCAAAGGCGGCAGTAAGAAAGAACAGAGTGCAACAACAGGGATTACTTTCTCGCCATCTCTTGATTTCCCTTCCTGTATTATTATAAGTTTATGGCGAAAATAAAAATGAAAATGATGCACACGGAGGACGGGAATAAGCAATAATATTCTGACATCTAGACACCTTTTTTTCTTTTTTTTTTTTTTCAAATGCAAGTATTTCATTTTCCATGAAAACATTTCACTCCTCCATCTCTCTCTCTCTCTCTCTCTCTCTCTCTCTCTCTCTCTCTCTCTCTCTCTCTCTCGTCTAGCCCAATACAGCACCATTCTCGGGATACTGCCTTCGCGCCAGCTCCTTTCTTGTATTTATTCAATAGTGGTTTCTCATTTTCCTTGTTATCGTCCGCCTAGAGAGGCGATTATGTAATCGCCTGTGTGTGTGTGTGTGTGTGTGTGTGTGTGTGTGTGTGTGTGTGTGTGTGTGTGTGTGTGTGACGATTCCCAAATACCTCAAAGTCAAGTGTGTAAATTGTACCCAAACTCTGTGGACAGTGCATGGCTTGTTTGTTAATACATGGCTTGCTTGATAATTTTGTAGACCCTGCGATGACATGTCTATGGCTGCCAGAGAATTTTAGAAGAAAAAAGACCATCTAACCTTTCAGCTTGGCATTATTCATCATTACCGGTATGTATTGTACCCTCATCAATGAGAACTTCTATATAAAAGGTAACAGTATGAAATTCTTCAATGGCCTGTAACACACAATGACCCGAATGCTAGCGTGATATTTAACTTTATTGGTGTAAATGGCGAAAAGCTAAGACTTTTCCGAGTTTGGTGAAGCTGCACTGATATGCCTCCAGTTACCAGATGATTTCGCAAAAAAGAAAGCAATCTAACATTTTCTTTTAACTTGGTATTATTCACCATTTTCTATTGTACCCTCAGCAAACAGAATGACTTTTTAGAGGGTAACTTAGTATTTCTTTAAGGGCCTATTATACTTAATGACTTTCGCCAACATAATACCCCTGACTTTAGGCTTCTGAATGCTACTGAGATATTTAACTTAGTAGGAATAAAGAGCAAAATCCTAAGATTTTCCCAATTTTGGCGAAGCTGCAGTGATATGCCTCCGATTTCCAGAGGATTACTGATCTATTTGTTTTTAGTGATAGTGGGTGATACGCATTTGTGGACGAATGCTTTGGCTTTTATTTAGTATCTGGGTTCTTTTTATCATAATGGCTTTACGAATGATTTGCCTCCTATTCTTCTTTGCTGAACATGTCTCTCCTTCGAATCAATGTTGCCTTTTTTTTTTTTCCCTCTTTATGTTGTACATTATTCGCGGTGATTTCTCTTATGTCTTCATCTACCGAGCACTCAAATAAAAAATGGTTTAGAGCTTCTGAACTCGCGTCACTACAAGGACATTTCTCTACACGATCTTTGTATCTTTTCTTCAGTTTAAATCGAATGGTTGTTTTTCCTCTGAGCATTAGTTAACTATCCTCACTAGTATCCATCCTTGCATCCTCTTTAATTTCTTGGTTATGTATTCTGTATTATATTCACCGTTGCCTTATCCTAAATCTCTTCCCTCCATTTTTTCGTATCCGACTCTTTTATTCTCTTTTTTTTTTTGTTCCTCCCCATTTAGCTGGATAATGTGTTCCGCATTTAGCTGTAGTAATTGCATATATTTCTTTATATTCTTGATCCTCTTTGTCTTTTCTTTTCCATAGCCTTGCAAATATATGTCTTTCATTAAATCATTTCTGTTTTGCTTTATGACATGTTTTGCAACTAGTATTTTTATTATCTCTTGACCTGCAACAACCTCTATTTTCAATGAATCTGCCGCTGTACACGTAAGTGCATTTATCATTGTTCAGTTAACTTGATTGTCAGTTCTCTGCAGCTCATCAAAGTCTCCCTCAGTGTACTCTATTACCATATTTCAGATGCATGCTGAATTGGTGGTCATATTATTGTCTTTCAACAGGTTTTTCTGATGAAAATCCTGATACAACATCTTGATGTTTCTAAGTATGTATAATGTCAGCCTGTTCCTTAGCTTTGTTTAAGTTAACAGTTTTCTGTTCAGTAAAAGGATTTATTTTAAATTAGGTAATTCAGTTTCACCCCAAGGTATATGATGCTGCAACATATTCCAGTACCTTATAATCTCTGGCATTAGTTGGTTACGTGGATCAAAGATTAGGATTTTGCTTTTGCTTCTTTTTATCCGTAACTCCAAATGATGGGCGGTTTCACAAGTCTGGTGCTTACTCAGCACTTTTTTGTTTTTTTGAAAAGTATGCTATTTTCTAGCAGTCACAGTTCCATAAGTCCAGTACGTAAAACTTGTTAAGGATCAGAAAAATCATCAATCTTTCATCTCTCCATTGCAAGTGTTCCCAGTTGGAGGCATTGAGGAGAGGGCCTACAAAAGGTACCGGAGCCAAGCCACCCCTAAATCACATCATTTTTACGTTTCTGCCCGGAATCGTGCTTAGTCTGTTCTTCGTTCTACTAAAAATAATTTCATCCATACTAAATGCTCTCAACTCTCCAACTCGAATTCTTCCCGCTCCTTTTGGCACCTTGCCAAAAATCTTTCTAACAACTTTACCTCATCATCCTTCCCTCCTCTTTTCTACTCTGATGGTTCTGTAGCTATTTCTTCTACTGATAAAGCAGATCTCCTCACACAGACTTTCTCTTCCAATTCCACCTTAGACGATTCCGGTGCTGTTCCTCCATCACTTCCCCCCTCTGACTTCCTCATGGCTGACATCAAAATTTCTTCAGTTGATGTATTTTCTAACATCACTGGCCTCAGTACTAACAAGGCATATGGGCCTGATGGGGTCCCTCCTGTTGTCCTCAAGAACTGTGCTTCTGTGCTTACACCCTGCCTAGGCAAGCTCTTTCGCCTTTGTCTGTCAACTTGTACCTTTCCTTCTTGCTGGAAGTTTGCTCTCATTCAGCCAGTCCCAAAGAAGGGTGACCACTCCCAACCCTCCAATTATCGTCCAATTGCTTTAACGTCCTGTATTTCGAAAGTTTTCCAGTCAATTCTCAATAGAAAAATTTTAAGGCATCTTTCCTATCACAACCTTCTTTCCGATCGTCAGTACAGGTTCCGTTAGGGACGCTCCACTGGCGATCTTCTCACCTACCTTTCAGACTCCTGGTCATCCTTCTTTCGGGACTTTGGCGAAAGCTTTGCCATTGCACTTGACATCTCAAAGGCTTTCGATCGAGTCTGGCATAAATCTTTAATTTCCAAACTGCCCTCCTACGGTTTCTATCCTTCTATCTGTGCCTTCATCGCTAGCTTCCTTTCTGGTCGTTCTAAAGCCGCTGTTGTAGACGGCCATCGTTCTTCTCCTAGATCTATCAACAGTGGTGTTCCTCAGAGCTCTGTCCTATCACCAACTCTCTTCCTTCTAAGATGTACATCTAACCCTATCCACTAATACGCTGATGACTCCACCCTTCACCTTTCCATTCGGTTCCCGCAACGCCCATCTCAACAGTTACTTCAACAAACAAGGGATGAGGCTATGGCACACCTAATGTCTGACTTGGCTCGTATCTCTGACTGGGGAAAAATAATATGGTTGTTTTTAATGCATCTAAGACTCAGTTCTTACACCTATCATCCCGACAAAATCTTCCACAGGTATACCCACTAATGTTTGATAATATTCAGCTTAATCCTGCATCATCCTTGAACATGCTTGGGGTTTCATTTACTCGAGACTTATCTTGGAAAGATCATACTACATCTCTTGTAAAATCTGCTTCCAAGAGATCAGGTGTGCTAAGCCGACTCCGCTCTTTCTTTACCCCTGCACAATTGTTGACTCTATACAGGGGTTTTATCCGCCCCTGTGTGGAGTACAGCTCTCATGTGTGGGGAGGCTCCCCACATACAGCTCTTCTCAATAGGGTGGAGTCAAAGGCTTTTCGTCTCATTAACTCTCCTCCTCTTACTGACTCCCTTGAACCTCTGTCTCTTCGCCGTACTGTTGCATCTTTATCTCTTTTCTATCGCTACATTAATGGTCACTGCTCCTCTGAACTGTCTGCTTGCATTCCTCCACCTCTACGACGGGCGCGTAGCACCCGTCTGGCAGCAAACTCTCATCCCTTTTCTGTCCAACTCTCTAATGCAAGAGTTAACCGTTACTCCCAGTCTTTCATTTATGCAACAGGTCAGCTCTGGAACTGTCTCCCTCTGTCTGTATTTCCTGCTGCCTATGATCTCCAGTCTTTCAAACGCAGTGTGTCCAGGCATCTCAAAATGATTGGATCTTGAATTTGGCTCTCTATTGTATTTTGTTTTTCTCTTGGAGGGAACTGTTACTTCGGGCTCATGGCCTTTGGTTCCTTCTTCCTCGCATTAAAAAAAAAAGTAGAAAATCGAGGAAGACAATTTTCAAGGTCCTGGAAGACTCTCTTCCGAGGAGTGGCTAAATCCGCGGCTAGAGCCCACAGCCCACTCACCTGCCTGAGCCAGACGGGGATTCCTCACTCACAATCGTTTGTTTCCCTTTGCCCACTTGAACTTGACACTACTACCCATTGCTCTCTGCCATTGTTACATGAATGAATCATCTCTTTTATGTGTGAAAAAGCTAGGAAAGAAATTCCAGTGTTTATTATACATTACTTGCTGTGAAAGACCTCTTTTACTTTTCTGCGAGTGAGTTTTCTGTGGCATGTAAGAATACCTTAATTATTCCAGAGATCTTTTCGTTTTCTTACACCCATCTTACTTAACAATAGGTATATCACAAATATATAAATATATAAATAAAACGTATAAATACATAAATAAACACTTAGATAAATGAATACTTATTTCTATATCGTCTCCTGTATTTTTTTCTTACTTCAATAAATGAATATCAGTCATTAGTTTTGGTAACGCTGATTCTTTTGACTGAAATAGGCTGGAGAGACGACAATGGTGGTGAGAGAGTGGTGAGGTGTTCCGCTTCTCTGTCTTCTACATGTTAACCAAAGCAAGTAATTATTCTCTCAGCTGAATCTCTCAGAGCTATGGGTTGGGTTTGGGTAAGGAAAGACATTCAGAGAGATCCCAGTCTATCAACTCTATCAACAGCTGGGACCTCAACGCAGTGAAGCATTTCTTTTCCTCCATGCATACACATGGTAAGATGTAACATCAGCAATGTTTGGAATTGGTAAAAAGACAACTTGGAATGCGTGGGCTACATTTTCTGAGGTCAGTGATACGTTCATTGCCATCAAAGAGGGCCCAGTCAGCCTCACACTTAACTCCCTGCACATGCGACGTCTGGAGCCCTTGAAAGTGCTCATGCACAGCAAATACTGTGCTGCAAACTCGGTCAATGAAGCCAGGAAGTTGATGTTCGTTCATGGCCTAATATCTCTTGACTCCATTCCACTATCTTAGCATGCCTTGTTTCAGCATGCAATACTTGTACTTCTCACTGAAGCATTCATCTAGAGACAGTCTCTCATCAGAATCCCCAAAATCTCTAATCCTGGCAAAAGGGGTTGCTGGCAAGGGACTCTGCAAGTGTCATCGAGCTGGAAAAACACTGTGGCCCACTATGAAGGAGGCTGCACAAGCAGTGATATGGAGATAGGATATGTTCTATGTACATTTCGTAAAACCGAGTCTACTTTTTGTGTGTGTGTGTGTTTCTGCCTTTGTTTAGCATATATATATATATATACGCTTCTCATGGGGCAACATAGGATTGGATGATGGATGGATATATATATATATATATATATATATAAATATATATATACAGTATATATATATATATATATATATATATATATATATATATATATATATATATATATATATATATATATATATATATATATGTATATATATATATTCAGTTCCTTGTATGGCTCTATCTATCTGCCTTCACAGTTTTTATATTGATGTATGTTACTTGAATATATCTCCGACATAGTTTTAGTGCTCTGTTGATTTGTTGCCAAATTTTGCTCATTTTCAAGTAAAATGACATTGAGAAATTGCCTTTGGCATTGAAAATTAATTTAAAGCACAAAATTTTCATCTAAAATGGATCCCTTGCACCAAAAACTTGGAAATGTATATTACGCAATAATCAAGTTCAAACAGGAGCTATGACATTTACTTTACTCGGTATTGGCCATATTGGATTTTGAGCAAGTGGGTCACCAGAGGCCGACCGCCGACTTAATTGCGATGGTTTCTAGAATCCTTATGCTCATACCCAGCAGCGTGCTAAAGTGCAAAAACTTGGCAGCAAGTGCATAGTTCTTCACAGTTGTGGGCTATTCCCTCCTCGCTATATAGATGTTGAAATGTAATAATGGGTTATCTCTTCCCATCCTGAATGCTCTCCAATCTCTATTGTTTCTTTTCTTATTTTTGTTTTGTCTCTGCACTTTATCTATACTTACATCTTACCTTTCATTTTAGATTTTTCCCCTTGTTTATAAATCGTCTTGCACCCCTCTCTCTCTCTCTCTCTCTCTCTCTCACACACACACACACACACACACACACACACACACACACACACACACACACACACATGCATGACTCCCGTCACCCCTATACTTTACTGCATAACGCAGCCCCATGATTATATAAACTCTGCGCAATCATAACACCATGTATAGTAACACCAATTTTTCTAATGCTCCCTGGCAGTTATGTCTTGAGGTCACTCCTGTCAAGATGTAGCGTCAGGTAATAAATGCAAAGATGAATATAACTTCAACACTGCAATGAGGTCTAGGCTGGTGATTTGAAAAGGGAGAATGACGATGATGATCATAATGATGATATTTCAGGATTGGATGATGATGACGATGATATGTCTGGAACTGATAGTGATGATGATGGTGATGATGATGATGATGATGATGATGATGATGATGATAATGGTTCTGAAATATTATCACCCCATTTACCCTTTACAGGGTAAAGCATTTTAGATGTTTTAATTTGGCTTCCAGCAGACGATTTTATTCAGCTTAAGGTATCTGCTCTGCAATAAGCTCTCACTTGGAATACGGTTATGATGAAGAAATAGTAAAAAAAAGAAAAGAAAAAAGTGACAGCAGTAACATTTGCAGTAACCTCACGTTACAACTAAATGTGAACCCGGCAGACTCCAGCTTGGATTCCTTCCCCTCCTCCCTGCTGTGGTTCATCATCCCCCTTTCAGAGGATAGGGAGTGATTCGAGGACCCTTTGCATAGCTGGGGAACAGAACCACCTGGTTATTTTTATTTATTTATTAACTTATTGTGTCCGACTCTGGGCATAAGCATTAGCAGCCCGTTTCTTAGGCCGAGAGGTCCGCCTACGTTCTGAACACCTTTACATGTCACCACTTCTAAGCACAAAATAGCACTGAATATCACCATGCCTTGGGGATCACCATCACATAAAAAAGCTTTCTCTTGAACTTAAACAAACAAGTAAATAACTAAGTAAGGCACCATTTGATCACTGGGACAGTTCTCTCACTTTCAGGGCACATTTTCAGTATTAACGCACATGTGTTTGATACTTATAAGAATAAATTTGGGAAAGAAACAGTAGAAACTATTTCGGTATGGGCTATATTTAACCTCTATTACCAACAGCTCTCACTATCTGCCAGAGTATAAAAGGGAGTTACCAATAGCCAAAGCAGTCGGTGTGGTTCGAACGCTATTAATAGTAAACTTTAACATGGAACAATATGAAGAATTCCACAGAGTCGCTACGTTTCACCTCTGGTATCTCCGAGTCCGCAATATTAACTCCATTCACCCACACCTCCTCACCCCGCCTGTCCGCAACACAGCCTTGAATTAGAAGCAAGACTGGCAGAGAATTTCATTTGAGAATCTCGGGCAAAATTTTTTTCCCAGACGATTTATTTCTTGAGTGATGAAGGAAAGTCAGGGAAGGGTAAGGCTGTTTGGAGTGGATGTGGGTGTGAATGGGTGCGATGGGCTGGGTGCGTGTGGATGTGAGAAAGAATGTGTGTGTGTGTGTGTGTGTGTGTGTGTGTGTGTGTGTGTCACTTCGTGAGTTAGTGAGCAGTTGAGATCCAGGGATTTTGTGGGCTGAGGAATATAGGAGGTTGTGGGTGTCGGTGTGAGGAAAGCAAAGTGGGGTTGGTTTTAAGCATGTGAACGAGAGTCTGTATGTGACGGAGTAAATGTGCGCGAATTTGTGAGGATTTTTTGTGTTCGTTTGTGTGTGTGTGTGTGTGTGTGTGTGTGTGTGTGTGTGTGTGTGTGTGCTCTTAGGCGCGTGTGAGTTTGTGTGTGTTTAAAGTCTGTTTCTGCATGAATCGTTGTGTAATTTCCTGTGCCTGTCTCTGCAAGCCTGTCAGTCTGTATTTGTATGCCCTTCCTTCATCGTCTGTGTCTTTCTGTCTCTGCCTCTGTTTGACTGCCTGTTTGCCCTTGAACCTCTTTCTGTTCATTTGTCTGTTACTTTCTGCTTGCGTTTTTCTGTCCGTTTGCCTTTCATTCTACTATCTGAAAGGCTCATGCCGAGAAATGTAAATCAGACTTTCGATTACCGTAAGGAAAAGTCAGAACATATTCACTACATCATTACTCAGTCTTGACGTTCGAGCGAAGCATCCGTTCGAACTAACAATGAACTAAAAGAAAAAAAATGTACTTCGTACTATCTGAGTCGGAATATACCCTACGTTTGCAAACAAATTAAGAATATGAGTTAATGGAAGACTAAAATTCATGCAGAAGAAAACTACTTGGAAATAACGTGCGTCATAAGAACTGCAATCTTTGCTTGTAGTGTTAGAATTAAATCAGTAAGGGTTACTATTATCACCCCCATTTCTCCATTACCATTGCCATAGGCATTCCTACTATCACAAACCCCTCTTCAATACTGCAGTCATCCTTATCATCACCATGATCATTTTTATCTCTATCTCCATTACTATCATCAGCTTTATCTCCATCTTCATCACTCACACTTATCTCCATCATCATCACCATCTCTTTCACCATCATCGTCATCATCATCATCATCACCATCATCACCATCACTATTGTTACCATTATATAACGATGCTTATCACCATTTACATCTCCATTATTCTTGTCTCCCTCATAGTCACATCTTTTTCATCATCAACCTTATCTTCATCATCCTGTTCATCCTCTTCACCCTCAACATCTCTGTCACTGCTCGCATCATACCATTCATTATCGTAAGTACCTCCAGCACCATTTTCACCTTCATCACCATCATCATCTTCACCACCACCACCATCATCATCATTATTATCGTCTTCGATATCACAAGCATCATCACCAACACCCTAGCTCTCATCCCAGTAATATTTAAGGTTAGGATCCAGAACAAAGAAAAAAAAAAACACCAATATAAAAGTACACGAGGTACCCATCATCGTATGTAGGTAAAATGTCTGAACTTCGCTAACTTATCACCTAAGCTGCTGAATATTATAAACTCGCACTTAACTTTGGCAATCAAACAACGCCAATAAACGATTGCAAATGCACAGCAAAGGTGCTGAAATATCCGTGTAGTTGCCTGACGTCAAGCACAGTAGAAAAAGCACAAGCTGGTCACTTTGTAGATGCGTCTCACTAGTAAAGGGTGTCACCATCGCGTGTGTGTCGTCTGTTGTTTCACCGGTTCCCTAGTCACTTCTTTACATGTTACACATTATTACCGTCTTCTTATGTATATCTTATTTCTAGTATCAACATAGTTTGCATTACTATGATACAAGAGAATATTGAAATATAATATGCCCAATAAAAAGCTAAGAAAAGAGTATTACAATGAACCGTGTTTTCGTTGACAGGGAAGACTTTGCAGCATTAATACATGAGCGTAGTAAGCAATTGTACTCATCTCTGACAGAGGACCTAGGGCGTACAATAACTATTCTTACTCGTGTTCGTGGGACAGATTTGGACTTTGCAAAAACAAACTGCCTGCTAACAGATAAGCCACCTGTCCTGAATTTCGTCACTTGTGATTCGGCACTACTATCGAAGTGGACTTGATGAACCTAACCCCATTGGACTTGACGAGGCTTGCAATGGCTTGACTCGAATAGTGCTGATTTCACATTAATAGGTCAGTTCTAGCGATGTTTCTGAACTTAAGAAAAATGGTGCAATAATTTTTCCTTATTTCCTATGCAGTAAACATGGAAAGTTTTATCAGATTATGTGGGCTTTGGTGCCAAAGTCGCATAGCCCATTATGACCCTCGTGAAGCTAAAAGGTGGATATAACTGTAAAACTGCCTCGTCGCCTGCAGTGTCTTGGCATCTGACGTCATCCTGCATAACACTCAAATTTCTGTACATGAAGAGAGACTTCCAGGAATCAACCATGTTCCATTTACTTTCCCTCAAAGACCTATTCCCGCACAATGTTGTCTTTCTTCATGGTTCTTTTTTCCTCTATTGATTTATTTTCCACATGAATCTATTTTCCCTCAAAGACATATTTTCCCCATGAACTTATTTTCCCTCAAAGACATATTTCCCCAATGGATCTGTTTCTCTCTATGAACTTATATATTTTTTTTTTCATCAACCTATATTATCCCCTGTACATACTGTACTTCCTATCATCATCATCATCATCATCATCATCATCTGGACCTCCTTTCCCATCCAAGGGCAGGATGAAGAGTAGCAATGTCCAGACAGCCCAAATGTGCCCAATCCAATGGGCCACGCTTCCATTCGCTCACCATTCAAGCCCCCGGAATCCTGGCTTTATCTGATACGCCAAAAACATTAACCACGTTCTGTAGCTTCACATAAATGTATCCGATAGAGTCAATCCAGACGCGCTCACATTAAAAAGGGTTGCCAGCTCCCTGATCATGCACTTCTCCTCACAATATTCATCCAGCCAGCTCGATTCTTGTCACTTCCCTAGCCTTACCGACTTCCAAACCTCTCTTCCTCACACACTCATCCACCATATATCTCTCCACCTTCTCCTTGGACTATCTCGCCTCCTCCCTCCTTCAAATTCGCTCAGATATACCTTTTTCATCAGTATTTTCTTATCGATTCTCTCCATATGAGAACACCATCTCAGTACACTCTCTTCGGTTCTGGTGTCCACAGATATCCTCACTCCACATCTTTCACGAATCATACTCTTTCGTATCCTATCCATTCTCTGTACTCCACATACATTCCTCAGCAGTCCCATTTCCACTGCTTTCACTCATGACTTTTCATTTTCATGCCACACCATAGTCTCACATCCATATGTTAAAGCGGCACCAATACTCCTTCATGTAAGCCTCGTGCAGTTGTAACATTCAAGCCTCTGTTTCTTATCAAGGCCTTCATTGCACCAGCTACTTTTCTTCCTTGTGTCACTCAATTTTTCATTTCTTTTGAACATTTTCCTCTCTTTTCTATCAGTGCTCCCAGGTATATGAACTCTCTCACCAACACCAGTCTCTCTCCGTTCACTATAACATAGCACGGGGAGTTTCTACTCTCAAGGTACGATGTTCACAGACATCAGGAAAATTCTGTACAAGTCTATCAAGTTCTTGTGCGGTATTTGCAAGTAGTACTGCATCATCAGCGTACAACAAATTTGAGATATTCCAGCCATCATCACTCATTACCAACGCCATCCCCCTCTTCATTACTCGTGTTTTTACTTGTCTCATTACCCCATTCATATAATATATATATATATATATATATATATATATATATATATATATATATATATATATATATATATATATATATATATATATATATATATATATATATATATTTTGAACAACCATGGGGACAAAACACAACCTTGTCTCACGTCCACACCAATCGTGAACCATTCACTTAGATGCCCATTAAGCCTTACACATGCTTCTAACATGGACTTATATTCCACCAGGGGCCATATCTACCCATGAATCTGTTTTCCCTACATGGATCTACTTCCCCCTTGGATCTCTTTTCCCCATGGGCCAATATTCCCTCATGGGCGTATTTACCCTTCATGGTGAAACACTGAGTCCTGACATGAAGCTACTTTCTCCCATGGAACTGTTTCCCCTTGAGCTAGTTTTTAACAGTTGCACCAATGCTTCCATTTGGGTCAATTGTTCCAGCAGACTTATTCTTCCATAGGCCTGTTCTTCCACATCGACCTACTTCATGGAGCTGTTTATCCAATGTACGAATTCTGCAATGGACCATTTTTGCCTCATGCACACGTACGGTACACCAACCTACGTTCCTACCCACTCACCCATTGTAGTCCATCTCAGCAGGAGCAAAATGGTTCAGCAAGTTCTTTCACACACACACACACACACACACACACACACACACACACACACACACACACACACACACACACACACACACACACACACACACACACACACACACACACACACACACACACACACACACACACACACACACACACACACACACACACACACAGAAATCAATGATCTCATTATGCACTCAGTTTAAAAGGCAAGCATACATACTATCTGCAATCGGGTCCCTATACTTTGGTAACTAGTATGACATGAGACGAAGAATTAGATGTGCAGCAGCTGATCTACTCAAGGTCCCCGTCCTGCATTTCGCTCGGTTCTGATAAATATTTTATTATTTTGTCTAGTATGGATTCACCTAATTAATTTATGAATGTAGTTCGGGATGATTTTGTTCAATGGAAAGAAAATCATGCTAATATTTACAAGACGTCAATACTGAGGAATGTAAAAATGACATCGTAACCCCTTTAATGAAGTCTTTCATAAGCAAAAAAGGAAAAAAAAGGTGGTATTAAGATTAATATATAGACATCACCGCCATAATCTCTATTATAAGATGAATATAAACGTCAGAATATCGCAAAAGGAAATGAAGAAGGCGACAAAATACAAAAAGGGATTCTGTTAAATAACCAGTTTAATTCTGTCTGATGTTTATTAAAATCCGCCTGCCACTTCTTTAGGACTATGAATCAATGTATTCAAGGTACACGGTTTTCACACCCACTGACGTGGAAAATAATAAATAACCGGCAGGATGTAATCATAAAAAAAGAAGAGGATGTAATGGTAGGGGTGATATGGAGCAGAAGCCAAGACAGAAGGAATGTGGAGAAGACGTGAAAGTAGCAGTGCAGAGGAGAGGACGTGAGCGTAGCGGGAGGGAGTGAGCGTGTGGACCATGGGAATGAGGCGAGGACATATTTAAGCTACCATAGATGAGAGACAGTAAAGATAACCGAAGTGAGTTTAGAATGGAGTGTATAACCTCAGTGTCTGAGTCAGAAGATGGGCTGTTGTTCCTTGCTTAACCAGTCAATTTTAACTTGTTCATTAGATTCCCTTCCCCACCTGCCTGTTTGGCTCTCCTGGTTACACCTCTTAGTGCGTTCGGATAGGTGATATACTTCCCTGCTGTAACACCAATATCTTAGTCTACGATTTCACTATATACGGTATGCAGACCGGGAAACATTAAATCAAACTCTCCCTGAACAAGAATTCACTACCGAATATGAGAGTAAAAACTACACTGATACTGAGGAATAGTGTAAACACCCACACGACTACATCCTTAATAGCAAGAATACACTACCGAATATGAGGGTAAAAACTACATTAACACTGAGGACAGTGTAAACATTTACGCAACTACATCCTTAATACTGCCAAGCTAGCCATGCCTAGAACATCACACATACCTAGTTACACCCTTATACGATCCACTCGAACATCTCCTATTGTGCCACTGTCGTTGGTT
Organism: Coenobita brevimanus; assembly: GCF_032717465.1. NCBI lineage: Eukaryota > Metazoa > Arthropoda > Malacostraca > Decapoda > Coenobitidae > Coenobita > Coenobita brevimanus. Next base: position 9,987,756 of record NC_137006.1, read on the forward strand.
TGAGCTAAATAAGCACTACTTTTGCTATGTACGGTTTAACTTATTCCATCCCAGGACCCAGTTAATCAACATCTTTAAATTCAACCACACTACACACCGGTGACGCCTCATACAAATCTCACAACAGCATTAAAAACAAAACCCTGGGAGTTCTGGAAATGTATTAGTCGACTGAGAGGCATCGAAACACCCTCTTGGACAAACTCATTGAAAATAACAGAGAAATTTCAGACCCTAGAGAGATAGCAAACACTTTTAGAAATATCTGACAGCACATGAACCATCACAACCCCCAACATCCCACAGTTGAACAACAAACACCAAACCTTGACCAATTCCTCAACACTTTCCCTAACCACATCACACCGGATGCAAATATTCAGCAAGACAATTTAGGTAATTTAAGTAAACATAATCCACTTACCGCTCCCAGTTTGGATAACGAAGCGAAAGTTACTCTCGGTAGGACTCCTAGAATGGCACCTGATGCCACATGCAAACTCAAGTACTTTAGAGACAGATTCATCACAGCACTCACATCTATACAATGTCTCCTTGGCATGCGGTTATCTTCCCCGAGTTCTTCAAAAGTGCCACAGTAATCCTCATAGCTAAGAATGACAGATCACTTGCTATCCCCTTGAATTACATACCTGTCAGCTTACTCTCTCTAACTTTCAATACCAAACTACATGCACAGTACACACTACACTTCCTTTTCCAAATTAAAAAATTAAAATGGCGCACATTAATGATGCCTCAAAGTCACCAGGGGCGGGGGACCATATATGCCCCCACCATCCGCCCCTCTCCCGGTGACGACTCTAAGAGATGCCTGGAACCATGTCTGACTCACTTTTTCTTCATTTCTGCAACATTCGCGGCCTTTCCTCTAACTTTCTCTCTGTTGAACGTCACCCCTCCTCCTCTAAACCTCACCTGCTCTTCCTTATTGAGACTCAGCTGTCTGAGGCAACTGACAGCAAACCCTTTTCTGTATCCTCCTACTTTCTCTTTACTCATTTCAAAGCCAAAGGTGGATATTGTGTATATGTATGTAATGACTTATCTTGCTCTCGTGTTCCTGAACTTGATTCTTCTGAATTCTCTACTTTTTGGCTTCGGCTCTCCTGTCATTCTTTGACTAAATATGTCTGTGCTGTTGACTTATCCTCTAATTTTACAATCAAAAATTCTTTCACTGTCTTACTTCTGCAATGGAACACATTCTATCCATTTCTCCTTTCTCTGAAATATCCATTCTAGGAGATTTCATTGTTCACCACCACCTTTGGCTCTCCTCTTCATTCACTGATCCACCTGGTGAACAAGCCTACATCTTCTCTATCCTTAACCCTTACACTGCAGGCATGTTTCCCAATGTTTTGCGTCTCCAGCGGGGTTATTCGGGTTCTGACAGACTCTCAAAAAATATTTGCCAAAAATCAGTTATTAGTCCTAGAATATTAAAATTAATTATGCTTATGGCACATACCTTCAGCTTTCTCCTGAAATGATTGGTGAGCCTTCGTCGATTACCGTAGGACTTGTGGAGACCTCTGAAGTTGGGTAACTAAGTCTCCACTTTACACTTCCCAACAACCCTTAATATGATTACCACAGCCAGATATTAACACTATAAACACTACTCTATGATTATCAAGTAGTTTGGGATCCATACTCCAAATAAAAACCACTGTGAAAGCAATGAAAATTACGAGCGTGTATGACCTTCCCACTTGCGCTAGTTCGCTGTTGGTATTCTGTCATTTATTATTCATAAAACCACTTACACTTTATATTCCTATTACGATATAACACTTATATATATCTACAGTCTTTATCCATAAGTTTCCTTCAGTAGTATTAGTTTATTGTCACTGTAGGGATTCAATTTCTTTCAGTAAAATACGTAGCATTCACTTTCTCGTCCTGTATACTAGCATTGAGAGTGAATGTCACTTTCACCTTCACTTTCATAACTCATATTATTCAGACATGCTAGAGTGAAACTCACTTTCATTACTCCTAGGGTATATACTCGTATTCTTATAATACTACTCATTTACATTTCTATTTACGTTCTCTATTTTATTTACGTTATTTACATTTCTATTTTATTTACACTGTGTTATGCACTGTCACTAGAAGTAACTTATAAAACTATTTTCCACTGTTCACGTATATTTACATTCATTACTTTCACTTACTGTTTACACATTATTTACACATTATTTACAATTCCACTTGCACTGTTTTACTCAATAGAAAGCTCGTAGTCACTCTTTTATCAATTGTCAGCCCTTTACCTCTTTCCACACGAGGTTTAGTAGGGGGTAAAGGTCACAGGGCCCTTTGCATGGGGGTGAAAAGTCCCTGTAGTTAGCAAGAGCAAACAGACGTACCTCCACATTGGAAGATGAGAGTGAACTGATAAGGGTGGGCCGGGGTGGTGGCCTACCTAGGGAAATGCATTACTACCAACGTTAGCCTCTTGACAGCAGCTAATATATAGCAATGAAATGATTGGCAGGAAATCTAGACAATACATTATAAATTAGGTAGTTCCAGGTGAATGTAAATATCACTTAGGCTTCTCCCTTCCCTCCTTATATGTATATTTATTACGAAAATAGATTATACGGCATATTTCAAGGGGAAATAAACAGCGAAAATTAGCGAACGAGTTCACGTGAGGTGTTGTCAAGTGATAATTAGCCAATTCCAGGTGTATGGCACTCTCACTTACCTTATTTCTTTCTTGTATACATTATTTGGTATAAGAATAGGGCATAGGGCTTATTTCAATGGATGAAATCAGTGAAAAATTCCAGGGAAGATATACTTAGCGTAGCACGGCCGGGCAGGCAAGAGGATAGGGTAATGGAGGAGGGGTAGGGAGGGGAGTCAAGAATGAGGAGAAATGGCTAAACTCTCAACAATGGATGGGAGTACAGATGAGATTAGGAGTGCTGACTAGTGTTGGACATTGGCAGTACTGACAGATGATACAAGCCACCACTTGGAAGCCCTGGTGGACTCAAAATAACACAGAATCACAAAAGCGACGCCCCGCGGTATGATCCCTTGCTCCCAAGTGTCACGAAAGTGATGCCCCACGGTTAAGGGGTTAATGACCTAGAGCAGCTTGTACAGCACCCTACCCGTATCTCTGACCACCTTCGAGAGAACTCCAACATACTTGACCTCTTCCTTACAACTAATCCTTCCGCTTATGCCATTAATCTTTCCTCTCCGTTGGGCTCCTCTGATCACAACCTTATTACCTTAACCTGTCCTATCGCTCTGATACAGCCTGCAAACCAACCTGAGAAACGTCGACTGTGGCACTTTGGAGCTGCGGAGTGGCAGGCCTTAAGGCAGTACTTCTTTGAATTTCCTTGGAATGATTATTGCGTCCGTGGCCGGAAGCCATCTGAGTGAGCCTTGAGCATTACGGAGGTTATTCTCTCGTGCATGGAACCACACATTCATTGCTCATATCCTTTGACTAATGCAAGAAACCTTTGGTTTAATCACGCTTGTTCTAATGCTGTCCACAACAAGGAGAGGGCCTACAAAAGGTACCGGAGCCAACCCATCCCCGAATCACATCTTTTTGATGTTTCTGTCTGGAATCATGCTTAGTCTGTTCTCGGCTCCGCTAAAAAAAATTTCATACGCACTAAATGCTATCAACTCTCAAACTCAAACTCTTCCTGCTCCTTTTGGCACCTTGCCAAAAACCTTTCTAACAACTTTAGCTCATCATTCTTCCCTCTTCTTTTCTACTCTGATGGCTCTGTACCTATTTCATCTATTGATAAAGCAGATCTCTTCACTCAGATTTTCTCCTCCAATTCCACCTTAGATGATTTCAGTGCTGTTCCTCCATCACTATGTCCATCTGACTTTCTCATGGCTGACATTAAAATTTCTTCAGCTGATGTATTTTCTGCCATCACTGGCCTCAGTACAAACAAGGTATATGAGCCTGATGGAGTCCCTCCTGTTGTCCTCAAGAACTGTGCTTCTGTGCTTACATCCTGTCTAGGTAAACTCTTTCTCCTTTGTCTATCAACTTGTACATTTCCTTCTTGCTGGAAGTTTGCTCTCATTCAGCCAGTCCCAAAGAAGTGTGACCATTCCCAACCCTCTAACTATCGTCCAATTGCTTTAACATCCTGTGTCTCAAAAGTTTTCGAGTCTATTCTTAGCAGAAAAATTCTAAAGCATCTTTGCTGTCACAACCATCTTTCTGATCATCAGTATGGGTTCCGTCAGGGACGCTCCACTGGCGATATTCTCTCCTACCTTTCAGACTCCTAATCATCCTCCTTTCGGGATTTTGGTGAAAGCTTTGCTATTGCACTTGACATCTCAAAGGCTTTCGATCGAGTCTGGCATAAATCTTTAATTTCCAAACTGCCCTCTTAATGTTTCCATCATACTATCTGTGCCTTTATTTATAGCTTCCTTTCTGGTCGCCCTATAGCCACTGTTGTAGACGACCATCGTTCCTCTCCTAGATCTATCAACAGTGGTGTTCCTCAGGGCTTGTCCTATCACCAACTCTCTTCCTTTTATTCATCAATCATCTTCTAAGCTGTACATCTAACCCTATCCACTCATACGCTGATGATTCCACCCTTCACCTTTCCATTCGGTTCCTGCAGCGTCCATTCCAGCGGTTGCTTCAGCAAGCAAGGGATGAGGCTATGGCACACCTAATGTCTGACTTGGTTTGTATCTCTGACTTGGGTAAAAGTAATCTCGTTGTTTTCAATGCATCAAAGACTCAGTTTTTGCACCTATCAACCCAACAGAATCTTCCACAGGAGTACCCACTAATGTTTAATAATATCCAGCTCAAGCCTGCATCATCCTTGAACATGCTTGAGGTTTCATTCACTCAGGATTTATCTTGGAAAGATCATATTACATCTCTTGTAAAATCAGCTTCCAAGAGATTAGGTGTGCTAAGCCGACTCTGTTCTTTCTTTATCCCTGCACAGTTGTTGACTTCATACACGGGTTTTATGCGCCCCTGTGTAGAGTACAACTCTCATGTGTGGGGAGGCTCTCCACCTACAGCTCTTCTCAATAGGGTGGAGTCAAAGGCTTTTCGTCTCATCAACTCTCCTCCTCTTACTGGCTTCCTTCAACCTCTGTCTCTTCGCCGCACTGTTGCCTCTTTATCTCTTTTCTGTTGCTACTTCTAAGGTCACTGCTTCTCTAAACTGTCTTCTTGCATCCTTCAACCTTTACGAAGAGTGCGTAGCACCCGTCTAGCAACAAATTCTCATCCCTTTTCTGTCCAACTGTCTAATGCAAGAGTTAACCGTTACTCCCAGTCCTTCCTTTATGCAACAGGTCAACTCTGGAACTATCTCCCTGTGTCTGTATTTCCTACTTCCTATGATCTCCAGTCTTTTAAACGCAGTATGTCCAGGCATTTCGAAATGAACAGATCTTGAATTTGGCTCACTTCTCTGTTTTGTTTTTTTCTTGGAAGGAAATGTTTGTGGGCTCCTAGCCTTTGGTTCTTTCTTACCCGCATTAAAAAAAAGTAAAATTGAAATGCTAGGTAAACCCTTTGAACATATCATCAACAGATTACGCCAGTACATAGAAGACGAAACCCCCCCCCCCTCTACAGCGTGGCTTCAGACCAAGACGATTGAGACAAAACGCTCTCGCTAGGAGAGCGATAATAAAGGTAGACATTGCTAGGAAGACACCCCAAGAACTTTGCTTTCACAATGCAGACCTAAAAATATAAGAAAAATAAAAATAAAAAATACATTAAGCCCTGATCAGATCTCTGTTTGCATACTCACCTTTGAGAGTGTTCCCCTCGGCCAAAGCCAACATATCAAAAGTAAAAAGAGTTCAGAATAATGCCATATTTCGGGTACTTAGTATGTGGTGGGATGTTATTCTCCCAGTTACTGACATTCATGAATGCATGCCCATCCCACCTATCAACAATATATTTTCATTTCTTTAAAAAAAAAAAAAAAAAAAAAAATACACCGACATCCATAAGTTTCATTCAGACTTTTTTTTCCTTCATATCTCACCTCACCCACCAAACTTTTGTCAAACCTTCTCCACCCCGATGCAAGACCTACTCCACCCTCCTTTTCTCTTTATTTCTCCAGATTGCCCGACATGCAACTACAATATTCACAACGTCACCCAACCACCAAAGCAGTCCTATTCTATTAACATCCTGATCCCTCCAGAAAATATAAATAAGTAAACAAATCTATCCAACTACCGTACAAACCTTACTCGTTTTCAGCACCTATCCAAGCTCCGATGGAGGCCGTCAACTGAAGAGCATGAGAAGTTTTATTCTGAGTACAACCTGCTCTCGGCCAGAAAGAGCAGGCAATCCATTGTGTCATTCATTCTGTTCATCTTAATATTATCATCTTGAAATTAACCAGCACTTGCTCCCATTCAACCAATACTTACTTGTAAACGACTACCGACTCCCATTAACGTTCCGAAACACGAAACCATGTATTTTAGATTTAGTGCCGACTCTCTCTCCCACATCTCTTTTCCACTCTAACGTTAGAAAAGAAAAAAAATCTCTTTAAAAATAAACACTACACAGACATGCACATGCCCATGTTGTAGCCATGTGGTGGGTATAAATATAAGGCTTACCAGCAGCTGCAACTCAGCCCCACTGTGCTAGATCACACACAGAAACTGTTACAATCTTCGCTTATCTTCCTTCATTTCTCCCCAATTTCTGTACATTTCACTCATCCATTCGCCAATCAGTATCATGATTCTCTCTCTCAGTCTGTCTGTCACACACACACACACATATATATATATATATATATATATATAGGCTATTTATATATACATGGAGCCTCTGTGGTACAGTGGTAGAGTGTGCGTTTCGTACACTGGTGAACCAGGGTTCGTGCCCCGCCAAGGTAATAAACTTTGGGAGTGATCACCTGGCCACATACTGAATTGGTGGACACAAGAGTTGTATACTATATAATATGCTTGCACCCAGTCGGCTTGCATGGGCCGATTACACTTGGTTCACAGACCACACACACATCCAAAGCCACTCCAACACTACAATTACATTTACAAGCACTTCTCACCCTACATACAATCTATACCAGACAGCCTAAGCCACTTGGTAGAGATACATTGGCTGTATCGTCCCCACTTCGGTCAGGATAGTCCGGTCCTGCGGTGGATACTGAAACGGCTGCTGTTTATATATATATAGAGAGAGAGAGAGAGATTTTTTTTTTTTTTATGTGTCCGACTCTGGGCATAGGCTTCACAGCCTGCTATCAAGGCCCAGCAGTCCTCCCATACACCTCTATATATCACCACTTCGGCGCTAACACCCACCGTCCATACTGAATACATGCTAGGACTGTCTCATACAGGATTAGTGTATTGGTATTAGCGGGGGTATTTTTACGACATGTCGGCGGGGGGTCTCCTGGTAGATCAGTAAAGCCTGATTTAATGAAATTCAAATCCTTAAACTGTTCCCTGCCCCAGCGGGGATTTGAACCCGGGTCCGTTAGGACTGCAAGCCACCTCTCTACCGATTGAGCCACCACCTCCCCCCATATATATATATATATATATATATATATATATATATATATATATGCACAAAGGGTGTCCCCAGTATGAAGAAATTCTAAACAAGGGAACGCTACGTTGTTGCAGCCCTCCATCTGACCAAGCATATACCGTTCACCTCCCTGCACACCTAACGAAGCGTATAACGGCCCTCACCTCTCCCCCCCTCCCTGTATAACACGGAGACCTTAAAAAAAAAAAAAAAAAAAAAAAAAAAAAAAAAAATTGGTTGTGTACCCATGACTCGTACCATTTTTTATTAAGGCAGCCATTTTTTATTATTACATAATAGGTACAGTCATGAAACTTCATTCAAAGGTAGATGGTCATATAATCATTTATCATGTACGATTTCTTCCTAGTGTAATAGTTGCAATGCTTTAAGAGAGAAATGCAGTAGGCCTTTCAGATTCCGTGTGCAGGTCGCATTGAAATGTCTGAGAAAGTATATATATATATATATTTTTTTGATTTTCATTATTTAAAAAAAAATAAGAAACAGCATTTTACCTATCAAAAGGCACCAGTTCGTTATAAGACATATAACTGTGTGATATTTTATGACTCTTAATGAATACATTCTGAGTTACGGCAAGGAAACGTAATCTGTACGTCATCTATTGTTGCTGATCCCAGTGATAACAATACCCTCCTCTGACTTCGTAAAGGTTAGGGTAAAAATGTTATATCATCTATCAACATGTCAAATCTCAAGCGTCCCGGGGCTATAATTACTGGTGACTTTATGGGCGAAAATGGTCACCCCCATTATTCCTCCATTACGTTACCAGTAGCCTAATTGTAGGTTAGTAAAGGTTGAGATTTGGACCTGGTTGATATAGCATTTTTTGCTTAAAATTCCATCATCTATTATTTCCCAAAGTTATGCCGATTCATCCCGAGACTCCCTGTTATTGATCAATCTGTGCATATTATACATATTACGTTCTCTGTGTATGGTTATAGCATATTAAAGAGTGTACGAAAGACAAGGAAAAGAAGCTAATTGCACACCTAATTCAGAGAGAGAGAGAGAGAGAGAGAGAGAGAGAGAGAGAGAGAGAGGATTATGATGATAGTACCGATGATGGTGATGTCCACTCCACAGTACACTATTTAATACTAAATCAATAAGTCGTGCTTGTCTAGTACAGAAGCAGAATTTAACACACGCCATATTTTCACGGACACCAAGCAATAACATTAATACGATAACAAGCAATTAGCCTAAGTGCCGTTATGACCTAATTTATGCTCTCACTCTAATTTCACAGCAACGGATAGGTTTACTGTGGGTTCATCCAGCCTCACCATGTATGCTGATATCTATCCATTTAGCAATCTATCGTTCTACTTCGTTTATCAGCCAGGGATCTGTGCTGTTGTACTCTTTATCATTATTATCAAACCATCCTTTCTTGCTCTGGATTTCCATAAATCCAGTCATTTTGTGTTCGTTCCATTTGTTAATCAGTCTATCAATTAATCATAACCTAGCGATTTGATTAGGCATTCAGTTAATCTATCCATCCATCGATCCATCCATAGACCAATTCGACCATCTGTCCACCCATCCATCCATCCATAATTTTTTTTCATCCACCAAGACAGCAAAATATTAATTTCAAGCAGTTATAACTCCAACCATCCATTCCTCCACTAATTTTCTTCCTAGCAAAATAATTTGCCATGCAGCCATCCAGTCTGTTGACTGGGCACTCATTAAGCCATCATTGTCATACTATCCAACCTAATATATCAACATCATCATTATCATCATCATCATCATCATCATCATCATCCGGACCTCCTTTCCCACCCTAGGGCAGGGTGAGGAGTAGCAACGTCCAGAGAGCCCAAGTTTGCCCAATCCAATGGGCCACGCTCCATTAACTCATTATTCAAGCCAACGGAATTCCGAATCTATCTGATACGCCAAAAACTTTCACCACATTCTGCAGCTTCACATAGACGTATCCGATAGAGTCAATCCTAACGGTGTCAGGTTAAAAAAAAAAGGGTGCCAAGTCCCTGATCATTCGCTTCTTCTCACAGCACTCATCCAGCCAGCTCGATCTCTTGTCACTTCCCTAGCCTCACCGACATTCTTACCTCTCTTCCTCACACACTCATCCACCATATCCCTCCATCTTCTACATGGCCTACCTCGCGTCCTTCCTCCTTCACACTCGCTCAAATATTCCTACTTCACCACGCTATTGTTATCCATTCTCTCCACATGACCATACCATCTCAATACACACACACACACACACACACACACACACACACACATCTATCTATCTATCTATCTATCTATCTATATAGCCAAACGCCCTAAATCCCGTAATGGGTGGCCACAAACACATCGCCTCCATGTCGCCCTGTCCCCCACCATTTCACTGCCCTGCTCTCAGATAACACCCCCCCTCTCTCATATACCTCTCCACTCCATCCCTCCATCTCATCCTTGGCCTCCCCTTCTCTCTCCCCCCTTCCACTCACATACACTCTCCTCGTTAGTCTCTCACTCTCCATCCTCTCCACATGGCCAAACCACCTCGATGTGTTTCTCCTAACGCTTCCTATCACATCCACATCCACACCACAACGATCCTCACTTCCTCATCTGTCAGTCTGTCTCTCCATGTGACTCCACAGGCTCCTCTCAAATAACTCATTTTCACAGTTCTCACCCTTGATTCTGTCCCTCCAGCAAGGTCCAAGCTTCACTTTCATACGTTAGAGTTGGTATCACAATACTGTCATATAGTAACTCTTTCACTTCCATGCTCACTTCCCTGTTTCTTATCACTGCTGTCAAGGAACCAGTAACCTTTCTTCCTTGTTGTACCCTTTCAAGCACTTCACCCTCTAAACTTCCATCCCTACTCATCACACTACCCAAGCGCTTAAATACACTCACATTTTCCATTTCTGCCTCATCCAACCTCACTGTACATTCACTGACTTCACCTCTCTCGAAAACCATAGCTTTAGTTTTCCCTTCATTCAACTTTAGATTCCTTTTCTTACATACTCTCCCAAACTTATCCACCAAGCCTTGCAGCTCCCCTTCATCCTCACTTAACAACACAGTATCATCTGCAAACAACAGCACAGGGAGTTTCCAAACACTGCCATCTCTCATTAAGGCCGCTCCAACATCCACTGCCCTACCTTGTATCTGCTTTATAACCTCATCCATTTACGGACTGAATAACCATAGAGACATGACATGTCCCTGTTTCAATCCAACCTTCAAAAAGAAAAATTAACTTAGTTCACTATCCACACGCACTTCAGCCTTAGCACCCTCATACATACTCTTCACGGCATTCAGCAACTTCCCATCGACTCCATATATTCTTAACACTTTCCACCATCCTTGTCTATCAGCCCTGTCATATGCTTTCTCCAAATCCATGAAGGTTGCGTACAACTTCTTTCGCTTCTCTTGAAACTTTTCTACTAAAGATCTAAGAATGAATATATGTTATACACAACCTCTCCTCTTCCTAAAACCTCCCTGTTCTTCTCAAACTAATTCTCTGTTATTTCTCTAACTCTGTCAATAAATATCCTACCATATACTTTTCCTATTACACTAAAAAGACAAATGCCGCTATGATTACCACATACTTATTCTTCCCCTTTTCCTTTGTACGGGAGAATAATTATACCTGACTTCCAATCCTCCGGGACTCTGCCTTCCCCCCAGGCCAATCTGCACATCTTCCACATCCATTCTACTACTATCTCTCCCCCATGCTTCAGCATTTCACCACACACTCCATCAATTCCCGGGGCTTTCCCCAAATTAACTTTCTTCATTGCTTCCACAACTTCTATGCTACTGATTTCTTCCTCTCTTCTCACATCCCTTCCTCTCCCACCCATTCCCTAACCACTTATACTCGCACTACTTTCATTCTCTATGTTCAACGATTTGTTAACGTGCTCTCTCCATCTACTCACTTTTTCTCCTTCTCCACTAGTAATTTACCATTGTATCTTTCACTCCCCAGCTAACTTCTTTGGCACTCTGTCTAACTCTCTTTACCTCTTTCTAGAATATTTTCCCACATTCCCTCCACTTTACACTCAAATTCCTTCCAAATTCCTCATCCACTCTCTTCTTACTTTCTCTTACTAACCTTTTCACCTCTCAATTCTTCTCTACATACATCTCTCTCTTCCATCTCTCAACTTCTTCCACGTTCCCGTTTCTCATCCACCCATTATATGTATTCTTCTTTTGTGCCACAGCCTCTCTGACCTCTTCATTCCACCATGCTGTTCCCTGCACCCTCTTTCGTCTTCTCTTCACCCCACACACCACCTCACATGCTGCACAAATTTCTTCTGTGAATATCTTGCATACACTTCCACGTCCCCTATCTTCTCCAATCAATATTTTTGCAGTCGCTCCTACAATTCCCTCTTATATTTTGTCCTTTTTTCATCCTCTTGTAACCTTTCCACCCTCCTTGTATGAGCTACTTCCTCCTGTCCTTCCTCTCTTCTATTTCTCCATTTCGTTTGGACATTGATTCGGTGGTGGTCAGAGAGTCCACTCCCCCAACCCCTATATTCTCTTGCATCCATTATACACCTTCTTATCCTGTCATCCACAAATACATAATCAGTCATTGCCTTCTGTCCATTCACCCTTCTCATCACTCGCCATGTATACCTGTGGATCATTTTGTGCCTAAAGACGGTATTGGCTATCACCAACCCCTTCCCAGCACAAACATCCACTAAAGCACGCCATTCTCATCCATCTCTGCAGGCACACCCCACTCACCAACTACTCCATCCACCTTCACATTCCCTACTTTTCCATTCATATCTCCAGTCAAAAACACTCTCTCATTCCTTTCATACTTTTCCAGGCACACTTCCAAATTTGTTCAGAACTCTTCTCTCACTCTGCTTGCACAATCTTGCTTTGGCACATACATGCACACAATAGCCCTCATTTGTAGTCCAACTTTCAGTCTTACCCACACAATCCTCGAGCCAACTGATCCATACTCTCTTATATTCTCCTTCCATCTGTTACTCACAACAATACACACTCCTTCTTATGCCCTCTCATTCTCACCAACTCCCGTGCACAGTCCCCATCCATACTCCCATTCTCTCACACTGTCACCTCTTCATTTAGTTTCAGTTAATCCACATACATCCATTTTCGCACCCTCAAGCACCTGGACAATCTCTCTCTCTTTCACCTCATCATTTGCACCCCTTACATTCCATACCCATATCCATACCATGTCCTTAGTTCGGTCCTTAGTCGTCACCTATTGGTCAGTCCTGGTCCGAGGCTTCTTGTTCGTATTTTTAGTTGGTTGTTTACCGGGGAGTGGCACTAACTATCCGCCAACCCACTTGTTGTCACGTAGGGAACACGTGTTGGTTGGTTATAAGGTTACCACCCAGCGTTGTAAATGCTTTCCTGGTTTACAGGAAAACATTTGGCTTGCCACTGAATGTAAAGTTACCCCAAAAAACTGAGCAACACTACACTAAGTGGGTGGATGATGGACGCCCCCACCTACTACTATATATATATATATATATATATATATATATATATATATATATATATATATATATATATATATATATATATATATATATTGTTACGGAACAGAGAAAGATAATGTACACTCCAAGTGAGAATACTAAAAAATCACTACTGTCCCGTAAAGTTCCAGGTTCAAAACAAAAGAGTTAGGTAAAATTACAAGTTAAAGTTTAATGCTCAAACTAACAACAAAACATTCAGGACTCATAAGGATAATGTTTCGAAACAAGGGCGGTACCTGTTGTTATATCAAATCCCAATATGCAGTTGACACTATTTTAAACTTCACTTCATCCAGTTTTGATTACTCATTATATAAATTAAATTGCCAAAACATTACCAAATATATCTGTGTAGTTTATCGTTCCCCCAATGCTTCTTCGGAACCCAGTGTATTTGATTCCATATCTACTCAGTTGAGTAACCTTGACCTTGCCCTTGGCAATGAAATTACCATTTTGGGTGATTTTAACATACACAATGTTGAATGGTTATTGCATTCTGCCCGGACTGACGACGCTGGTCTAGAATGCGAGCTGTTTGCGGAATCGTTTAATCTCACCCAGTTGGTAAAGCAACCAACCAGAATACCTGATAATCCTGACCATAATGCCCATCTCTTGGATTTATTCTTGACAAATAATCCAGATCAATACAGGATAGAGGTACTGTCACCACTTGGATCCTCTGACCACAATCTCATCAAAGCCTCATTAGTTAACCCTCCTACATCTCCCCATTCCGAACCTGTCAGGGTGACCCGATGGCACTTTGACAGGGCAGACTGGGATGGATTTAGAAATTATCTTGCTGATGTTCCATGGCAGTCTTTCTTCTCTAGTGATCCCAATTCTACCCAGTCCCACATTTGTGACTTAATACTAGCTGGTATGGATTTATTCATACCAAGTCAACAATTCACTAAAAGATCAAACTCTCCAAAATGGTTTGATGGCAATTGTGCCAGAGCAACAGCCCAAAAGTCATTAGCATATAACTCTTACTTAAAATAAAAAACACCTGAATCACTCTCCCAATTTAAAATTGCTAGAAATCATGCAAAAGCTGTATTAAATCTATCTAAATCAAACTTTCTTCAAAAGCAAGCATCAAAACTACTTAACAACCCTAATGACAATAGAATATTCTGGTCAGCTCTTAATTCTTTCAATAATAACTTTAACAAGTCATCTTCCATTCCCCCACTAAAATCTTCAGATGGCAATATTACAAATGACCCACGTGGGAAAGCGGATATCTTTGCTAGTACCTTTGCAAGAAACTCTACCATAGATGATACCAGCCAGAATTTCTCAGTACTGGAACTTGATTCTCCCGAAATTGCCCCACTTAAAATACAGACAAGATTTGTAAAATCCATCCTAGACAATTTACCTACCAACAAAGCTCCAGGTCCAGATGGAATTCCGCCAATTGTTTTGAAAAAGTGTTCCCCTGAACTTGCCTCTGTCCTAGCTAAATTATTCAGACTATGCATACGTACTTCTTTATTCCCAAATTCATGGAAAGAAGCCAATATCCACAGTTCCGAAGAAAGGAAGTTCGTCTGACCCCTCCAATTACAGACCAATAGCTATCACATCTTCTCTTGGTAAGGTATTTGAAACTTTAATTAATAAGCATATTGTTAAACATCTTGAATCCAACAACTTAATTAATGATAGACAATACGGTTTTCGCCACGAAAGATCCACCATTGACATACTCAATTTCTTAACTCATACCATCCATCAATCAATTGATCTTTTGGAGAAACTCATGCAGTAGCTCTTGATATCTCTAAAGCTTTCGACAGAGTATGGCACCGTTCCCTGCTGTCCAAACTCCTTGCTATGGACTAACGTCTTTTGTTCCTTTGATTTCTTCTTATCTTAGTGACAGGAAAATAAGAGTAAAAGTAGATGATGTATATTCGAATTTCCACTCAATTAACGCCGGCGTGCCACAGGGATCAGTTCTGGCGCCAACCCTATTTCTGGTTCATATTAATGATCTCTTATCTGTCACTCACAATCCCATTCACTCATATGCAGATGACTCAACACTACATAGTTCATTCACACTCAGACATCCATTTACAAAGTCTAATATCTCTACCTCTCAACTCAATACAGCCATCTCCATAAATCAAGATCTATCTACAATCAGTGAATGAGGACAAAACAACCTTGTCTCTTTTAATGCTAGTAAAACTAAATATATACAGTTTACTAATAGACAGATATTGCCAGATTCGTACATTACCTTCAGTGCTACTAATATTCCCATCTCCAAAAGTATTGAAATTCTTGGTGTCTCACTTAACAGTGCCCTCAGCTGGACCTCTCATGTCAGATCACTTGCTAAAACCGCCTCAAAGAAACTTGGATTATTGTACAGAGTCCGTAACTTCTTCGCCGATGAGCAGTTAGCTATAATTTTTAAGAGTCATGTGCGCTCTCAGCTTGAATATTGCTCACCCTTGTGGAATGGTTGTGGAGAGGTTGCATTAAGACAACTAGACAAAATTCAGAATAAAGCTGTTAGAATCATTAACAATCCTGCCATTACATATAAACTACCTCCCCTGCAAGTAAGAAGGAATGTTGCCTCCCTTGCATTATTTTACAGATATTTTTTTGGCAAATGCTCCGACGAAGTTGCGTCCATGGTGCCACCTCTCCATGCCTTCCCTCGTGCTACACGGGCATCTGGTAGCGCTCATGACTGGAATGTCACTCAACCACATTGCAGAACTTCTGCCTATCAGAATTCTTTCATTCCCCGAACTGCATCTCTCTGGAACTCGCTTCCCCAGAGTTGTTTTCCTCCAAATTTCAACCTACAACTGTTCAAGTCTAACTGTTACAGATATTTTATGAACAGAGGACACCAGTAATCTGGTGTATGGATTATTTTTTTTCTCCATTTGTTTTTCCTTCCTCCGTTCTGTTATTTAAAAAAAAAAAAAAAAAAAAATGTAATGGCAAAAAACAGGTTAAATATATGGTTAACTGCAATAGCCTCTATTAACCCCTTAACCGCGGGTGTCATTCCAGAATGACGGCGACAAAACTGGACCAAACCGCGGGTGGCATTCTGGAATGATCGTGAATATTTTGAACACCGCGCGTTTTCCCGGCGCGCAAATATTCTCACGCAAGAGTAGCTGTCGAGTTCTTTCACGCCAGCCATCCCACACCTCCCTCCTCCAACCCCGAGGGGACCCCCCCCACCCCTGCCCTGACCCGCGTCAGTCAGTATCTGTCCAGCTCTGTGCGTGATAATGGCGCTCCGTCCCGACTCATCGTCGCTCGCTTCCTCCTCTACAATGTTTAGTGCTAGTGTTCCCTCTACCTCTACACCGGTAAAGGAACTGACGACGGCGAGGCAGAAGGGGTTGAGCACTCCTGAAATTAGAACTGAGCTGGACAAAACAGTAAGTACTACTCTTGATTGTGGCAGTGAAAGTGACACACTCACAGCAAGCAGTGATGATTTGGCAGTGATTGGTGGTGAACCATTTTCCATTGATAGTGACAGTGATGAAAGTGATCGTGTTGATTCGCCCCACCACCCCCAACTTACTCTGGGAAAGGAAAGGCTCCTATGGGCAAATCTGGTATTGCACGTGGGAAGGGAGTGAAGCGCAGGCTCACGTCTCCCACACCAGGCCCTAGTACGCATTTCCCATCAATTTCCCGTTCCCCTAGCCCAATTGCCCTCACATCATCATCATCATCATCTGTCGTGCCCTCTCCTCAGTCTACATCATCTGAGGAGTACGAATTACCAAAGCCTGCAAAGTGAGGAAGGCAGGCCGTGCAGGCCGTGCAGGCAGGCCTAGAACAAAGGGGATGCGTGGCAGTTGGAGGGCAAAGCTGGGCGATAAGCGAGGCGATAAGCGAGGTGATAAGCGGGGTAGAAAGGGTCAAGTTTCACCACGCACCAGGTCAGAAAACCCCCGCCTGCCCCCGCTCAGTTCCCTCACCCGCGCCACCCCCACTCACCGCCCCAGCACTCACCCCCCTCCCCGTTGCCTCCTGCCTCACCCACCTCCCGCTTGCCTCCTGCCTCACCTCCTGCCTCACCCATTGCCTCTACATCAGCTCCTTCTCACGGGGAAACGAGTGGAATGCAACCTGCCCCTGCCACTGAACCACGCACAGGGCAAGTTGATGCATTTGTTTGGACTGACGGTGGAGATTTCCAGCCACACAATCCACCGTTTGATATGACAAATGCTGGAATACAGCCTGCCTTCCCATGCAACACAGGTGATGAGTTTGTTGATTACTTCCTGGCCTTCCTTGATGATGAAATTGTGCAGCATGTCAGCAATGAGACCAATAGGTATGCAACTCAGTGTGCAGCCAAGGGCTGGGACCTATTGGCTCGCCAAAGCAAGTGTCGTGGTTGCCTGTCGGGATCAGAGAGCTGTATGTTTTTTTTGCACTCATGTTTTTGATGCCCCATATAAAGAGACATGAGTTGGAGGAGTACTGGCTCGTGGATGACATAACTACTATCCCCATATTCGGGAAGTATATGTCACGGGATCGGTTCCGACAGCTGCTTGGATACCTGCACTTCGCTGATAATGACAACCCGTCCCAAACTGACCCTTTGTGGAAAGTGAGGGATTTCCTCAACAAGATTAGGGATCGATTTATGCGATTTTTCAGGCCTATGCAGAAAGTCGTCATAGACGAGTCCCTGGTATTGTTCAGAGGACGTCTCAAATTCAGGCAGTACATCCCCAGCAAACGCCACCGCTTTGGGATAAAGTTCTTTGTGCTGTGTGACTGTGAGACGGGGTATATAATGGATTTTGTCATTTACTCGGCTAGCACAATGGATGTGAACAGGAAAGACCCCCTTGGCTTCTCTGGCTCCGTTGTAAAAGTGCTGATGGAGAGGTATTTTGGTGGTAATCATGTGCTGTACACAGACAATTATTACACAGCACCGAAACTCTCCAAATACCTTGCTGAACACGGCATTGGCACTGTTGGCACTGTACGGAGCTATAGGAAAGAGTGGCCTAGTTTCCCGAAGCATCATCATCATCCAGGGGAGATGTTCACCTGAAGAAGTCAGACAAGCTTCTTGCGATCAGGTGGCATGACAAGAAGGTTGTCAATATGATCAGCACCATCCACAAGGGGGAAATGAAGAGAACTGGGAAGGTCAGCTACAGGACGGGAGAGCCAATCATGAAGCCTGATGCCGTCATTGATTATAATGTAAATATGAGACTCGTTGATAAGTCTGATATGATGATTGGCGAAATAGACTGTCTCAGGAGAAACACCCGATGGTACAGGAAGGCTTGCCTGCACATGCTCGATATGTGCATGCTCAATGCCTTCATTCTTTACAAGACACAAGTCGGGGGCATAAGGCAACCATCACTGAGACAGTTTTCCAAGACTGTCGTGCAGCAGCTACTTGAACGATTTGGTCAGGTGACGGCATTGATCCCGAGGCGACACTCTGACACACAACCTGACCGTCTTGAGTGCCGCAATTACATGAGCCGGCACCAGCTTGTGAAATTGCCTCCTAAAGCAGGCGGCAGGTTGTCACAGGGCCGCTGCAGAGTATGTTCAACCACCACACGAAGGCCTACGACGAGAAAAATGAGCACATACCAGTGCCTTGAATGCCAAGTCGCTCTATGTGTAACTCCGTGCTTTGCCGAGTACCACTCTCTGAGTAAATACTGAAAGTGACAGTGATATATAGTGATGCGACAGTGACGTGCTTTGCCAATAATTGTATAATGGATAATGTAGTAATAAGGGATATTTTGCCTAGAAAATAAAGGAAATATTGGCCAGTATAATAAGTGATATTGTAATAAGAGAATCTGCGGCACTTGTGGAA
This sequence comes from Coenobita brevimanus, assembly GCF_032717465.1. Lineage (NCBI taxonomy): Eukaryota > Metazoa > Arthropoda > Malacostraca > Decapoda > Coenobitidae > Coenobita > Coenobita brevimanus. Next base: position 10,006,888 of record NC_137006.1, read on the forward strand.
TTCTGCGGCACTTATGTAATTCTGTGATGCGCCAGTGACGCAATATAGTAATAAGTGCATTGTAAATATAATGTACATTGCCCATATTATATGTAAAATAATATTAGAAGTTAGAAAGAATGAAAAGATCGCAGGAAACGTCAGTGAGCGGGTGCCGCCGCAGTGAAGTGAGGCGCAGCCGCAGTGAAGAGCGGGCGCAGCCGCAGGGAAGTGCCTTTTACCTACCTCAGTGAACACAGAGTGGGTGTTTATCGTATGTACAGTGTTCATATATGTTTATATTACTATTATGAGAGAGTGGTTGGCATTTGGTACTGGTGTGTGGGGCGTAAAATAGTTATTTCACACCCCTCACTTCTAACGGCTCTCCCCGTCCTGTGAAAGTCAACGAAGTCATGAAACCTATATCAATGGAAAGCTGAAGGTTTGTACTTTCTAATGGTACCTTATTTTTTTCTCTAGCTTTATTCTGTGCAGAGTTATTAAGGTTTAAAGGTTTGTTTACATTTGGCTGAAACCCCCGCGGGAGAGGACAGTCAGACCAAAACAATACCCGCGGTTAAGGGGTTAACACGAAATTAGCAAGAGTAAATTTATCTAAGTCAGCCCTGATAAAATGAAAATACACTGGGTAATGCTCAGTTAATGCAAGATAAATTATTACAGATACAAAATATTATCAAAACTGGCTGACAAAATGAATCCTACATAAATTACAAAAAAACCTCACTAGGCCTACAAATCAACACCCCATGCTATACAGTACAAGGAAAAAATGCAATAGCAGTTATACTCAAATTACACAGCTGCTAGATGGTTGGAGACTTCCGGAGCACTCACAATAATAATAACGGTACAGGGGAGGACAGAGATGTGAACAAAATGAGGAGCAGATCTAAGTGGCAATGATGCAGAGACTGAGCTCATTATATAGGGGCCGGCAGAGCTTGATACAACTTGTAAGAAGGACGCGCAAATGAAGCCATGGGGACAAAGAGCTGACAGTCCTACTCTGAACAACAGAAAGGACGACTTACTCTACTATAACGGTAGAAGGGGGGAACTGAGGCAGAACACGCTCGTGATCAAACATGCAGCATACTGTGCGTTAAAATTACACAAAGGATGATGAAATCATAGGCTATGTAACAATATATATATATATATATATATATATATATATATATATATATATATGGGGGGTATATACACTCCATCCATCAACCCTTCTTCAGTCTATTCAGTCATGGTACCACTTACTGTCATTAATCCATCCAGTCCCACCTTTCCACTCTATAAAACTATCATTTTTTTTTTTTAATAACAGAACAGAGGAAGGAAAAACAAATGAATAAAGAAAAATAATCCATACAACCAGATTATTGGTGTCCTTCATTCAAAAAATATCTGTAACAGTTGGACTTGAACAGCTGTAGGTTGAAGTTTGGGGGAAGACAATTCTGGGGAAGTGAGTTCCCCAGTTTGGGGAATAAAACATTTCTGATAGGCAGACGTTCTGCAATATGACTGTGTGACTTTCCAGTCACGAGCCCTACCAGTCGCCCGTGTAGCATGAGGGAAGGCATGGAGAGGTGGCGACATGGACGCAACTTCGTCTGCGCATTTGTCGTAAAAGTATCTGTAAAATAATGCAAGGGAGGCAACATTCCATCTTACTTGTAGGGGAAGTAGTTTACTTATAATAGCATGGTTATTAGTAATTCCAGCAGCTTTGTTCTAAATTTTGTCTAGTTGTTTTAGTGTAACCTCTCCACATCCATTCCACAAGAGTGAGCAATATTCAAGCTGAGAGTGCAGATGACTCTTGTAAATTATAGCTAACTGCTCGTCATTGAAGTAGTTACAGACTCTGTGCAATAATCCATGTTTCTTTCTTCTTCCTCAGCTGGACCTCTCATGTCAGTTCACTTGCCAGAAGGCAAGTGATCTGAGATGAGAGGTCCAGCTGAGGACATTTTTAAGTGAAACACCGAGAATTTCAATACTTTTGAGATGGGAATATTAGTAGCTTTGAAGGTAATAAATGAATCTGGCAATGTATTATTGCAGTTCATTCGTCAGTCAGTTATCCTTGTGGTCAACAAGCCAAATAGATTTCTGTCATTCACTCATCTACTGTAAGTCCAGTTATGTCCGTCCCTTTTAGAATAGTATTATTCCCAATCAGAGTGGTCCACAATGAAGTTCGAGTACATGCAATCCCTCACAAAGCTCCTTCAGTACATGGAACTAAAAGAAAAGGTAGAAAATGTTTGTATAATAATATGGAATGGCATAATGGAGGATAGGAAAGGTTAGGTTAGGTTAGATTACGTTAGGTTAGGGTAGGCTGGGTTTGCTGAGCATGTTTTGGTTAGGGTGTGTCACATTAATCTGAAATGTTTATATGTAAATTTGACATAGTCCTTAACAAAGTCGGTCCACGACACGGAAGCCTAAGGAACGCTATGGAAAACTTGCATAGAACAGAGTAAGGAATGGTGAACGTCAGCTTGAGTTAGGATAGGTTTAGGTTAGATAGAGTTAGGTATGGTTCTGTTAGGTTGGATATGTTTAGGTTGGATTAGGTGTGGTGGATCCTGAGAAATATCCAAATCTTCATCATGCCCACGTACGGATATATTATCGCGACAACTCACGTACGGATATATTATCGCCACAACTGCCCACCAAGAGTCAGACCAGAAGTATATATACCTGTGGAGAAGAGATTAAAGGCTTGGGGTTTAATGTCTATGATTACAGGAAGATTATTTGAAACAGACATCCAGTAGTTACAAAGGCTGAACATTTTCCCAGAATCCACCCACTCCATCACGACTGTCACCAACACGCCCACGGACGAAAACATCGCACCCATCGCCTTGACATAGACCGAGTGTAAGCCTGTAAGGAACGGCGTGGGAGAATGATTTAACCATCTTCACAGTTCTGATTATGTTACTCGATAGTAATTCGGAAGGAAAGAGGAAGATAAAGGAAGAATTTGACTGTGAGATATTATTTTTAGTGGAAGGAACAAGTATCGGCCATTAAAAAAAAAAAAAAAAAAACGGGAGAGATATTTCATCGGTTGGGTAAAAGCACAAACACATGCGACAATGACAGACAAAAAATGAACAATAATGGAGGTTGTGAATGTTCAACAGTTATGTGTTGTTGATGTAACGCCTTTTTACTGTTGAGCTTTTTGTCGACTGCAGACAGTAGCACAACGTGAGTCGATGTATTCTAAATGGATAAGATCGTTTTTTGTTAGCTTGAACTAAATACTTAAATACATCATCCACGATGAAAGTTTCAATCGTGTGGAAATAAAGGTAAATAAGTAGGAAAATCAGGTTATGTTAAATTCTTGGGTAATATACCGAGTTATGAATGGGATAAAAGCAAGGGTGGTGGGTAAAGCGTGCATGGAGGGTAATTATGCATAAAGTTCATTCCTTTATGAATACAAAGTGATTCTACAAAACACAAATAGTCATTCTGAAGTTTTCTGTGTTAACTTTGTCGTTTCCATAAGCACGTTTACGAATGTACATCACGGGAATTAAATACACAGCATAATACAGCAAACTAACACATTCATTGACGATACTCCTATTATAACCCTCTCGGCAACATAAGAGCAATATTTTCGGACAGGTTAAAAAAAAAAATGGGATTAACCCTTAGCACGGGGAATAATGTCCTTATATTACATTCTAGTAAGTTCTTAACAGTTCTATCCATCGTCATAAAAAGATTAGAAACAGTATCAGTCAATTTCATGACCATCAGAAAGCCTTTTAAATACTGTGCTCACTACCGCCGGATAAATTCGTTCTGCTTAAGACAGATCCCTTGGCCTAAAGAGGTTTATACTTTGTAAATTGCCACCCTGACTCGTAAGGTGCTTAGGTGCTGCATTTCAGGTAAAACCAGATTAACTCATTCATGTAATAAAAAAGATTGAAGCCTGAGAGGTTTTTGATTTTTTTTTTTTTTATTAACATTCGATCAATATAAGAATCCCATCTAGATTAGTTTGACCATTTTCATGCTGTGAAGTCAGTTACAAAATTTATAGCAAGTAACACGAGACAATGTGATTCAGTTGATAAAAACACTAGCCATCAGAGACTAAAACATAACAGCATCACACATTTTTCTGCAGACTGGACCTCGACGAAGTTGGCTTCCCTACATCATTCACATCTCCAGTCGTAAACATCTTTATATGTTCCCTTGAATGAATCATCAAGGGGCCAAAGATCGTATGAGAGAGAGAGAGAGAGAGAGAGAGAGAGAGAGAGAGAGAGAGAGAGAGAGAGAGAGAGAGAATGTTCTTACTCTGTTGGGCTTGGGAGACACTGTTGACCCCTTGTGCCAATGCAATCTATTTTCTGTATCACATCGTGCTGTCATGTAAGGTATTAAAATCTGTTTAGTTTCTTCACTACCACATAATTACCTCGCCTGGACGGAGTCTGACGAGGTGTTGTTTTTGGTCGAATCTGTTTCTTTGATTCTTTGTTTCATTGTTTGTTATCTACATTGCAGAAAAACGGCAGAATGAAATTGAATGAACCTTTCAGGACACGTGGTCACTGGTCCCTAAAGAAGGTGATTAAATTTTGGAGGTAATCGGGTGACCCTGAAAGGTCAAAATCAAGGTCACGGATTTTCAGAGGGATATTACTTGAAAACGGTTGAAGATAGAGATATTTACTATTAAAGAATATACAGGAACTCGTAACAAGGAACTTCATTTGGCACCACGACCTCTGACCTTGAATGACCTTGAAAGGATAAACTCAAGGTCACGGATATTCAGGGGGCTATAACTCGAAACTGGTTGAAGATAGAGAAATATTTACTATTATCAACGTATTTTAAATCCCATATTGGTTTTTAATTGGTACCTTGACGTTGACCGTAAGTGACCCTGAAAGGTTTAACTCAAAGTCACGGATATTTATGGGGCAATATCCCGAGACTCGTTGAAGATAGAGATATTTACTATTACCAAGGTATAGGAAGTCTCATATGGGCTTTCATTTGGCAGCATGATCTTTGACCCTGAGTGACCTTCAAAGGTCATGCAAGATCATGGATTATCAGAGGGCGTAACTTGAAAACATTTACGCCACTGCCTTAGACTTGAATTGTGCACAGACACTAGATGGCAGAAAGGAGTCAGTATTTAAAAGCAGTCAAAATAACTGCTGTCGGGCAAGGTCTGTTGCACCTGGTACCGCTTGTTAAAGTTTTTATTGTGCCAGACAGTTTTACTAACATAACAACTGGCTGGCTCATCCTCGCACCTTAACCCTAAAAACTGAATTTTAGAATCTTAGAAGTGAAAGCCAGAGGATGCTGCATGACATAAGGAACAAATGGCAGACTGGGGAGGCGATGGCTGAATCGGTAGACAGGCGGCCTTCAGTCCTGATGGACCCTGGTTCGAATGCCGGCTGGGACAGGGAACAGTTTAAGGATCTGAATTTCATAAAAGCAGACTTTCCTGATCTACCAGATGACCCTCCGACATGTCATAAAAGTACCCCCACTAATACCAAATCACCAGTCCTGTATGGGACAGCCCTGGCATGTATTCAGTATGGACGGTGGGTGTCAGAGCCGAAGTGGTGACATGTGGAGGTGTAGGAGGACTAATGGGCCTTGGGATAGGCTACTGCCCCAGAGATATAGGCCCTGAAGCCTTTGCCCAGAGTCGGACACATAAAAAAAAAAAAAAAAAAAGAGAGAGAGAGAGCAGCAACGTATGGCTGGTATTAATGGCAAACATGGGTTTTACATATCCATAAAAACCATTTATGAGTCCGGCAAACACAACATAACCTCTATTCGATCAGCCAAAGAAGAGCTCCTGAAATACAAGCAAGCAGTCCTGGACAGTTGGCACAACACATGAATAGCTTACTGAACCGAAGAAATCCAGTGGAGCACAATATCCTTGATAAAATCCCTAACGCTCCTCAAGCGGCATATCTCGATGTCCCACTTACATTTGCAGAAACTGTTTAAGCAATCCGATCTATAAAGAATAACAAAAGCCCTGGCCCTGATGGCATAGCATCTGGACTAATCAAGGAGAGTGGCCTGTTACTTCAGAAGCGCCTTCATAATCTCATACAAGTTATCTTGAACCAAGAACGAATGGCATCTGAATGGCCTACTTCTGATATTGCAACCATCTGCAAAGAAGAAATGGGACCGCTCAGATTCTGACAAAAGCAGATGCATCTCACTTCTTATGCATGGTAGCAAAAGATAATGTTATCTAGACTAACAAAGGATCTGACAGAGTCGACACTTCCTGAAACACAGTGTGGATTTCAGAAGGGCCTATGTAGCTGTGAAATGCTCTTTGTTGCCCGACAGGTAGAAAAGAATTGCCACGAGCAAAATCATTACTTACATGTTTCATTCATCAGTCTCGCTAAGGCATCTGACATTGTCAACAGCGAACTTTTATGGAATGCTGTTTCAAAACTTCAAGTTCCAGACATATTTCTTACCATCCTGAAGAGCCTGCATGACAGCATGAATGCTCGCATGTCCATAGGTAAGAGCAAATCCGAACTCTTCAAAGTGGACGTGGTCATAAAGGAAGGATATGTCCTGGCTCCTGTAATTTTCAACATTTGTCTCACTGCAGCCACCCTTTTAAGTCAGCAATAAATGAACCCTGTTGATGGAATAAAAATCCAGTTCCAACTAGATGGTAACGTATTTAATCTCAGATGTCTTCAAGCACAAGACTGAAGTGGCTCAGTTCCTTGATGTACATTACGCTGATGACTGTGCTGCTTTGTACATACCCCAGAAGCCCGGAAACAGTCTCACCATCGTTTCCAACATATAGCATGCACTGGGCTTCCCAGTAAATGTCAATAAAACAGAAATAATATCACAGGGAAACAATGCAACAAAGCCTCTTCTATTTCAGGTAAATGGCGAAAATTTAAAACAGGTGGAAAAAATTACCTACTTTGGAAGTGTGCATATAGATAAACATAACACTGATGCAGAAGTCCCTGCACGAATCAACCACGTCTCAGCCTCTTTTTGACGTCTCAGATTTAGAGCTTTTGAAAAAATCAACCTGAGATCGAGCCGAAGGTATCAGTATACATAGCTGTATGCCTCTCCGGTTCTGAATCCTGGACTACTTACCAGCATCACATCAAGTAGCTTGTGTTGTTCCATATCGATATTTAAAGAGCATTCTAGGACTCAGATACTCACATGGGAGGATAAAGTCCCTCACTCACAAATTCTCCAGCGGGCAAAGTGGCAAAGTCCGTCAGCATTAAACCATGCTGTTTAAAAAGCAGCTGACATGGTTGGACAAGTGTTCCGTATGCCTGAGCACCGCTTTCCCCGCCAGGTTCTGTACTGCCAACTCCCTGCAGCACGTTGCAACCGGGGGCAGGTATAGAGATATAATGATCATATAAGGGCGACTCTGAGGAAATGTAGCCTCATATCAAAAGATCTCGAGACCAGTGCCTCGGACAGAAAACAATGGAGAGCTCTTTGCAGAGAAGGAGCCTTTCATCTCGAAGAAGCTCAGAACCTGGCCAGAGAAGAGGGCAGACAACGGAGGTACAGCCAAAACAAGGTTATCCCAGCATACCCAGACTTAGCATGCTGACTGTGTGGCAAAGTTTGTGGATCTAGGACTGGCCTGCACAGCCACACACGTTTGCACCAAGGACAATGAGAGTATAGCAGGCATCGTCTTCTCCAACAGAACAACAGCTTTACGTAAGTAAGCGTGTGTGTGTGTGTGTGTGTGTGTGTGTGTGTGTGTGTGTGTGTGTGTGTGTGTGTGTGTGTGTGGTCTGGTACTGTGGCACCAGGCAGCACTGGTATGGCACTGTGAGGTTTGGAAGTGCGAGGTGCGGCACTTTGGGGTATGACAGGGTGAGGTGTGGCAGTGGAAAGTGAGGCATTAAAAAGAGTGAGAATGATCGGTATTTCAGAGTGAGGTGTGAATGGGTAGAGAGTGGCAGTGCCAGTTTCGACAGTGTAAGATGTGGCGCTGAGGGTGCTTATCATGGTACTGTGCAGTGTGTGCCAGTTGTTGCGGTAAAAGGCAATCACACACCAGAAATGACGCTCTGTGACGTATGCAGCAGCCAGTACCTTTTGGTCTGCGTTGTGTTTCAAATTGTAAGGGAATATCCTTCTTCTAGGGAATTTTAGGTCACATTATGAGTATTCTGAAGAAACTATGCAAATCAGGTAATTTTAAGGACATTCTGCCTCGGTATTTAAAAGATTCAGTTAGGATGTTAAACTGAAATTTAATTCTAAATGTTAAAAAAAGGATAAAATAAGAATATAAAGTCTCAAATCATCTTATGAGAAGCAATTACTAATTAGAAATAACATTTTGTGAGAAATCGAATTCAGTGAGAGAATTTTGGTCGTTTATCAAAGAAGAGACCACAGAAAAGCTTTAAAGCATTAACGACTCCTATGCCTCATGATATCAAAGCTGGGGTAGCAGCAGAAAGGTAAAGCAAATATAGCTGCAAATCTATATACCCCTACAGATAAGAACCAAACTTTTCTTTAACACTATATCAGATGTTGATGTTAAAGGTGCTGCTCAGGCACGCAAGAAGTTCTTAAAAGATGTAAGAAAGAAGTTAGTATGTTAGACTGAAAAAACTATCATTTCACATTTTAAATAAAAAAAAATCTACTTTATTTATTTCTATTAATTATGTATAATACGTCATTTTTCAATCTGGGATTCAATTTTGTATCTACAAAAGGAGAGGTATCTTCAGCTAGAAATCAGTGGCATGTGTACTGTATAAAAACAGCAGATTGAGGCCAAAATGGTCAAGGTTAATGAGTTTTTTTTTTTTTGTTCCCCCAATAGTTAATAAGGAAATTAAGGGGAATCTTCAGCTAGGAATCAGTGGCATATGTACTGTATATAAAAGCAGATTGAGGCCAAAATGGTTAACGTTAATGAGTAATTATGTTCTCCAAAACAATTAATAAGGAAATTAAGGAAAAAATTGCATTCGTTACACGGAAGTACTAACTGTATGTATGTACGAGGGTCGGTCTTCAGTCATTAAAATATGTTTTTAGATATACTAGTATTAATGTAGCTAGTGATTATTATACTGGCATATACGATACTGTATTAATCGAATTCAACTTACGGAACATTCTTGGAATCTATACATTTATTATTTTAGGCTTTAATGAGGAATTTTTATAACATTTTTGTGGAAGCACTTAGTGTGTGTTGTCTTAGTGAATATAATCTGATGCAGTTAAAAGACACGACGTATACAAATGTACTGTAGCTTGGTTTGCGTAGCTTTTGACAAAACATCCTTAAGAAAAGATGTGCGTGTGTGTGTGTGTGTGTGTGTGTGTGATGTGTAAGTGCGAGGTGTGGCAGGGTGCAGTATAGCACGGTGTAATAAAATAATGTGTAGTGTAGCAGTGTCTTGTACTAGTACATTGCTAACACCCTACTGATATACTCAGTATTACAAACACTTACAAAGCAAAACACTGCCCTGTCCTGCAAACTTTAACATCTTCAGTCCAATTGCTTATTTATATCATTATTCTTGCAGTCTTGAAACCATATTTTTCAGCTTTGGACTTTATTGTTTATTTTTTTTACTCCAGCAGTCAGATGAGACATTCATTACGCCTTCATTACAAAAAGTCATATCAAAATCAAAATTAATTGTCCCGTTTTCTAAGCTATATTTATCATACATGTCTTTAAATTTGTGAATGGTGTTGACACACACACAATTTCATTTTGGCTTTGGTAGTGCTATCCACTGGTCAATAGTTCTCTTAGGGAAAATAAACAGGCCCACCGAGAGGGGGGGGGGGAGGTTCAGCAGGTGCATTGCCCCGGGGTCCATGGGTCTTGGGGGGGGACCCATGAGTATGTTGGGAAAAAAATCTCAAAACCTCAATCGTATACAGTTTTTCAGTAATAGGGACGAATTGGGCCAAAAGCCGGATTTGACAGGGAGACTGACTATAGACTACACATACGACCCAAGGGAGATAGGATAGCCGTTACAAAGGCTGTATATAGGCCTGTAGCTCTTCGTGTCCATGAACGTCACGTGAATGTTTTGGGTACGCCATTTTCGTGTTTTTACAGTCTGCTTTTCATTATCTTTATGCATTATCGGCAGGGGAGTAATTTCAATATTCCTTGGGGGGGGCGGGCATAGGCTCTTTAGGAGGCCCCCCTACTCCCACCTCCCCACATGGGTGGGATGGCGAGCGAGCATTTTGAAGCCACACGCAAAGCTATGGTCAAGGAATTAAAGCAGTAAACAAATATATATATATATATATATATATATATATATATATATATATATATATATATATATATATATATATATATATTTATGATTATTTATTAAACCAATTACTTCCTGACATACACTAACGGATATTCTAGCATTGGCAGTATTTCTGTGTGAAGTTGAACATGTAATTTAAAGTGCATGGTAAAGTACATATTATTGCATTGTTTGCTAATGACCTTGGATAATAGACTAAATAGGATTTAAAATAATTGTATTGGTGAAAGCTTAAACTGACATCATACTTATAGCCTTATGAAAAGATAATGAATATAAAATTGAGAACGAAAAGTTGTAAACTTGTAAATGAATTAAAAATGGAAAGCTTTTTGCTTACTAGCCCCCAAAATACCATGAACCATATAAAGTAATGTGAAAAAGTAAGCTATACACTAAGAGGTGGGAGAAATAAAATGATGGTTTTTAAATTTGGAAGAGGCTCAGGTAAGATTAGTATATTGATTTCAGAATTCATTAGAGGAAATTGAAAACTAAACTACGTATATTTGTTGCATTGAAAAATGAATAAGCTACTGCACCAGTGGATATCTCCGTGATCTCTGCTTTGCAAAGTTATCAACCAGGGTGTTAAAGTTAAGAATTTTAACAAGTTCCTTTATCTGAGACCATAAGTAGCAAGTCACTAAGCGATCAATTCTCACTGAAGTTCTTAGATATGTCTTGACTAAGCTAAGTGCTGAAGAAAGTCGTTCATTGCCTGCAGTAGTTACTAGAAGGGTGATAAGAATTTTGATAATTTTCAGTATTTCTGAATAAGCACAATCTAATGGTTTGAGTTTATCATATAATTCAAACAGATGCTTTGACTTGTACTCTTATTTAGAAAATGTCTTTTTGCGACAGATATTTGGGAAACTTGAAGAATTTGTAAGACTGTACTATAAACAGAAAGCTTTCATTATTCTAGAAAGTCTCTGGAATTGCAATCAGGTGCATTCATTGCGTCTATTAAGGGCATTTTTGTGTGATGCGAACACCAAGCTCTGAGAGAAATCTGTCTAATATATCATAATGGGTTCTTCTGATTTCAGAGTTTCGAGCAATACAAGTGTTCACCTCAATTCTCCCTACCGCTGAATCAGTTAAGCTCTTTAGTCTTGGTGATACCTTCTGAATTCTCTTAGGTATGCCCAACTGATTTGAATTTTCCAAGCTGGTATCAATCACATACGTTGAAGCAAAATCTTTAGCTTTGTCAAAAATATCAGACAAAGACTCGTCAGTTCTCAAGACCTGTAATTCTTTAATAGTTGACTGTATGAGAGAGCAAGCTTCAGATAGTAAGGCTTCCTTTGCTTGAAGCTGATCTGACAAACTACTGGTAACTCTAAAGGACTTGTTCAATAATACGTAGATCCATTACGAACCTGAAAGACTCTAACTTTTTGTACAGGCCAATTGCTTCTGCTGCAACTTCTGTTCAGTACCCTCTGAAACTGTATGAAGCACTGATAGCAAACTTAAACGGCGAAGCTTAAACTTTGATACTGACCTACAATAGTAAGACCATCTAATTATAGCAGGTCTTTCTTGCGTCAAAACCTGAAGATCTTCTGCTTTCTTTGCCTCTATGAAAAGTTGGTTCCATGTGTTACTGTTAGTAATAAATGTGTAAGGTGTGTTACTAACTGAAAAAAAATGAAGAAAGGCCACTGGTATTCTCTATGCAGTCGCCCAGTACTAACTTCAGCCTGTGTGCATGGCAATGTATGTATACTGCTTGGTGAATTTTATCCCGTAGTCATCATCATAACACTGAGGCACACAGTTAGACCAAATTAAACCAGATTGTTCTACCTTCTTATATATGAAATCAGCTAAACTTGCACCATCAACCATTTCCATGTAATAGATTCCAATGGCACGTTCCTTCACAATACCCTCATCAAAGTACAGCACAAGAATGGCCATCTGTTTTTGTTTTTGACAAGTCTTTCGTTTCATCAACCATAACTGAAAAGTACTTGGCTTTTTGTGCTTCAGCACAAGCTGTGTCTTTGATATGTTTTCCAACACTTGATATCAACTCATTCTGGTATTAAGGACTTGTGTGATGGCCATATCGTCGATGTAACTTTTGTTTTTGAGAGGGATTTGATTCAGCAATTAGGTGCAGCAAGGCTACAAGATTTCCTGAATTCAATGGCTCACCACCCTCATTATGTCCACGAAAAGACATGTACGTACTTCCTAAGATGAATAAAAGCTTTTAATGATAGCCAGAATACAATAAAAAAGGCAGCTTGATGCTGAAGTTACTGTAACTGAACAGAGGACTAGGAACATATTTACATTGACTTTATTATACCTGGTAAATTACTGTGATTATTACACACACACACACACACACACACACACACACACACACACACACACACACACACACACACACACACACACACACACACGATATATTTCACTCAAAACGTACTGAGGCTACATACAAATTATTTTTAATTTCACTGTGTTAACCTTTTTTTTTTTTTTTTCATTAGTTGTACTTGATTAGAAGGCCCTCTCAGAAAGCTTTGGGGGGGGGGGAGGACGAGCGCCCCTCGCTGCCCCCCTCCCCCAAATGATGTCCCTGATTATCGGTATGATTGTAGCCTGTAGGGTTGTATGGACCTTATGCAATAGCCATTGTTTACATTTTGAAAAATGAGGCTAAGAGCACGTGCATCTTATGTGGGTCATGATATTAGTAAACAAACTGGGTTTTCTCAGAAGACAATGGTTGTTTTAGCTTTTGAACACAAATGTCCAAATTCTTTGTGTTATATTCCTGTAATATTATAGGGAGCGTCAGAAGAATACAAAACAAAAATTTGGGTGATCTGATCATGTGCGATGCGACAGTGCAAAGCTGTCGGAAATAGCAACACACGAAAATGTCTGTCTAGTTTCATCCACAAGAACGGTGATTGACATCGACCTAATTCTTTTTGCATTAGGTCATGGTCGGTCTAGAGAGTGTCAGAAAAATATGTCTGTCTATATACTTAGGCTTTTTCCCCCAAAGGGGGGTAACCGAGACAGGATGACACACTCAACAGATTACTCATCCACACACACACGTTTACTCATACTTTAGCCTGTGAGAGGAGAAGGGACCGCTCCTCACTTCACCACACTACAGTACATGAGGGTCAAGTGAGAAGTACAGTCCAGTGATATCGGCAGCAGAGCCCAGCAGCTGAGCTAGTTTATCCCAGACACATCATAATGGACCCATCCCCTTCCCCACACCTGACTCATTCAGCTGAGTAGACCAGATGCAGGAAAGCATCTCGTCTGGGCTGTGTCGCCATTAATGCATTCACAATTTCTTTTCATTCATCCCTATTACACACAGCCAATCTACAGACATCCCTCTCACATTAGCACTCTCTTCACACTGTCCATCCATCCTATTTGTGGTCCTCCTCTCTGCCTTACCCCTCTCACATCAGATCCGGTTATCTTTTTCACCAATCACTCTTCATCCATTCTCTCCATATGCCCAAACCACAGCAACACTCTCTGCTCAACTCGATCAGCCATCTATCGCGTAACTCCAGTTCTCCTTTGCACTTCATTTCTCACTCAATTCATGTCTGTCACTCCCACACATACTCCTCAGACACCACGTCTCCATTACATTCAGTTTCTTCCTCTTTCCTACACCAATATTCCATGTTTCAGTCCCATAACATGCAGTCAGTAACAGTACTTCTTCAATCAGCCTTCTCTTTACTTCCATTCTAAGCAAACTACATCTAAACACTCTTTTTATTCGTCCCAGCATCTTTCCTGCTTTATTCTTTCCAAACTTCACCTGTGCATCTATTCTTCCATTCACAGCAACATGTGACCCTACTTACTTAAAACACTCTACCTCCTCAAGCAACTCACCATTCAAAACTACATTCATCCTCCAACCTTCTACCAACCTAGTGCACTTCATCACTTACTTTTGTTCTCATTCACGCTCAATTTCCTCCTTTCACACACCCTTCCAAACTCCTCTACCAGCTGTCTCAATCTCTCTTCTGAATCAGCTACAAGTGTAGTGTTATCTTTAAACACCACCTGATTCAGATTCCACTCTCTACCTTCAGCATGCACCAAACTCAAACCTCTAACTAACACTCACATTCATCTCCCATACAATACCATCTATATAAATATTAAACAACCAATGCGACATCACACATCCCTGCTGCAGCCCCAGTCACACAGGAAACTAATCACACAAAGCATTTCCCACTCTTACACATGGTCTACTATTTTCATAAAAACTTTTTACCCCTTTTAACAAGCTACCAACAACTCCATACAATCTCAAAAGTAGTTCATAATATCTCCCTATCAATTCTATCATATGCTATCTCTAAATCCATGAACGCCCAAAGCACATTCATACCTTTTGCCAAATACTTTTCACACACCTGTCTCAGAGCAAACACCTGATCCACACAACCCTCCTCTCCTAATTAAACCACAGTGCTCACCACATATCACTCCCTCTGTACCCTCTCTAACTCTCTTAATCAACATTCCTACATACACCTTACTAACAACACTCAACAGACCTTGTACATTCATACTTATCACTCTTACCTTTAAACAACGTAACCACACGCGTACATGTCCAGTCAATCGTCACCATACCGCTCACAAAATACTCATCCAGCAATCTTACTAACCATTCATTAATAGCTGCTCCACCACCTTTCAGACAATCCACAACTCACTCATCCATACCTGCATCTTTCCCTGTTTTCATCTCTTTTACTACCTTCTTCTCTTTTTCCATCGTGATCAAAGAATCATTCAACTCACCCAATACTTTTATTCATGATTCCCATCCATTTGTCACTGTCTCAGTCTCCCTTTTCTCTCTCTATATTTATGAATCTGTCAAAATATTCTGCTCATCTTTTCCTTACCGCATTTTTCCATCCTTTGCTTTTACTCGCCCTTCCTTCCCAGACTTCCTATTTCACACTCTCTTCACTGCCATCCAAAACAGTTTCTTATTCTGTTGAAGATTCTCAGTCAACCTCCTACCCCACCTCATATGCCGCCGCTTTACCATCACGCACGGCCCTTCTCGTCCTCTTCCTTTTTTCCTTATACCTCTCATATGACACCTCATCCATCCTCTGAAGCCATACTTCATATACAAGTCTTTTCTCTGCTACAGTCGTACTTACTTCCTCGCATCATCATACACTTCCCACTGCCAAACAAATATCCAAAATGTGAGAGAAAAATAGAGACAGCTTACCTTTTACTTTTACTTGGAGTAAAATACTACTTCTCCATCCTAAACTTTCAACAAGTAGTTAATAGAAGAAATATGATCCCCGACATAATGTAATTCTATGGGAAGACTGAAGAGAATTAGTTTTTTGTTATGCTACCACTGAGCTATGAGAAAAAATTTGCAGAAGAAAAAAAAAGGTGCCAGATGAGGGTGAAAAGAGTACAGTATATGTATGTATGTGATTTACTGATTAGGGACTGATTATGTAAATTAGAGAAAATATTTTTAAAGCATTATTCCGAAAACTAGTACTGGTATTTAGATATTAATTTCTTCAATCCGAGGATGTAGTTGTTCTATTATCATTCTTCCCACCAGATACATTAATTTAGTTTAGGGGAGACGATACTCAGTAAAGAAGTTAATAAAAGACATATCTTGCTCTTCCAGTTCGAAATATCTTTCCTAAGGTGAATATAATAATCTAGAGCCACCAAGAACCAAATAGAAGTCATGTCGTCGGGATGAAAGAGTACAGGTATCTACTATGCTGGAAATATGTTAAAACATTGTTGCTGGAAAAACTAAATCGAAAAGCAAAAATACTGAATACCAGTGAAAAATGTTTAATTAAAAGAAAGATTTGGCCATTGGCGGATGTTTCCCCCCCCGATCTGATTATTTTTTTTACAATGTTTTTAAATCTCGGCCTGTGACCTTCGTTTCATTCATTTAGCCTAAATTTCCATTTTGTAAAAGTTCTGGTACATTCTGTTTTTAAAAGCTGCAATTTATTGAAAGCCGTGTAGGAGAAATCAAGTATTTTATGACTGCAATATTAAAAACTGTGACGATTACCTTAAAATTAAAATATTTTTGGTAAAATAGATCAGCTTTACAATATCGAGGTCACACACACACACACACACACACACACACACACACACACACACACACACACACACACACACACACACACACCAGCAAGGAAAGGCAGAACTGGAACCTGCATTATTGCATATAAAACAAGCAAAGAAAAAATCGTTTGAAGGGAGGAGTAAAGAGGGGGAAAAAAGAAGATAATCACAATAAAAACGTTAAGGAAAACAGGACAACAGGCTCAGGATTAATGTCTATCGACAATACGCAGATCACCAAAAGAGACAATAATTTTTGCTCAGACAAAGACCACAACTAGAACACGATGTACAACCACTGAATTTACGTGCAGAACTCAACGTTAATGCAGGATGTCCAGGAACAAGAGGGAAGCAATCCTTGTCCAAAAGTTTGATCTGTCCTTAAACAAAAAGAAATGAAATTCTTGGCAGATGGAATAATTAAAGCTTCCTCAAACGAAGAACTTGTCTGTTCAGGTGGACTTTTGACACAGTGATGCAAAAATCGTCCGATAATAACCCCTTGTATCCAGTGATGTATTTTTCAATTTATTCTTGCTACTTCCAGACCCTTTTATTTGGTTTAGATTTTTTGTACTGAGTGCTCCCATAACTGTGAGGAGTCTCTCAAGCTATACAGGTATAATCAGTAAAGTGCGCTTTGTGGGCGCGTGGCGAGCGAGCGAGCATTATGTTGTCACAGTTTCCTTCTGATATATTATTTCTTCATGGAGGTGGGTGAACAATAAAAAATAAACTGGATGGAAAGTCATTTTTTCACATACACCGACACAGACACAAAAATACACACACACACACACACACACACACACACACACACACACACACACACACGAGCAAACATATGCACATGCACACAGACACCCCTCGCCACATACTCACATACATGTCAAAGTGAAAATGATATAGCTCAGAGTTTGCTTGAGCAACATAGGTTCCAACAGTGAGCAAGTGCTGGCATAAGGCGAGGAGTCGTTGCATTCATCACACACGCAGTGCTAAAACCAACAATCTCCGCTGCCAACCTGCCGTGTTGTCGAAACTGAAACGACATAGACTTGGTTATTGACGAGATGATTAAAGTCAGAAATGGGGTGATTTCCCTTGGCGATTTCGCCAACAAAACATAGCAAAAAAAATTATGTAAAAAATAGGTGGAATATCCGACACTCAATTGCTTGAGCTGATGCCAAAAAGCACAGTGTTACGATGGAAAATCTTTTAAACTTTGAGTTCGTATCTGAGGTGTTCACTACTTAGAGCCGAATGGTCCCTTGTAAAACCCTAGATTCTAAGGGGATCATACGCCTTTATGGGTTGACAGCAAAATTTACTGAAAGAATGTATCACATGCAGAAAAAATTTCAAGTCTACTTCACATGGGAGTAAAGTTATTAGCTTCTGCTCTGCGTGACAGGTAAGGCCGGGCCGGGTCGGTCTGGACCGCTCATTTCCAAACTTAATTGAAAGAAAGCATTGCTCGCTCATAAAAATGGCTAGGGGATAATATAACAAATGAAAGCAGGTTTTCTAACTAAATGCTAAACGCCTCATGCCCAAGGAAACTTGTACAGTGTAAACCTTACAGATGAAATATCCAAGACAAAGTGCATCTTTGGCATGAGGTGATTCTAATAATACATTTCAAGGGTGCACCTCAGGTGTGGAACATGCTTAGCTTATACCATGCTTTCACCACAGACAAAGTCTCAACATAGCTCAAGATTTAAATACGCCAAACATTTTAAATATTGTCCCACTGCAGTGTCAAAATAACTGAAGGGGTTAGCCTTTTGACTACGATGAAGAAATTTATATTTTATTCTGTTAATTTCAGTAAATATTATTCAGCATAGGATAGAAGAGAATAAAAGAATGAAGGGGGGAGGTAAATATTGCATTCACTATTCTCTGCCTCATAAATCCTCCCTTAACACGAATAAAATTGTTAGCATGATGCAAACATAATTCTGAAGAATAAAGACATTTAATTCCATGGGTTAATCACCTTGAAAGGCATTAAACTAAGACTCTTTCTTCATGAATCTGACCTGGAAAGCGGAACAACTAAAGCAGTGCCAGCTGCATGGCTCTCCTTTGACGTTGCTACTTCTTGGTCAGGTCATTTATGCAGGGCAGGGAGCACATGCTAGACGGCGGCAGGGAGACTTCTATCTTGACCTAATAGTCTGTGGACAGTGAGCAAGAAGAAACTCATATGTGCCTTTATAATAGCTTCGAACCATACAGCTATCTGATGTATGTCTTTCCAGATTCATCCAACTTAACTAAAAGAAAAAACTTTGTCACCTCCTCTAGCTTGATCTGTGGGACTGATGATTAAAAGTATGTAGCAGGCTGACAACTATCTTTTGGTTGTATTTGAAATCTCGAGTTACACTCGTAACAACTATCCAACAGCTTATTACAGAGTACAAGGTACCTTAATACACAGCGGCAGCCTCTTGTCTTTCATCCTGGTTGAGACAAAGGGCATTGGACTGGGAATTAGAAGAGACCCACAACTGGCCGTATTTTAAGCCTCGAAGCAGGCACGTACCTTTTTGTCAGTCTGCCAACAAAATAATAATAATAATAACAACAACGACAATAATAATAATAATAATAATAATAATAATAAGTGACAATACATGATTATTACCAGTCCCCGTCCCGCAGGAACGGGTATTGTTTTCACTCGTTTTATCTGTCTGTCTGTTTGTTTGTCTGTCTGTCTGTCTGTTAACAACTTTATGCGAAAACTTGACTAAAATGACCAGGATGATAGGTTATGACCTTCTGATCACCTGATTTTAATTCGGACCAAATTAGGCCTAGGCCCAAAAAAAAAAAAAAAGAATTTTCGCCATAACTCCTCTCAGGTTCGTCATAGCGATGACTATACCATAACCACCGTGTGAGGACAGGAGTGAGAGAGAGAAAAAGACAGGTTTTGGGATAAGCTGGATGAAGCAGTGGCAGGAATGCCCTGGAGTTATAGAGTGATCGTAATGGACGATACGAATGGACGAGTAGGCACTGGTCCTGAGGATAACATAACAGGTTGTAATGGAGTGCCCTGAGAAAAAGGTAATGGGAAGCGACTCAAAGATATGCGTCAGGAAAGGAGGTTGTGCATTTGTAACCCATATTTCAAACACAAAGATGCACATAAACATACATAGTATAGATGGAATGGGGATCGTGTTGAAAGGAGCCTGATTACGTGCTCGTAGAGAGGTCGATGCTGAGAATGGTTGTTGATACGAGGGCCGCGAGAGGAGGATGTGGAAGTCTGTCAGCTCATATGATTGTGATATGCAAGATCAAGCTGAGAGGAGTGAGGTGGACCAGGAGAAAGTGGAGCAGTCAGAGAGAAAGACTGAAAGTCGAGCAGCTGAGGATCAAAGAAATGGCAAATGAATAAAGGACCAGAGTAGGGGACGAGTTTGATTCAGTAAAATGGAATGAAATGGATCAGGGCAGCCTGTGGAATGCATACAGGGAGTGCTTAGTTGGAAATGCTGAAGCAGTGTGTCGTCTAGCAAGATTAACATCAAAGAAGAAAAGTACGACATGGTGGGATGAAGAGGTTAAGACAGCAGTGGAGGAAAAGAGGAAGTGGCTAGAGTGGTTACAGGACAGGGGTATAACTGAAACTAGAACTGAATATATTGAGAGCAAGAAGCATGTAAAGAGACTAGTAATGAGGAAAAAGGAGGTAAATGATAACCTAGGAAGGAAAATGAATGCAAATATTCTGAAAACAGGAAGTTATTCTGGAAAGAGGTGCGGAAATGTAGCAGTGAAAGCAGAAAGAAATGTGAAGCTATGAAGCATGTAGGTGGTAGATTATCAGCCCATGGGGATGAAGTAAGGACCAGATGGAAAGAATATTTTGAAAGAGTGATGAATGGAAATAGAGACAACAGAGCGGCTGTAAACATAATTGGTTTTGCGGGTGTGCAGAGAAGAAATGCAGTGTCAGGAAACGTGACACTCGCACAGGTGAAGAGCACTATGATGAGACTGAAAAATGGGAAAGCAGCTGGGTTTCATGAAGTGTATGCCGTGTAGTGGAGAGAGCGGAATGAAGTGCTTGTTGGAGGTATGTAAGAAGGCATGGATGAGTGAAACTGTGCCAGTAGAGTGGAAAAAGGTTGTGATTGTACCCCTGTACAAAAAGAAACGTGAGCTAAGTGAGTGCAAGAATTATCTTGGCATAAGTTTATTGAGTGTGGTAGAGAAGGTATATGGAAAAATTATTAAAGAGTAAGAGATATATCAGAAGTCCAAGTGAGTAATGAACAGGGTGGCTTTAGGAGTGGCAGAAGATGTGTGGATCAAATATTTGCAGTGAGGCAGATAATGGAGAAGGCTTGTGAGAAGGACTATAAGGTGTATGGCATTCATGGATCTGGAAAAAGCACACAACAAAGTAGACGGAGAAGGATTCTGGAAGGTTATGCACATGTACGGTGTAGATGGTAAGCTGCTAGGTGCCGTCAGGAGTTTTTATGATGGTAGTGAAGCATGTGTAAGGGTTAATGGGCATATAAGTGAAAAGGTTCACGATCGATGTGGGCGTGCGACAAGGTTGTGTGACGTCCCCATGGTTGTTCAGTATATATATATATATATATATATATATATATATATATATATATATATATATATATATATATATATATATATATATATATATATATATATATATATATGGATGGGGTGATGAGAGAAGTAAAAACACGAGTATTGGAGAGGGGGATGGCGTTGGTAATGAGTGGTGATGGATGGAAAATCCCAAATTTGTTGTATGCTGATGATGCAGTACTACTTGCAAATACCGAACAAGAACTTGGTGGACTAGAGCAGAGTTTTCCTGATGTCTGTGAGTGGCGTGCCTTGAGAGTAAATGTAGAAAAGAGTAATGTGATGGTCACTGAACGAGAAGGTGACTCCCATGCGATGTTACAGTGAATGGAGGGAGACTGGAACTGGTGAGAGAGTTCAAATGCCTGGGGACAATGATAAGAAATGAGAGGAAAATGTGCAACGGAAGTGGAAAGTAGAGTGACACAAGGAAGGAAAGGAGCTGGTGCAATGAAGACCCAAATTTGTTGTATGCTGATGATGCAGTACTACTTGCAAATTCCGAACAAGAACTTGGTGGACTAGAGCAGAGTTTTCCTGATGTCTGCACAAGGCTTACATGAAGGAGTGTTCGTGCCAACTTTAACATATGGATGTGAGACTATGGTGTGGCATGAAAATGAAAAGTCAAGAGTAAGAGCAGTGGAGATGGAACTGTTGAGGAATGTACGAGTATGTGGAGTACAGAGAATGGGTAGGATACGAAATAATGTGATTAGTGAAAGATGTGGGGTGAGGAAGTCTGTAGACACCAGAATCGAAGAGTGTACTGAGATGGTATGGTCATGTGGAAAGAATGGATAACAATAGAGTGATAAAAAAGGTACAGTATATATGAGAGAATTTGAAGGAGGGAGGAGGTGAGGCAGGCCAAGGAGAAGTGAAGGGATATGGTGCATGGGCGTTTGAGGAAGAGATGTTTGGAAATCGGTGAGGCTAGGGAAGTGACAAGAGATCGATCTAGCTGGATGAATATACTGCGAAGGTCATTATCAGGAATTTAGCACCCCTTTTTAACGTGACAGCTCTGGATTGACTCTAGCGGATACGTTTATGTGAAACCTCAGAACGTGATGAACCTTTTCTGCGTATCCAATAGAGCCAGGATTCCGGGGGCTTGAATGGTGAGCAAATGAAAGCGTGGCCCATTTGACTGAGCAAATTTGGGCTGTCTGAACATTGCTACTCCTCACCCTGCCCTGTGGTAGGAAAGGAGGTCCAGATGATGATGATGATGATGATGATGATGATGATGACTACTGTATTATTACCTAGTCCGGACGGAGTCCGGAGAGATATTGTTTTTGGTAGAGTTTCTTGTTTGTTTTTTTGTTTCAGTGTTTGTTCGTTAGCAACATTACGGAAAAAAAAACTGTCTGTAATTACATTAAACTTTCAGGATATGTGGGCACTGCGGCCCGAAGAATGTGATTAGATTTAGGATGTAATCGAGTGACACTGACATGTCAGTTTTACAGAGGAATATATCCAGGCACCGGTTGAAGATAGAGATATTTACTAGTGTCAGCATTCAGTAACTTCCATATGGTCTTTCATTTGGCACTAAGACCTTTGACCTTGAATGACCTTAGGTCAAATTCAAGGTCACGGATATTCTAAGTGTTATAACTCAAAACTGTTTGCAGATAGATATTTACTATTTTCAACATATGTGAAGCCCCACATGGGCATTAAATTGGTACCATGACCTTCGACCTTAAGTGAACTTGAAAGTTCAAACTCAGGGTCACGGTTATGCAGGGGGCTACAACTCGGCACTGGTTGAAGATATACTGTATATTTACTCTTATCAACATGTAGGAAGTCCCATATTTGGTTTTAGTTGATGCCATGACCATTGACCTTAAGTGACATTTAAAGGTGAAACTTTAGGTCACGGGTATTCAGGGGCCTTTAACTTGACACTGGTTGAAGATACTATTGTCAAGGTATAGGAATCCTCTGTTACGGAACAGAGAGAGATAATGAACACTTCAAGTGAGAATATTAAAATCACTACTGTCCCGCAAAGTTCCAGGTTCAAAACAAAAGACTTAGGTAAAATTACAAGTTAAAGTTTAATGCTCGAACTAACAACTAAACATTCAGGACTCATAAGGATAATGTAATGGCAAAACAGGTTACATAAATGGTTAACTGCAATAGCCTCTATTAACACGAATTTAGCAAGAGCAAATTCATCTAAGTCAGCCCTGATAAAATGAGAAAACCGGATAATGCTCAGTTAAAGCAAGATATAATATTATTACAGATACAAAATATTACTAATACTGGCTGAAAGTATGGAACCAATATGAATCATAGTAACTTTACCAGGCTTACGAATTAACGCCTTAGGCTATACAGTACAAGAAAAATGGTAATAACACTTATACTCAAATTATACAGCAGCTAGATGGCTGGAGACTTCCTGAGCAGTCACAAAATTAATAATATACTGTACAGGGGAGGACAGAGATGTGAACAGAATGAGGAGTAGATCTAAGTGGCAACTAATGCAGAGAATGAGCTCATTATATAGGGGCCGGCAGAGCTTGGTTCAACTTGTAAGAAGGATGCGCAAACGAAGGCATAGGGGACAAAGAGTTGACAATCCTGCTCTGAACAACAGAAAGAACGACTTACTCTACTATAAAGGGGAGAAGGGGGGAGTGAGGTAGAACACGCAAGCCTGGTCACTATGGAAGCCACGTGGCGAATCGTGAACAAACATGCAGCATACTGTACATTAGGATCATACAAAAGATGATGCAATCATGAACAAAACTGTATCATAAGTTAGAATTATACAAGGGATGATGAAATCATAGGCTATGTAACACCTCATATAGGCTTTCATTTGGCATCAAGACCTTTGACCTTGAGTGACCTTGAAAGGACAGACGCAAGATCACGGAGTTTCAGAGGGCTATAACTTGAAATTGATTTTAAAAAAAACATTACTGCTTAAGGTTTCTTGTGCCTGGCCCCATTTGTTATTATAAAACCAAGTCTGTTCTTCCTGCGGCTGCAATGTGGAGATGTGGAGTAAGAAACGACTCTCTCAAAGTTGCAGATAACTTTCGAACCAGCCACTGAATCTAAAAAATCATTCAGGTGGCTTGTCAAAAAAAGATAATGCCTCCTTTTTTTCATATCCAGCTTCAAGTACAGTGTTGTGCATAACGAGTATACAGCAATGACTCTGCAATTGCATCTTAAGTCTCGAGACAAAAAATTATTGTGGCTATTTCCCGAGTTCATCCAGGGTGGCCAAGATAAGCGTTGTACAAAAAGCGTTTCCTCCACTCACCTGTGTTGAACAGAGCGGCTGTGGGAAATAAAAATCAACATTTAAGATATTAAATAGTGGTAATTACGCATGGAAACAATTCAACTGTGTCAGTACTGGAAGCCTGGAAGCATAGTTATCACATATCAGTCATATAAGTCCACCAATTATCCAGTGGCTATGATAAAACACTTCCTAGGGTTTTCAACAATAAACAGTAACTTATTTGTATTTGCAGTTGCATCCCATTTAGTTAGGCATGAGATGGTCCATCAGTTGCTAAACACTTCATTGTAAAGTTCATTAATTTGATGATGATGATAAAAATATTTCCAAGAGTTTGTATCACTCGATTTCCATGACTGTAAACAATGCACAGCTTCATCTGTGTTACACTTGAAATTCTGAATCCAACAGAAATCGGTCTTTTCATCAACCGCACAACACCTGCTTCCAGAAATCATTCAAGATGACTGTGGTAAAACCAAAGTAGAAGAGACATGACGGAGCCGAAGTTCAGTGTAGGTGCATTTAGTTCTTATAGTAGCAGGATTTTAGCTGAGCAAAATAGTCTTGTGTTAGCTTGAAAAAATTCTTCATCGTAACCATATCGGAGAAATGATATATCATGATACCCTTTTAACTTTCAGATTACGAGTATTTCCACTTGGCCATACAAAGGCGCGAGCTGCTAGCCTATAAAAAGAGATCAAAATTGTCCATGCCAGCAAAAATGTAAATTCCGCAGCCAAACCAGTCGCTCATGAATTAGCTCTCAGAGAAAAGCAATATGACTTGGGTTTTATGAGGTACGGGAAATGTTTGGATCTTGCAGCTGGGGAAGAATTTAAGTTGTGGTCTCTCGTTTCACAACCGAATGCATCTGGCAGAACATGCATTTAGCTGTATATCTGATTATATTCATCTGTTGATATATTATTGTGATTCTCGCTGATTAATTTCTCGTCCTTACCTTTCGTCTCCCAAGCGAATACTTCTGTCAGAATATGTAGTTATGTATTTATCTATAGTACATATTTTTTTCATTCTATTTATTTGTACCTGTAACAATGCTTATGAGGTCCGCTTCCGCTTCCGGACCAAACTTTCTCCCCCGAAAAAGCATGTTAGCCAAAACCAATCCTTGCCCATGTTGATTATGTACTGTTGGGAAAGTGGTGTTTGTAATAAGAGTCCTGTACTGCAGGTAAGAGTGGGAAGTATTCTAATGGCTATGTCAGAGTGTGCCACAATCCGTCATTGGTCTCCCCGAAGCCAATAAGACAATGTTGGCATAGTGGAGGCGCTCAAGCGTTATTAGTATAAGTTTATAAGGAAAGGATTATAGTTATCAGGTGTGTGAAGTTGTCCATTGATATATTGGCCGATGATGATTCTGTATATGAAGAAAAATTGAAAACTTAGGTATTAATCGGGATACATAATTGTCTGATTAGTGGAGTATCATCAACTGTAGAATAAAATACACAATACCCCCTGGCTCCATCTAAAGATCAACACAGAATCCATGAATCTTCGTTTGGAAAATATGCTATATATTACAATTATATTTATAAAAAGCCGATTAGCTACGTGCCGTGTTAATACAAAAGCCTTAGTTGGACAGTGGGCTGAATAATAAGCATACTAACAACTTTTCATTGAGGTGTTAAAGTACCTATTCTCTTATGTTAAATTTGGTCCTCCATATGTTGTTCAACCATGACCTAAACTTACTCATAGTTACACTGCTGTCCTGGATCGAGCTGGTCCGCGACCCTTTTGGTCCCACCTGAAGTTGTCACCACTCAGATCTGTTGGTAGGATGGGGTTAGGTATATAAAGTCTCTGACACAGTATATGCTACACCAAATTATCTTACTACTACACTACTATTTGAAGTAGATGAATAGATTACCAGTCCCGTTAAGGAAAAGAAAAAAAAAAAAAAAGATGGGACAACTCTTCTCTGGAAGGATACTGTCGCATTATTTAAAGAGCGGTATTCTCTCGGTATGGCTCAAAGCCCGGTGATATTGAGAGCTGGAACTCCGTTTCATTAGTAAACGAGACTCGAATGCCTAACCAGGCTGCACTGCTGACATTTATACGAATAAAATCTGAAATCATTTTGTTCTGTTATGTATTTTGACCATATTCTAGATTTCTCCATATGTTTTTATTTTGCTATGAAGAGACTTTTCGATCTACGGAGATTAAATATAATCTCCCTTATCCCTACACAACTAGAGAACCTTTCAGACTTAAATATATCTGTATCGCGGGAACTTAAGTAAAATGAAAAAAATTCGTCAAAGTGAGGAATGGGTTAACTGTGAACGTATGTTGCTATAAATGCTTTCCTCTGTGTGCAAATAGAACACACGATAACGTACACCATTTAAAAAATCATGGCAACTATACGTTTTATATGATGAATCCTCAGCAGATGGAACCCTAACTGATCCCAAAAATAATTAACAACAACAACAACAACAACAACAACAACAACAAAAAGGAGCATTGCATTTGAAGGCTCGAATGGCGAATGAGTGTATGGTTCATTTCACTAGTGACTCTCGACAGAATCTCCTGCTTTTGCTACACTGAAAGTATATGTGGATCCTACCCAAACAGTTTTTCATATTGGGGAAACGGGGTGATGATGGTGATGATGATGGTGATGATGATGATGAAGGGCACACGAAGAAGGGAATAAAAAATGCAAAATATAATTGATAAGAAGAGCAGTAAATGAAAAAAAAAAAATCTTCGAGTGTATTGCGAAAGAGAACTGGAGTAAATTGTAAGAAAACAACGAAACCGGGAAGCAATATCACTGGAGACTGCATTTGTGGAATGGAGAAAACTTTTTATGATTTGAGAGAGAGAGAGAGAGAGAGAGAGAGAGAGAGAGAGAGAGAGAGAGAGAGAGAGAGAGACCTCTAACATTTAGTTTCTTAAGATAGTAGGCTAATCAGCATTCATGAAAAAGTGGAAGGAAAAATTATTATTTCTGAATCATAAATTTCATTTCGTGAGATAGGATTATCAAGTGCAAAAAATTACAGTCGCAAGAGGGTTGGAGTATAATTAAGTGATATTTTCGTCGGCACAGGAGACTCGCCTCCTTTTACTTCGTAAATGTTTTTAAAAATAACACTTTTATAATCTCTTAATGTATTTTTTCTTATTTAAGAGGCTCCTCATTATCACTTACTTTGCGCTTTGTTTTGCATATTTTATTTTTTTTTTTCTGAGGGTTTAAGAAGCCCGCAACTATTTCTTCCATGAAGAATTGATTTCCATATAATGCCTGCCCACAACGCTATGAAAAATCATTCCTGAAGTGAATGTGTGTTAGTGGCAAGAAATATGATTGGAAATCATATGGAATGCGTTTTATGAGACTTCTGAAGTCTTCGCTACGACTCCCCTCTATGTTAATGAGGATATCACTTTGTGGTGGCTGCGTGAGCAAATCACCAGTCATCCTAATGAATGGGTTAATAATCGTTCTTTGTGTTAATTATAGCTTATTAATGCCGGGACACTTCGCATCAATACCATGCAAGAGAAAATTTAAGTGCCATATACAGAAATAAATTGGTGCATTGAGACATGGTATAAGATTAAATATATAGAACGTAAGAGGTTTTTGAGAGTCTCCCAAGCCTTCATGGATGCTGCAACAAAAGTTAAAAAAATATATATATGAGAAAGGTATAGGAGTCTTTCAGCCTTCCAGGATTCATTATCAGATTAAAATAAACAAACAACAACAACAAGAAAAATGGCGGATTCCAGTACTTACTCCCAGTGAATGTCAATCATTCATAATTTCCGGATGCTGATGCGGATACTCAGCTTTCACATAATCGCCGATGCAGATGCAAATATATTGTCCGTGTAATAAGAATTCGTGTAATTTAAATGTATATAATATCAGTAGTGTCTAAGCTTGTTAAATATAAATTTATAAATAATGTAAATAAATTGCTGGGTAGATCAAGGAAGGAAATAAAGAAATATGAAATACAAAGGTTAACCATAACTAAGAGTGAAGGCTGGTAGGATTGAAAAGTGTATATGAGCTTGCAATAAAGCGCAGAGAAATATATCTCAGTCATTTCAACTAGGTGGAGATTTTCGTTCCTCATATGCCTTGTTTCCTGCAGAACAGTGGCAGAATAAGATAATGCTGCTGTTCTACACCCTTTTCACAGGACTTCATGACTAACGTGATACTCCACTGTTATTCTCTTGTTTATATCTCGATATTCATGATAAGGAAATGCTACTGTGATATCATGCTGAGTTAAAGTGAACAGAGAAGTGGTAAATGGATTATTCAAAAGAAGTGAAAATTGAAATAGGAAATACAGAATTAGAACTAATATAACAGGATGTTATTGCACTTGAAACGATGATTATTAACTGAAAAACTACATAAATGGTCTTGGTAAACGTTGAAGAGGCGGAGTAGCATGGGGAAAATAGTAAGTGCATTCATTGACGGAAAAACCTGTGTCACGCCGGCATAATGATCAGCCAGCATAACCTTCATAAAACACCCGTCAAGCCTTCTGAGTCAGACCATTGCAGGTCTGTTTAAGGCAGTTTAGGCCCAGTGAAGCCCAATTATTCCTATTCAGGCCATAAAGGTCTCCTGGGGTCCTCATTTTTCAGATTCAGTCAGATCAAGTCCTTCAGGTTCAGCAAGAGCCATTCAAGACCTTCTCAGATGGCTCATTTCAGAATAGAGTGATTTGCAATTAAAATTTAAGCATAATTCCCATAAACAGTATTCATGTTTACCAAATCAATTGTACCACGTGACCTATCGATTTCATTTTACTAGCTACCTTACCTGACCTGACCAAACCCAGCGAAACCACCTAACCTAGCGGCCTGGCAAGACAACCTAAATATAACCTTACCTATTCACCAAACCTAATCTAACACTTACACTAGTGATCTTATCTAACAACCACTAAACCGAGCCAAACCAGACATCATACAACCCAACGACACAAAACCTAACCTAACCACTTAAGTACCCTTACCCCACCTACCCTAGCCACGTAAACTAGTCTAATTTAAATCAGTCAAATCGCCTAACCTAACCTAAAGAAAAACTAGACAAATCACCTAATCTAACTAATGTGAAAACATACTCACCTAAAATAACTTAACCTAACTTAACCAGCCCCCAAACCTAGCCACCTATCCTAACATAACCACCGAAATTAGCCAACATAAACTTTGCCCGACAACCTAGTCCGTATTCTTAACTCAACCACATTATTAGACCTTAGAGTAATTACAAGATTCTTCCATGAGTATCAGGAAAGTTTGCATCTATATACAGCACATACTTTTCTCGTGAAGTGTACAGGATATAAACACTGGTCAAAATAAAGTCTGCAGTAAAAGATGGCAACCTGAAGTTAATACAGATTCGGCGATATGATCATTCTAAATTTACCTTGTTTCAAATGATATCTAATCCACCAGTACACGGCAAAAACCATCCTGTTACCCACAGTTGCACGTCTACTGTGGACAACAATTCAGTATTAACCCCATGGCAATGGTGACGTCTATTAAAATATAATATTGACACTTGAGACGGACGCATCGAAGGGTTGTTTTACGATGATTTTCCAGCCAGGTCAGTGTGAAATATCTCTCCTCAGCTCAATAAAATTGTTTGCTGGTTGAAATGAGAGAGAGAGAGAGAGAGAGAGAGAGAGAGAGTCCTAGCTTGAAAGGATTAAGAACTCCCACAAGCAGCTGGAACAATACACTAAAGTTTCTTGATGATAAAAAGAAAATGTACAGACAACCCAAAGAAAAACTTAAGAAGGAAAACAAGGAGTTATAACAATAAACTAGTGATCTTTTATTATAAAAATGGTGGACAAAAAGCCAAAGGAAAATCTTAAATTTTTTATTTAATACAACTTTGCGATATGAATAATAAAAAAAGTCTTGGAGTCATGAAAATCACTGACTGCAACCACATGGTACCTAAAACTCAGTGGGTAGCAACAAGTACAATAGAACTCGAAAGAAATGTGTGGTAGACATAATAATACAAGTACGTACTGCATAGCTTGCCAGTGATAAAGTGAAACTGACTAAATATGAACATTTAATATCGCAGAACTCTTACCCGAGGAGGCGATCCCACCTGCAGCAACTTAGGTGCAGAGTTCGGAACGCCCTTTATGGCAGAACTGCCCTTACATTTGTGCTATAAATATTCAGA
Organism: Coenobita brevimanus; assembly: GCF_032717465.1. Taxonomy (NCBI): domain Eukaryota; kingdom Metazoa; phylum Arthropoda; class Malacostraca; order Decapoda; family Coenobitidae; genus Coenobita; species Coenobita brevimanus. The sequence goes on from NC_137006.1 coordinate 10,037,705, forward strand.
GAGAGAGAGAGAGAGAGAGAGAGAGAAGTGTGTGTGTGTGTGTGTGGTGGGAAGAAGGGCCGTTATTGAACAGGGCCGGATGTCCTTGCAGATGTTGTTATGTGCTATTCATGTCAGTTCCAACTTTTGAAAATTGCTAAGAAAGTTTGAATAAGACTACAAAAGAATAAGTAAGAGAGCTATTCTTTGATATCTTCTACTTTTTCGTCCAACTTGGCAGTTCCCCCCCCCCCCACCCAAAAAAAAAGGATTGTATGCGAATATCATTTGTAGTCAACTGTCCCCTACCATGCAGTCCCCAGCGTTACTACATAATCCCATTACGTGACAAGAGAGAACCTAAGGTTGAGAGACTTAACATTTGTTCTTTCCAAAGAAAACTGAACTTAAGCCAAGTTCAAAACCTGTTAATTACCAGATGCCTACACATATTGCGATTAAATGTTTGGAAGTATGGGCAGTATGTTGCAAATTACCCGTACAAATCACAAGAACTGCTTGTTCACAAGAAGACAGACACAGAGTTGTTCCAACTCCCTTTAATCTTAAATTTCGGCTGACATCTCATATCCTTTATTCTAGCAAACTCCGGACAATATTACTCGCAGGTAGAAAACATTCCAAGGTCTCAGGGTTAATATACTACATCGATTAATCCTTAATCCTCTGCTGATGATCCTTCTATGTTAACCTAATAGTGTCGTCTGAAGATTCTACTCGTCACTAGGATCTGCCAAAATCTACGGGTTAATACAGCATCTCTGTCACAATTGCAGTGCTCAACGTTGCAGGCATTTTTCAACAGTTGTGAAGTTTACCTTAGCCTGGTGGTTACTTCTGAGGCACGGCGCACCAATGGACTGGAGACAGTAAAACCGTAGTGTAGATGAGCTTTCAGAATCCGGTGGGCACACGTTTACTACTTGAGTCGGAGTTTGAGGTTCAGCCCAAAGTAAGTTCCACCAACCTTAACTTTCTTCTCTATTCCCTTTCTTAAGAATCCCAACTAGAGATTAGAGCCATATTTTACTTCATGATTCTTCTGAGTCGATCCAGGAGAGCAACTGCTAAAGGAGTCTTCATTACAAATAGTTTCCGCTAACGGCTTTACCAAGCAGACGATATTACTTTTCTATTCTTGTCCCCGTACACTTTCATTTTTACATAGCTTTTGAAATTACTTCGGTAGTGAAGGACTTAGTTAAATAACAAACTAACTGAGGAAGCTATTAGGGTAAGCGTATGGGTTCCAGTATGTATCATATCAATATATTGGGCGCAAAATCTCTTGCAACGCGAAGAAAGTAACATCCTGTTAACACGGTATAATTTTTACCTTAGTTATCTCTTGATCCGTTCACTACGATAGTGACAGTATAATGACGATGTTTTTATTTCATTCACACGAGCGCACATGTGTGTGTGTGTGTGTGTGTGTGTGTGTGTGTGTGTGTGTGTGTGTGTGTGTGTGTGTGTGTGTGTGTGTGTGTGTGTGTGTGTGCGCACGCGCGCGCACGAATGCGTCAGAGAGAGTAAGTGGGTAACTAAGTAATGAGTCCTACATTAAGTTAGAATGATACACCATAATATCACAAATATTTTTTTCTCTCTAGAATTCGGACATTGGTTTGATCATTCTTCTTCCAACTCAAATTTCATATCGTCAGCTGAGCTGTGTGCTCATCATGCTCTCATCCTATTATTTCTGACTGATGTCGTGGCTGTCAAAATGTATGCCATTATACCCGTAACCTTCCATATTCTTGTACAATAATGCAGGATTATCCTCTCAATACGTTAACTGATATTACGAGTATTAGTTTTTGGTTGCTACCACCAAAGATATTGTTCAGCTTAGGAAGAATCTCCACTAGTGAGGGTATTAATGAAACATATTTAACGTCTCCATTTTTTTTCATTTTATACAAAGAAGAAGGTGCCAAAGGCTAGAAGCCGGCAGTGATTGTTCCCTCGAGGAAAACAACAAAAACAAGACAACAGAGAACGAAATTCAAGATCCATTCTTTCCGAGATGCCTCGACACACTGCTTTTGAAAAACTGGTGGTCATAGGCAATAGGAAACACAGCCAGAGGAGGACAGTTCCAGAGTTGATCTGTTGCATACATGAAGGACTAGGAGTAACGGTTAACTCTTGCATTAGAGAGTTGGACAGAAAAGGAATGAGAGTTTGCTACTAAACAGGTACTACGCGCGCACTGTAGTGGTCGAGGGATGCAAGCAGACAATTCAGAGGTGCAGAGACCTTTGTTGTGACGATAGAAAAGAGATAAAGATGCAACAGTGCGGCGAAGAGACAGAGGTAGAAGGAAGCCAGTAAAAGAAGAAGATTTATTGCGATGAAAAGTTTTTGACTTCATCTTGTTGAAGAGAGCTGTTTGTGGGGAGCCTCCCCACACATGAGAGTTGTACTCTACACAGCGGCGAATAAAACCCGTGTATAAAGTCAACAATTGTGTAGGCGTAAAGAAGGCACGTAGGTAACTTAGCACACCTAATCTCTTGGGCGCAGATTTTACAAGAGAGGTAACATGATATTTCCATGAAAAATCCAGCGAGTGAAAACCCAAGTATGTTTATAGATGATGCATGATTGAGTTTGTTATAAATCAGAGCATACTCTTGGGTTGGAAGATATAAGAACTGAGCTTTTGATGCATTAAAAACAACAATATTACTTTTACCCCAATCAGAGATATTAGCCAAGTCAGATATCAGATGTGCCATAGCCTCATCTCTTATTTGTTTAAGTAACTGCTGAGATGGATGCTGCGGGCAGCGAATGGAAAGGTGAAGGGTGGAGTCATTAGGGTACGAAATTGCTATGGTTAAATATACAGCTTAGAAGGTCATTGATGAATGAAAGGAAGAGGGTTGGTGATAAGACACAACCCTGAAGAACACCACTATTTATAGTTCAAAGGGAAGAATGGTGAACCTCCACAAAAACAGCTATAGAATGACCAGGAGGGAAGCTAGAGATGAAGACGCACATTGCTGAACAGAAACTATAAGACGGCAGTTTAGAAATTAAAGATTTATACCAGACCCGATCGAGAGCTTTAGGGATGTCAAGCTGGAACAGTGCGTATGAAAACAGGAAGGAGATAATGAACATGACACAGAACATCATTGCTGATTGTTCTTACCCCATTTGAAAACGAGTCAGATATTCCCCTGATACACCTCAGATGCATACCAAGGAACCTTCCGACCCATCCCAGACGCATATCAGACACACCAGCAATACTTCCCACCCTTCAACACGCTCCCCGTAAGGGTGATGGAAAAAATCTACTGCCGCGCTTCAAAAAGGTAATGATTAAATAAAGGAGTGACACAGTTAGGGAAACGCACTGGAGTTGGCCATTGCTCTAGTTGCAGAACAAACAAGTAATCTGAAAGAAAGGGTAATCCATTTTTAGGGGATGCAATTTATTCTGAATGGTATATATGAACCACACTTCAGTTCACTTGATAGTAGCGGGTGGGTGGAGTGGTAACATACTGTACACAACCTGCAGATGGAAGAGCTAGAGATCGATTCTCGGACCGGCCAAGCTATTGGATAACGTCAGTTTCTCTTTTAATGTAAATTCGACTGTTGCGCGTCTTATTCTAGTTGACAATGGAAACACTGGAAAACTGATAGTCTAACTTAATAACCCTTAGGCAGTAGAAAGGCCTTAACTATTCTAAGCCTTTCTACGATTCCATTACTAAATATTTGGTACTGACAACCACTTTCTGTTTTGCACGGGAGCATCTTGAAGTCCTGCACTGTTCATTTGTCTCACAAACATTTTCCTGACGACACATACTGTACTTCGCATTGTAGAATTAACTGATGTCCCATATTACGGCCCTGATGTTCTGTTGACTATCCCATGCGGTTAACCTAACTCACATGAAATTTGAAACGTATTTATCCCCATTTATCCACTCTAACAAATCAGTTTTAGTATAGTTTGTGTTCACCATCACCACTTTCCTCTTTATTCACTAACACACTGGGTGAACAAACCCACCATGTACTGTTTCGGTTATTTTCAAGCATTATTAAATAATTTCGGATAATCATAAACTCATTCGAAACCATCTTCATGGCTGATGGTTGAACACTTTCAGATTGATGACGTCTGCTTCTGTTTTGTTCTTGAAAATACCAGTTTTAGTCCATTATGGGAAGAGTTCACTAAACACTTCACAGTAAGATGTCCCAACATAAAATCAAATGAACTGTCTAGGCACCGAATATATAGATTAACAAGACGTTACTGTAGCTGAAATGCTAATGTGGATTGTTCCTTATATGCTCCTTCATTATGCACGAAGAAACCTGTCTTAGAATAAAATCGCCAGGAAGTATGATGGAAGGCTAATGCAAATTTACTTTAATGAAGGGATTAATGATGCAAAACAGTTTATAAACCACTCACCTTACATCCTAGAGTATCTCCTAGTAACTAAAAGAGTACGTGTATAAAGAAAATAGATACAGATGATGATCCATCACCATTTATCAGATCCTTGCTGGACACAGAGATCTGTGTCGTGAAATTATTCTGATCCTATATGAATAGTATGTCTTGATAGCCTAGGATGAAAAGCCAGCACACACACACACACACACACACTGATCATGATTTTATTTTCTTAGCTCGGCACTACTAACGTCAGTAATTTATTTATTATTTTTAAGCTGTTTTTTTTTTTTTTCACAGCATTTTCCCTGCAACTCTGCTTTGTTTTCGCTCGAGTGAGCACTTTGGTAACAATACAATCCTCTCAAGTGTAAGGCATTCAGGTAATAATTTATTTTATTTTTCTGGGCATTATTACAGCGTTTATGGTCAAAGGCCTCTTGTTGTGCAGATTGCATTACAAAGTCGATCCACTGAAGCATAACGTATAAGCATCCATTTATTTATTTTTATCGTCTGTCTCACCATGCCACCTCATTTATAATCATTTGCCACCACACGACGATTTTCGCGAGAATTTTGGAACTGGAGTCACTGAGTATAACCCTCCCTACCACGGTTTTCTTTGACTCTCAACAAAATCGTCCAACAGAAGCAAGAACATACAGCTGATGGGTTTAGGACTGAGTCTTGTCTATGTGGATATTGCATTACAAACGTTACCTGTTCCCACTCAAGCACTCACCACATATTTCTCTTTTCCTAACCTCTGTTTAATGCCAGAAATTGTCCTTGGATTATTATTATTATTATGATCATCATCATCATCATTATCATCAAAAGCAGCTACAACAAAATCCTCACCATCATCACTCCTAGTATTACTTTCAACTATTGTTAAGTAAACGGTAGCACCAGTCGAACAGGACGGTACTCTTGGGGTGGCTCTAAAACACGTGACAGGGAGAACTGAGCTTTCGTTTCAGCAGCCCTTACGACTGACTTCTGACCATTCACTTTTGCTGAACCTTTTCAGTGTTTCAGTAACACAAGAAATACGTTAACATACTTTTCTAAAAATTTTGCCCTTACTCTCCGCACCAAATACATACACATTACGCACCACACTTCCAGTTACAATTTTGCATAATTGGCGTCTCAACACCCAGCCTCGCTACCCCGAGTAGGAGGGAGGGGGTGGGTGCTATCAATACCTCTATCCGCCCTTATCTTTGTGAATACAAAGTGAAATGCATGGAACCATTGTCTGACGAACCCTTCCTTTATTACTGCACCGTTTGTGGTCTTTCCTCTACTTTTCTAAATTATAAACACCACCGCACTTCCCCAAAACCACACATTCTTTTCCCCACAGAGACACTGCTTTCTGAGATGACTGTTAGCAAAACCCTCTTTGAATCCTCCTACTTCCGTTATACTCACTTTAAAGCAAGGGTCATATCTATTTCTTTATACGCAGCAACATATCTTGCCAACTATGAAACATTTTTCAACAACCTTACTTCGCATAAATTTCTCCTTTCTTTTAAGTATCTATTCCAGGTGATTAAAATATTCACCACCACCTTTGGCTCTCTTTCTCCCTCAGTGACCCACCTGGTGAACATGCGTACATCTTTTCTATCCTTCTGCTTCAGCAGAACCTTATCCATATCCCCGACCAACTTGGAAAAATTCAGACTTACTGTACTTTTCCATTACAACTAATCCTTCAGCTTACTATATTAACTTTTACACTCCACTGTGCTCCTCCTTTCGCAATCCTGTCACCTTAACCTGTCCTATCACTCTAGTAAGGCCATCCCAAAATGCACCAATGCATTATGGAGAGTATTCTATCAATCATGGAAACATGCAATACTTTCACTTATCTTTTGACTAATGCAATAAAAAAAAAATAATAATAATAATAATGACGAGAGAGAGAGAGAGAGAGAGAGAGAGAGAGAGAGAGATCCCCTTAAGACCCGGACGCCCAAGTCCAGGACAGCCCAAGTCCCAGACATTTTGGGCTCGTGTCTTTAGACACCAAAAATGGCTAAAAAACGTAAAAATGCCAAATAAAGCAGATATGTGTTCATCCCTACTTTAAATTTGCCACGCGGTGACAAACAGCTGTGTTTTGGTGCGTAGTTACTCTGACAACCATTAGAGCACCCATTCATCCTCCCCAGCTCTGCCTACCTACCATTGTGACTGCACGCTTGTTAATGTGGCTGCTCATGGCTCTTTTTTTTATTTTTTATAAACAGTGATTAAACTGCATTTCTTCATCAATAGACCACATGGGAATTTACAGTGTTGTGCAATGTTAAGAAATTAGAATTCAGAGAGCAAAGGATTAAGTGCAGAGAGCAACACTGGCGTGTTGCAGCTGGCATGGCACTAGTAAGAACAGCATGCTCAGTGTTAAACAATTGTAATTCACAGTGCAAAGGATTAAGAGCAGCACAAAACTGAATTACTGTACGTGCTTCAAGTGCACCTTCACCATTCTCAGAGCCACAGAGGAGGCGGGTTAATCTTTGTGATGGCCACGGGCATATCATAAGTGCCCTGCACTCTGATAAAATTTATTTTCCACACTCACTCCTAATTTCTCATTCTCTGGATCCTTTTTATCTATTTCATGGTTTCTGTCCCTTATTTGTGTGCACAGGGTCTCAAATAGGTACCGTTCATGTCCGGCAGGGAGTTATTTAGGTGGCTTTCGAAGTTTGGTTGGGTTGGGGTCTATAAGTACCTGTCCAAGGGCATTTTTCCCAAGTCCCGGACAAATCTAAGTCCTGGACAGGCCTTTGGCTTTATTAAATCGGATCTTGGAGGGATTACCCCTGTAAGGGGTGGTCACAAACAAATCGCCTCCATGTCACCCTGTCCCCTGCCATTTCACTGCCCTGCTCCCAGCTCACACACCCCTCTCTCATACACCTCTCCACTCCATCCCTCCATCTCATCCTTGGCCTCCCCTTCCCTCTTCCCCACTCCACCTCACTCACATACACTTTCCCCATCAGTCTCTCACTCTCCATCCTCTTCACATGGCCAGACCACCTCAGTGTCTTTCTCCTAATGCTTCCTATCACATCCACACCACAGTGCTCCTTCACTTCCTCATTTGTCAGTCTTTCTCTCCATGTGACTCCACATGCTCCTCTCAAATAACTCATTTCCACTGCTCTCACTTTTAACTTGTGTCCCTCCAACAAGGTCCAAGCTTCACTTCCACACGTTCGAGTTGTATCACAATACTGTCATGTAACTTTTTCACTTCCATGCTCACTTCCCTGTTTATTATCACTGCTTTCAAGGAACCAGCAACCTTTCTTCCTTGTTGTACCCTTTCAAGTACTTCATCCTCTAAGCTTCCATCCCTACTTATCACACTACCCAAGTATTTCAATGCACTTACATTTTCCATTTCCTCCTCATCCACCCTCACAGTACATTCACTGACTTCACTGCTCTCGAAGACCGTAATTTACTCTTCCCTACATTCATCTTTGGATTCCGTTTCTTACACACTCTCCCAAACTCATCCACCAAGCCTTGCAGCTCCCCTTCGTCCTCAATTAACAACACAGTATCATCTGCAAACAACAGTACAGGGAGTTGCCAAACACTGCCCTCTCTCACCAGGGCAACTCTAACATCCATTTGCCATTACCTTGTACCTCTTTGATAACAGCATCCATATACAGACTGAACAACCATGGAGACATGACACACCCATATCTCAATCCAACCTCCAAACGGAAAAACTCACTCAGTTCGTTTGTGAGTCTGAGATTGATTAAGTTGTAGTCATTTTTGAGTAAACATGTGAGGGAGAAACTTAGTTCACGTGTAGTCCATGACAGAAGTTAAAGATGGATACTGGGTCTTGATTGCAGTTTATATCTTCAAAGGGAAAGTTTAAATTGAACACTGTGTATATTACACAGGAGCGTATATAAGCTAAGTTCTCACTGGACCCCTCTTCTCTTTACCACCTCTCGCCTCTGTAGCTAGCCCCCTTCTGACTCTATAATTCCTCCATTCTTGTCTAGAAGGGCTTGTGTCACGTGTATAACCCGTATGTATGGGCTCTAGAAGCTTGTGTGTATCTGTGTGTGTGTATTACTTCCGGTGCCTTCTGGCATTCCTTTGCTTAAATCCCGCAGACACATTTCCTGTTCCCACACCTGGGTTGACTATCATGTTTTTAAGACTACACGTTTGTGTTCCTATCTATTATGATATGTATTATTATAATATGGAGTCCTGACACCGCTCGGTCACGCCAGCTGGAGAACCTATGACAGCATATATCAGTGACACACACTAATTATTTAATACATAATACTGATTATAATACTGTACAGACATAATATTCATGGTGATATCGTACTGATCTAATAATATCCTAGAAACATAATACATTGTAAACATATTGTATATATAATGGAGCAAATGCACTATAGCAAAACTGATTATAAAATATTGTATAACATATTGTAAAATGTGTATGTACAACAGACATATTACAGTAAGACTTATTAATAAATGTGTATTTTATATGGATATAATGATATTGATATAAGAATTGGATACTTGTATATCTTATATTATTAATTCAGTTATTGTCCCATAATATTCTTTTCCTTTTTTTTCTTTTCTTTTTTTAATAGTAGCACTATTCACAACATATTTACACTTCTTTCAGGGGGTATCACTTGAATGTTCACTTTTCCTTCAGTACATACTGACCCCAAGTTTGCAATTCTTGCATGCATTCTGTGCACTGCGAACAGCACTACTCCAAATACATAGAGAAGATTATAAAGACAGTAGTTGCTGGGCTATACACATAATATGGGTTGAAAACACTCAAACTCAATTCATCCCAGGGCTTCATTTTTCATTGATTAGTTGCATAGTTTCAAACTTAGGTGAAGTCAGCTTAATACTTGTGCTCATGTTTAAATCAATATTAGGTAAAGGATGGAAATATTGTGTATGCTTGAGGATGGCATAGTGATTGGTGGTAAAGTGGACATGGATTGTGTAAGTACCGCACAGTAGTCTGGTGCTATGTATAATCCTGATGCTGAATTATGAGATGGTGGTATATCTGGACAAATTATGTAAACTGATGTGTTATGAGTGAAGTAAAAAAAAACTGAGTTTCCAATGCGCTGATGGTGTATAGGTTTATCTCAAGCAAAGGAGAAGTTGCAGTGGTGATGAATGTTGTGATTTCTGATGATAGCCATTTCACAAGGGACTGTTTCAGTAGGCTGAAACGTAAAGATGTACGCAGGACAAAGGTGAACAGCATGTGAGGATGTGCAGCACTTTCGATCAATCGTTGTTTCACTTGCGAAAGAGACGGTGTTCCGTCTCTTGGAGACCATGATGAGTTCGGTGTCTGTGTCGATGTTGATGATGACCAAAGTGTCATTATTCTTGCAAGGGAAGGGGTATACTGATACACTGTGAACTGATCATCAGTTATGAATGGTACATGGACTACTACTGATGTTGTTAGTGTTGCTTCTAAAAATGGATAATATAACATGAAATCCCTACCACGGAATCAAGGCTTCAAACTATGTTTATGTATGACCTCACTAATTATCTGACATAGCTCATGAACTGGAAGTAGGTCAATTGTGATCTTGCCATTACCAGCATTTGCAATTCCTTGCATAAGTGCCCTGTAACGAATTCTAGTGTTATCTAAGTGGAGTATAATTGTGTCATTATGTTCCGTGATGACTGAGAGGTGTTGGAAAAGTGTTATGTTTCCTTCCATGGCATTAATTTTTTTCACACTTTGGTGAGATATAATTTCTGCCTTTTTTAGATTTTTCATGATTGTTTTCATTGCTGAGTTTTGGCCGACAACGAACTTGTTTTGATATGTTAGTACCTGAACTATTTTATTAAATTTGTTGTTTATTTCTTGAAGGTCTTCCTCAGTAGCCAATCCAAAGATGTTCCTCAGAATTGCACCACCTAAGTCAAATAAACCGCGCCTTTGGCGAGTACGTGTGATGTTCGTGTCAATTAGTGCCTCTGTTCCATGAGACGGGATATCTTGGATCATGATGAGCATGAGTGATTTAGCCTGTTCTATCTTCCATTTTGCTAACTTCACGATTTCAGTCACTTCCTTTATTATGAGCTTCTGAAACATAGCCTCCCATCATAAAGTCCAGGGTTCTCAGTGGTTTGGCAATGTTCTCCCTAAATAATTGAAACTGATTTCAGTACTTATGACATCTTTTACGATTGATGTCGTGGCCGTTGGAGCTATGAAGCATCCTTGCCATACTATGTGTTGGGGGTCTAAGTGAGCATATCCTCTTGCTATGTAGAGGAGAATCCATGGTATAAGTCCCTTCATTGTTACCTATCGAAAAAAAAAAAATCTATTAATTTCCTAATTCATTCATGCTGTGATCAATGATAGTGATGATAAGCGTTACGGTTGGCTGATGGAGAACAATAACTCAGTGGCGTAGCTAGGTGATTTGTCGCCCGGGCTTTCAACTTAGTGCCCCCATCCCCCCCGCCACCCAATCCCTCGACCCTTGAGTAAAACATCTACATTAATTTTCATTTAATTTTATTGAGAATGAAAAAGGGTAAAAAATAAAACACAAGCAAGCAAAAAAAAGAAAACAAAATTTGGGAAAATTGATGATTCAGATTTCCATTTAATAAAAAAAAAAAATAGCAGAATAAAATAAGGGGCTGTCTAGCCAATCTAGGAAATTAAAAAATTCATCTTTCTTGTTTTTTTCCTTGCACATTCCTGAAGCACATCATCAAAGTCCAATTTTTCTGTCAGATGGTGTTCAGTGGATAAAATGGCCAAATATCTCTCACGAAGGGTGCTCATTGTAGATCTCTAGTCGTTCTTTATGAGTTTCAACTTTGAAAAATTTCTTTCACATGTAGCAACACTCACAGCAAGTCAAAAAAATCCTGAGGAGTATGACAATGTTGGGGACTGAACTCTCCAGCTTGAACTTTTGAATGAACAATAAAAGTTCTAAGGACCCTTGTTTCCACAGCTGACACTGATTTTCTACTTCAGCAACAGAAGCAAAATGCTTCAACCATTTTCTTTCAGTCAGAAATTGTTCTTTGTCAATGTCATCCTCAAAATTATCCAATTGGCATGCATATTCTTCTTTGAAAAGATTGGTTGGTGTCAGGAAGATGTATTATTCAGCAAGGTGGTGAAGCTGTTGGAACCTCGAAGATATTTCTTGGATGATTCTATCCACCGAGGAAAACATTTCTCTTCTCAGCTCAACTTCATATGATAAGTTAGCATCTTTTGTTGTTTCAGTTTCATCAAATATTTGCTTTTTCTTCTCTTTTCTTCTTGCCCTGTCCATGGCAATTCCCAAGTCTTCACAGGTGTTTTTGGCATATCCAAGGGCTTTGTTGACAAGTTCATCCCTATTCTCAACCAAAAAGGATTCCAAGGCTTTCAGTCTCAGATCACATTGTTGAATATTCAAGCCTTTTGTTTGAAGGTACGCCTGAGCATCATTAATTTCAGGAAGAATGGCTTCCCACAGGTAAAGGAAACACAAGAATGAAAATGACTGCAATGCACCAATCAGGACACCAGCATCAGATCTTGTAATATCATTTTCTTCTTCACAAGTCAGCTCCTCTAGGGTGGTCAGAAGTTTGGGGGAATGGTTTTTAACAACTGTCACAGCATCACACCTTGCACTCCATCTAGTTTCCACAATGCACATAAGACTTTGGTCAGTCACTGTATTAAGACATCCCAGTGATGAGTTGATGTAGAGAAAAGTGCAAACAAACGATCCAGTGTACCAAAAAATGTGACAGAATTAACAGCAACAAAAGCTCCATGCACTCCAACCAAATGCAATGAATGATTTGTGCAAGCCACAAATTCTGTTTCTGGTTGATTTCTTTAATCCTCTACTGAACACCTGAATGCTATTCAGCCATCACAGTAGCGTTGTCATTTGCTTGTCCTCGGCAGTTTTTAAAATCCAGTCCATCACTTTCCAATTTGTCCAAAATAATGGTTGCAATACTTTCTACAGTTTTACCCTTTGTTTCGACAAAGTCCAAGAATGATTCCTCATTCCTCACATTATCTCCTTCAATCAAGACATAGCGCAAGACTTGGCTCACTTGATCCTTGTGAGATATGTCAAAAATGATGGCAAAGTATTTGGCTTCTTTTACACGATTGATAATTTTCTTTCGGACACTTTGTCACAAGATGTCAATGAATTCATTTTGAATAGTTGGTGGCAAATATGAAATGGTGTGCTTACTTCCCAGCTTCACTCTCAGCAGGTGTTCACGTAATACAGGATCGTATTTGGTATGCAGATACATCAACTCCAGAAAATTATCTCTATTTGGAATTGCTTCTGAATCAGCATTGGTACCAGTATGTATTTCTTCACGATGGCCTCTGAAAGACAGATTTTGCTTTGCTAGGAATTTGATTATGTCCAGCAAACGTAACAGGATTTCCTTCCACTTCTTCATTTCCTTTTCTACAGTTTCTTGTTCCTTGTGGTCAATTGTTTTGCCATAAGCAAGCCTGATTTCCAGTTCCTTCCACTGGGTATAGTTCCTCTGGTGAACAGCACTAGCTTCATGTTCTGATACCTTTGGATTCAATTTCCATCAAGTGTTAAATCCATGTGGTGAATCAAAATGTGACTTTGCTTTATCAGAGAAGATTCGACAGCAGAAGCAGTAAACTGCTGCTTTTGATGGAGAATAAACCATCCATGATCTCAAGCATTTTTCCCCATTTGGGAGATTAACAAAAAAACAATCAAGTGTTAGTCTTCTGTTTCTACCCTTGACTCCTGCACCTTCACAGACTGTTTCACCAAAATTTGAATCCAGTTCTTGAACAACAGAGGCTCCTTGGCGTACCAGAATAAGTCTTATTTCATCAGTAATTTTACTTGGCCTTTGGCCAACATCTTTCACGTCCACAATAACAGCTCCAGGACTGGCAAGAGTCTCCGTCTCCTCTGATGTTCCAGGTTGGGAATCCAAGACTCTTGCATGCTCATCTCTTGCTCCAGGACCAGCAAGAGTCTCCGTCTCCTCTGATGTTCCTGGTTGGCAATCCAGAGGTCTCCCTTTCCCAGCCTCATTGCCTTCTAGGTCTTGTTGACTAAAATATTTGAGTAAGGCACCTTAATTTTTTTTTTTTTTTTTTGGCTAGTTCTTCTCTTGCTTTTTTTTCTTTTTTCTGAATGCAGCACCACTTTCTTTCACTCGTTTCATCTGGAAATAGGATAATAAAAAAAAATAGGATAAAAAGTAGGATAATAAACTGGCTAAAAATTATTGGACAATGAGGGGAACTAAACACCATATTCCCATTCTCTAATTTGACTGATTTGACTAATTACTGACATAGTGACATTTCAGTTTCATTTTACTTACTTTGCTCAGTTTGCTGCCCTAGTACCGGTATTTTATTTACCAGTGACAATGTGGTATTAAAGAAAACTTTAAGACAAAAATCGAGAAATGAGAACTCCACACTTGGCATCCCAGTTGGTACTGACAGGATAGGCTGAGAAACTCTGTTTATATACGACTTCATAGAACATTCCAGAAAATACAAGAACAGTTTAGATGCTTATAAACAACTACCGCTAAACTAGACTTTTCTAGAATGATCTTAAACAATCAAGAAACTAGGAAAATAATCTACTTACTTAACGGAATTTTGCGACGCTACAATTGAACTATAATATGAAACTACGCCTACGGGGATAATCATAATCTAGACTTATTTCCGAATATTTCAGAAAGTTTCGCGACATTACAACTGAGCGATTATATGACAGATTGGCAACTGCACCGTAGGGGTACACAGACACACAGTGAATTTTATTTATATAGATTTTCATTCTGATTTATTGTTGATTCAATTGAAAATTGGCAACTGCACCGTAGAGGTACACAGACACACAGTGAATTTTATTTAGCCTGTATAGATATTTTCATTCTGATTTATTGTTGAGAATTGAGAATTTGATATTCAGTACTCAAAAATTACTGTTCCGTATCACAGGAAAAAAAGAAAGAAAGAAAGAAAGCCTTTATTTGCTGCCCCCTAACAAGTGACCCCCCCCCCCTTGCTATGCCACTGCAATAACTTGCTTGTTGTTTCACTTATAGAAGGAGTTTAAATCGATATCTAGATCATGTAAATACTGTACTGTAGCTTTTTCAGGATTTGTTGCACCTATGTTTGTTTTTTGGTATGCGACCTTAAATTATTTTTGTAATTATGTTGTCTTCTTGATTGGTTTCATGAGTTTTCGTTTATTCGGTGGTATCCGAGGTTGTATGATTGCTGGCTAATTCACTTGGGATCTGTTTTAAATGATCAACATGAATTTGTTTTTCTTCGCCACTTGACAGTGACCTAATTACAACTTTGCTGTCTTATTAATTACTCTGTATGGGCCCTCAAATTTCGGGGATAATTTATTGTCTCTCGTATGAATGATACCATAGACAATGTCTCCTAAGCTGATAGGTGATTATTTCGCCTTTTTAGTGAATGCCTCCATCATTTCTTCCTTGGACACTGATAATTGTTTTTTCACTCTCTTGTGAATACTCTGGAATTCACGTAAACGGAGTTTAAGGTAACCATTGTAGTTGTATATGGGCAGATTCTCACCTTCGAGAATTTCATACGGTCATTTCTTACCTGTTCCATAGATAATGAAATGTTGTGTGTCTCCTGTAGACTTATTTATAGATCCATTAACTGATGCTTCTACTCTGGGAGTCCAATCATCTCAGCTTGTATAATTTTCAATAAGAATGTATCGTAGTACATCCAATACTTTTTTGTTTTGTCTCTCAACTTACCCATTGGATGCTGGGTGATAGGCTAAAATGTCAACCTTTTTGATAATGTATTGCTTACATATTTCTTGTAAGATATCAGAATTAAATTCAACTCCATTATTGTTTATTAATACCTTTGGGGTCGTGAAGCGACATATTACATTATCTATTATTGCTTTTGCTACTGTTTCTGCTGACTTACCCTTAATTGAGGCTAAAATTACAAAGCGTGAGAAATGATCTGTTGTTGTGAATAGGTATTGGTTATTACTGTATGATAATGGTAACCTGAGTATGTCAACTGTGACAACGTCCCACAGTTTATGTGGTACAGGGTAATTACCTATACGTGCAGGTGTGATTAGGTAGCCTTTGTGTTTTGCACATGATTCGCATCTGTCTATATGATTGTTTATATCTTTTCATAATGATGGCCAGTAGTATCTGAGCTTGTTTAAATGTCCTGTCTTTTCCCGGATGTCTGGCATGTGGGCTATCGTTTATCGTTCGTAATACTTGCGGTATCATGCCATTAGGTACCACTAATTGTTTATTATTTTTTCGGTGTTTCGATTGTCCTGAGTTCATCCTGTATAAGGCATTATAGATTACTGTGAATTGTTTGAGTGGTGTATGTAGCTTGAGTAGTTGTATGTCATCTCCATTTTCTAACTTGTATATAACTTTAGACCATTTTGGATCAAGTCTCTGTGCTTTTGCGATTTCATCATGGTTTGGGATGTTTCCTTTGAGATCTAATGCCGCGACATGAATTGTCTTCGGGTTCCTAGATAATGCATCAACTACTAAATTCATTTTGCCTTGTTGTCACGGGGTTTTTTTAATATCACGGTAATTTTGATATAAATGGTTAAATATTATTTAAATTGATATTTATATTCAATAATATTGAAGCGCAGAGACAATGATTGTCTTGCTACATCAAGCAACGATTACTTTACGCTGGCTTGTGCACGATTCTCTAAGAACGAGAATTTATAAACTTTCTCAACAGTACACAGCAGAGACTAATTACTCACAATTGCTGAATTACTGTACTGTTAGACTCTGGAGAAAGTTACATCACCCCTGACAATAAATAACTAATACTAATAATAATAACATCAGGTTCTTGCTGATGCATTAACTCCTGGCACAACGGATTTTAAGTTAATACAACAAGACTGGTCTAAGTACCAGTTATGAATAGTAAATGTTTATGCAAGCTAGGAGCTGTATGGAAAATAAGCTTAATTATGGAGAAATGAAACAAGATTTTTACTCTACATTAAGCTCAAGAAATAGAACTGTTAAATTTATTAATCACAAAAATAAATTTAACATTACATTTCAAATCAAATTAAATGAGACGCACTCGCTCACTCACACAGAAGCTAAATACTTACGCCTAGGGAAAAACACCTTAACTAAACTCTTAAGACTACAAAATACACAAAGGAAATACTAGTCAATGAATGCGGTGTATCACCCAAAGCTGGAGAACTAAAGGTGGGAGCTTGGAGAAACTGTAAGTGGAGTTTGGGTACTAGCTGACCTCTCGCACTGCTGCACAGGTCCTGTCTCCGTCACAGCAAACACTAAACTGAATTCAAATACATTGAATGGGGCAGGACGCAAGGCGTGGCTAACGGTTGAGGGAAGCAGAGGCAAACGATAAAGAAATAATTGTATCGCTCAGTAGCGCACTTAGTGACGTGCATTAAATCGGTCACTTTTTGAAAACGGTGACGAATGATTTGAAAAATATACCCCGAAATGGAGAGAGAAACGGTTAACTGAGCGATACACAGTGAGTTTTCCACTAATAGTTCGTGGCTTCTCACAAAAAGGAAATGTCGCGAATTGATTCGTGACATTACGCCCCATGAAAATTAAATCTTTCTTCCTTCAGAAGAAAGATTTCAATATACATACATATAAATCCTAACTCAGTCACACAAGATTCACACTGTGGTGTGTGTGCTATCCTGCTACAGGAGAAAATCGCAGTCGTCAGTGAGCGAAAAAACCTCGTATTTACGTTAATAGAAGCAAGCTTGAGGGAAAAACTCCGTGACGACGGTGAAAATCCTGTACTCAGGTCAAACTGAGCGAAAAGTCGCTACATTTACACTGACAACTAATTGTTGTGTAGTGTGATGTATGTAATACACAGTGTAGGTGTGACAGTTGCAGTGTAACTGTACCTACGTGTAAAATGACACAGTAAATAATATATGGCGATGACGAAGGCAGAGGAGAAGAGGTGGCAGCGTGCGGCAGACGATCGGCTGGCCCGCACAGCAAAACTGCTACACCCATTGCTGAACCTGCAAAACCAATTGAGGTGGAGCATCAAAAGTGTCAATGGGACAAAATTCTTATTATGTTACAATTACTCTCTCTGGCTAGCAGTCAGTGCTACGACGTACATTCGAGGTCGCCATTAATTATAGCACACGATTATGGTCGGCAAGTTGAGAATCCTTGTGCAAACTCGGGTCTTCCATAGCCTCGAACTGCACACGGGTCCTCAACCTGTGCCTTAACCTACAGTTCTTATATTAATATCGGGGAGCTGAGAATCCTTGTGCAAACTTGGGTCTTCCATAGCCTCAAGTCGCCTCTGCGGAATTCTCACTTCCCCCTTAACCTACAGTACTTATATTAGTACCGGGAAGCTGAGAATCCTTATGCAAACTTGGGTCTTCCATAGCCTCAAGTCGCCACTGCGGAGTTCTCTCTCGAACTTCCCCCTTAACCTACAGTACTTCTATTAGTACCGGGAAGCTGAGAATCCTTATGCAAACTTGGGTCTTCCATAGCCTCAAGTCGCCTCTCAACTTCCCCCTTAACTTAAGGTACATAATATGCATGTACAGGCCCTGGACATACTGTGTCCTGTGGGGCCAATGGGCGAGACATCAGGTCTGCACCCACTTCACCACTACCCTGTCTCTCAACTGACTCAGAGATTACAGGTGTGGTTATGAACGGCACAGGAAGGACATGTCCCTGATCAGTGGTGATACTTTGGCACACACTGCAGGAACGGACAAAACTGTCTATGTCTCGTCCCATCCCTGGCCAGAAAAAGTCAGCTCGGATACGGCCCTGGGTCTTCCTTTTCCCCATGTGACCTCCTGAGGCTGAACAATGACCCCATTGTAACACTGCTAGGCGGTACTTGGCGGGAACGACAAACTGCAGTCGAACCTCGCCCTCGGGTGTTCGTGACTCACGGTAGAGCCGTCCTTGTTTACGAAGGAACTTGGCTCGACCTCCCCGTGAATACTTAATCACTCGACCCTTTTGTTTGTTCCGCACGGTAGCAAGTGTCGGATCAGAATGTTGTTCTTGCACAACAAGTTGACTACACATCAGATCTTGCGGCGATTCAATGATCACTGGGGAGACACAGTCTGGAGCCTCAGTCATGGCTCGTGTTACCGCAGCAGCCGAAGTCTGAGTAGCGTCATCGGAGCAACTATCCTTGACTCCATTAATATTGCCTACTATCAAGTCAAATAGAGGCTCTGGCATGACAACTGCAAGTGTCGTACCAGTATAAAATGGAGATGCCACCTGGATACATGCCTCAGGGAACAATCTCACTGATCCATCAATAAGGCTTGCATGGATCTGTCGACCTGTATACTGCTCAGGCCGAACTAGACTCTGCTTGACAGAGCAACCTGAGGAACCATTGTCTCTCAGGACCTTCACAGGAATGTCTCCCACAAACCCTTGCTGAACAAGGAAGGTACTGTCACCTGTGGGAGGGCCTGTGGAGGAAGCAGCTAACCACTCATGAGGCTGCTGAATTGATGTGGCAAACATTGTGCCTTGTGAATTATATTGGGAAGATGGAACATTGGCCATCTGTGGAGGGGGGTTCACTGTCACTGTGGGACTAGTGAACTGTGGGGAAGTACCCACACTGGTAGGGACGTGACCACCCTGCTGCTGCTGAGGAATGAAGGCTGCATTCGCTTCCTGCCTCTTTTGAGCTGGTGGTGAAAAAGTTTGTCCCGACGGTCGGTTGCGTGGCTGATACTGCTGCTGGTTAGGGGTACTTGTTGTACCTCTTCCACTCAGGTTTCTGAGTGTTTGCCCCCTGGTCCTTCCACTGCGGCTTTGGACCTTGCCCATTACTCTGAGAACGGCCTTGGTGCTGGGATTCAGTCTGAGACGGCTTCCCCAGACTTGGCAGTATCTTTTTCTGCTCCAGGTGTTTTGCTTACGAGCTTGATACCCGTATGCAGTAAAGAATGCATCAGCCTTCTCTGCCATTTGGCTGGCATCTTTCACCTGGCAGATCTTAAGCTGTGCTATGAGCTCAGCAGGCCACGACCTCTCTAGCTGTGTACGCAGCATAAGGTCAATTATCCCCTCACGCGTGGAAGGAGTTTCATCTTTCTCCATCCACTCATTTAAGTAAGCTGTGAGACGATCAAGGAACTGAACAGCTGTCTCCTTGTCTTGGAGACGAGCTCGCATGAACTGAACTTTGGCGTCGTCTACTGTGAGACCATACGCCTTAATGAGTGCAGCTTTCATCATCTCATATGTGAGATTGTCTCCACGAATTCTGTGGAGAATATCGAGGGCAGGGCCTCAAATAGGCTAAGAAACTGAAGCCGCTTAGCTGCCTCATCCAGTTGATATAAGTCTGCCATGTCCTCAAAACGAGCTATGTACGGCTCGATTCGCTTCGCTTTCCTTGTATGAAGGAAGCTTGATGCGTGGGGTCGCCAGGACATGTGCAGGGAGAACGCTCGTGGAGCTTTGACCAACTGCACCAGACGTGTCTGAAGCCAAGGAATCTCGCTTGAGCTTCAGCACTTCAAGTTCATGTTCTCGTTCTTTGTCTCGTTGTTCACGCTCATATTCGCGCTGTTCTCGCTCTTTTTCTAACTCGAGCTCGCGTTGTTTCTGCTCGTATTCGCGCTGTTTCTCACGCTGCTCTTGTTCATATGCACGCTCTCTTTCACGTTCCTCACGCTGTTCTCGCTCGTACTCGCGCTGAATCCTACGCTCTTCACGAGCATCTTTCTCACGTTCTTGCTCGTAATTGAACCGTGAGAGAACGTAACTCTGTATTTTCTCTGGGTCTGTGAGACCAATATCTTTGGCTTCCTGTACATAAGCACTGGCTGCCATGATGCTAGCTCAATTTACTAAGTAACCGAAACTGAGTACTGACTGCTTAGCGACGAATACTAATAAACACAAGTAAAGAGTACAGACACAAGTTAGTGGTGACCAGTCTTATCTAGTTAACTGGCAGATTAAAGCAAAATGTAAATGACTGGGAAGACTCAATAATAAACACAATGGGTACAGCGACTTCCCAGGAGCGAATAAAATCGTCTGGCGTTACCAAGAATAAACTAGAGTTAGGTACTCTATTGATTAATAAAGCAAAAATTCACTTGCTAAATTAAGGGTAAACACCAGTAAGCTTGTGCCTATAAACTTTAATGATAAATACCTAAATATGAATGAGTGAGCACTATCTCGTGAATAGCTTTAGAGCTAGGAGTTAATATCCTGGCGAGGTCGCCAATTGTCACGGGGTTTTTTTAATATCACGGTAATTTTGATATAAATGGTTAAATATTATTTAAATTGATATTTATATTCAATAATATTGAAGCGCAGAGACAATGATTGTCTTGCTACATCAAGCAACGATTACTTTACGCTGGCTTGTGCACGATTCTCTAAGAACGAGAATTTATAAACTTTCTCAACAGTACACAGCAGAGACTAATTACTCACAATTGCTGAATTACTGTACTGTTAGCCTCTGGAGAAAGTTACATCACCCCTGACAATAAATAACTAATACTAATAATAATAACATCAGGTTCTTGCTGATGCATTAACTCCTGGCACAACGGATTTTAAGTTAATACAACAAGACTGGTCTAAGTACCAGTTATGAATAGTAAATGTTTATGCAAGCTAGGAGCTGTATGGAAAATAAGCTTAATTATGGAGAAATGAAACAAGATTTTTACTCTACATTAAGCTCAAGAAATAGAACTGTTAAATTTATTAATCACAAAAATAAATTTAACATTACATTTCAAATCAAATTAAATGAGACGCACTCGCTCACTCACACAGAAGCTAAATACTTACGCCTAGGGAAAAACACCTTAACTAAACTCTTAAGACTACAAAATACACAAAGGAAATACTAGTCAATGAATGCGGTGTATCACCCAAAGCTGGAGAACTAAAGGTGGGAGCTTGGAGAAACTGTAAGTGGAGTTTGGGTACTAGCTGACCTCTCGCACTGCTGCACAGGTCCTGTCTCCGTCACAGCAAACACTAAACTGAATTCAAATACATTGAATGGGGCAGGACGCAAGGCGTGGCTAACGGTTGAGGGAAGCAGAGGCAAACGATAAAGAAATAATTGTATCGCTCAGTAGCGCACTTAGTGACGTGCATTAAATCGGTCACTTTTTGAAAACGGTGACGAATGATTTGAAAAATATACCCCGAAATGGAGAGAGAAACGGTTAACTGAGCGATACACAGTGAGTTTTCCACTAATAGTTCGTGGCTTCTCACAAAAAGGAAATGTCGCGAATTGATTCGTGACACTTGTATGTAGTGAATATTTACATTGTAGTTTTCAACTGTACATTTCCATCTTCCTCTCCTCCCAGAGAGGAGTTTTTCTTTGAACATAGCCATTAGGGGTTTATGGTCGGTGAATAAGCGACTTTCGTAACAATATACCAAATCTCGAAACTTCTGTAATGAAAAGACCACTGCAAGTGCCTCAAAGTCTGTAGTGCAATAATTTTTCTCTGCACCTTTTATTTGTCCGCTGGCGAATGCAGTTGGTTGATTCTTTCCTCTCTTATCTTCTTGCATCAATGCAGCCCTAATCCTTTAACAGATACGTCTGTGCAAATTATAAACGGTTTTGTGAAATCAAGATAGGCCTAGCATGATGCATTTGTAAGTTTATCTTTTAATTCATTAAATGCTTGTTTTTGTTCTTCTCCTCAATGGAATATAGCATCTTTTTTGAGTAGTTTGAATAGAGGAAAAGCTATATGAGAGAAATGTTGTATAAAAGACCTATAGTATCCTGCCAGACCTAAAAATTGTCTAACTTCGTCTATAGTAGTTGGCTCAGGGAAGTCTTTAACTGCTTTTATTGTATGATCAGATGTATGTATGCCTTCTGAATTCAGTTTGTGGCTTCAGAATTTTATTTCCTTAAAACAAAATTTGCATTTAGACAGCTTAATTTTTAAACCAGCATGACCAAGCTTTTGTTGGAGTTGGTCCAATATCTAGAGATGTTTTCTTATGTCATTAGTTGCAATAATTATATCTTCACGATAGACAAATATTCCTTCACCTATGATTCGAGACAATACATAATTCATCAAATGTTGAAAAGTGCCTGGTGATGTCCTCAGTCCCACTGGCAATCGCCTGCATTGGTAATGGCCTGTATTTGTGGAGAAGGCAGTGTATTTATGTGATTCCTCATCTAATGGTATTTGGTAATATCCGTTAAGCAAATCGATTGTGGAAAATACATTATTTTCTGGTCCAATATTTTGCAATATGTCACTTAGCAATGACGTGGGAAACCGGTCTGAGATTGTGTGAATATTTAGTTTACGGTAATCTACTATCGCACGCATTTCTCCATTTCGTTTGGGCACGCAAAATAATGGGGCATTCCACGGGGAGACTGATGGCTCAATAATACCAAGTTTTAGCATTTCGTCAACATACTGGTTCGCAAGTGTACGTTGTGATTGTGGGACTCTATAGGCAGGTACAAAAATAGGTTGTTTGTATGTGTGCACGTTAATCTTGTGATTAATCAGGTTAGTACACCTGAATTGTTCTCCAGGTAATATTACCGTTTTCCAACAAGTTTAACAAATCAGTTTCTTCATCAAATTCACCTGAGTGAATCAAATTTTCTTTTATGTTTCCTCAGTCCATAGATTTTATCATACTTGTCATTCCAGCTAATATTATTTCTATCACATGGGCGGGACATTGTTCTATATTAACTATACAAGTACCCTTTTTCAAGTGTACTTCCCCATTCATGTGATTAATTAGGAACACCTGAGTTTGCCCATCCTTATCCACCTGACATAATGCTTTTTCCACTGACAATCCTTTTACTTTATATAATTCTTCTAAGCCAAGAACGGTACTATTCTTCAATTTGCTCTTTATGGTAACTTTCATGTATGAATTAGGAAGAATAACTAAACCACTAGTGAGATTGGTGGGAAAAACTGATGAGTCAGTTACCTCAGTCTCTAGTCGGGAAGGCTGGGAGGGGGGGGGGGTGAATGGATCTATATACTCGTCTGTTTGTGTATTTCTGTTTCGGCTTTTAACATTTCCAATTTTTTTTCGTTCTGTTTTACTGATTAGTGAAAATCTGATGGTAATTCTTCTATGAATTCATTATCAAAGTCTAATCCATTCATTTGAGGAAGTAAAGTTATTTTCTTTGTTCTCATTGATCTTAAGCCTAGCAACATGTTAGCTTTTGTTGATAAGTTTCCAACAATATAGAAAAATGCAGAAATTGGTCTTGTAGTCTCTGTGAAACTGATGTTTAACCTTATCATGCCTTTTACTGTAATTTGTTTGCCATCTACTGCATATAAGTCTAAATCAGATTCTTCCATAAAAGTTACTTTCTTATTTCTAAAAATGCTATCTAATTCTTCTTGTGTTATTAAATTCGCTGGAGATCCTGTATTCAAGAACAAAGAAACGTTCAGACCTTCACATACAGCTGGTATCAAGATACACCCACTTCCCAAAATGCCTCCTATGTGAATTTTAGACTTTGCTTTCTCTGCAATTGGTCGTTTTTTGTCGTGGGTTGTCCTTCCCCCGATTTGAATATGGAAATTAGTTCTCTACTGTCTTACAATTGCTGGTCCAATTACCTTTGGGCCTATGATTTCTACAGTATGGGTCACACCCTTGCGCCTTTTGTCTATCTTTTGTTTTGATAAAGCATTCATTCATTGTGTGCCCCATGTTTGCACCATAATAACATAGAGTGGACCTATCGCCCGAATGTGATCCTCGAATTGAGTTCCCATATTTAGTGGTATCTGTGGCGCGGCTTCTGCTCAGACCGCATAAACTTACGTGGCTGCCTGTGGCCTGGTGTTTGAGATCACTGCCTCGAAGTGTTTGTTGTTTGTTCTGTCTGTTTTCTGGTCGTGACCGATTTTCTTCTTTGTTTGGGGTAGCTGTAACTGTTTTCACGGCTGATACTGTGTCTGTCATTCTCATTCTAGTCATTGTTTCGGTCACCCCTGCTTTGTTACAATTCATCTCTACCTCGTTCATAAAATCTAGCAAGCACATTCCTGGGGTGTAAGAAATCATCTTAGCAATTTTAAGGGACCTATCAGGTAATTTACACAAGGCAGCTACATAACCAATGATGTCTACGACAAGTGCTGGTACATCTTTCCATCTTCTGTTATCCAGTTTGGGTTTTCTAAAGTAGCTAATAATGCTCCTTTAATTGTGGAAACATCTGCTGTAATTTCACGTAGGACATGTTTTGTTGTATGTTCTCTTACGAGATCCACAATCTTTTGTAATTCTGGGATTTTACCTGGCATAAAGTTTATACCTCCAGAGAATTTCTTCAGGAATTCTGCTTTAAACTTATCATATGTCTTAGCTCAAAGAAGCTTATCTGACCTGAGCAGATCACCTGCTTTACATCTCTCTTGGTTAATGTAGGAGGAAAATATTGCTATTTTCTCGTGTTCATCTGTTACATGTTTCTTAACAAATAATTGTTCACATTGGTTGATGAGACATTGCATCAATGCGGTCTTTATCTGTTCCTGATAATTTTGAGATGTTTTTATCCTCATGATAAACGTAAACATGAGGTGGGGATGTTTGACGTGTGGCATTGCCTTCGTTATTCATATTGGTTGGTTGTTTTGTTAGGTTCACTTGGAGTTCTTTATTGTTGTGTGAAGGAATAGTGGAATAAGTTTTACCTGATCTATGTACTCTGTTAAGTAAATTTTCATAGATATGTAATGCAGAGCAAAAGTTCTCACTTTCTACATGAGAGGTAGTTTCCCAATCATCTAGAAATGATGTATTTGTTTCTTTATCTTTACTTGGTGAAGAATTTTGTAGGGTGGGTGTGTTGTCCCGTTGTTCTCCTAATTGTGGATCTGCAGTGGCCACTAACTGTGTATCATCTGGCACTAACAAGGGCGGTGTCGAAAATATTCCCGTCATATGAACCGGCTAAAATAAACTCATTTTGCTAGGGTATGGTGTTATGGAACACTTGTTTTATGTATGTGTTAACTGAATAGATGAGTAAATGAGTAGTAAGAAATGAAAGCTAATAAGTATATATATATATATATATATATATATATATATATATATATATATATATATATATAGATATATATATATATATTCGTTTTCGTTTTTAAAGGCTCCAACATGCTTGCACGTGTCGGCCTTGGTCACCCAGTGGCGGCTCTCCACGCTGCACGATCCATTGCAGCCTCCCTGTTCAGTCCCTTAACCCTAAGGTCACACTTAATGACCTCGTCCCATGTCTTTCTCGGTCTACCCCTCATAACCCCACCCCCAATATTAACACTTCTCACCTTCCTCACCCAATTATCATCCCCCATCCTCTCCACATGTCCAAACCACTTCAATCTACCTCTCCTCATCCCAACACCAACACACTCCTGTCCCATCCTACCTCTCAACTCTTGCATTGTAAACCCAGCCCCTCCAGGCCTTGGACGCAGGGACGCAGTGCACATCCACCTAATCATTGTCATTTCTGTACGTCTGAGCCGGCGAATATCTTCCTCCTTCACTGCCCAGGTCTCACTGCCATACAGCATTACACTCCTAACACATGCTGCATACAAAGACCCCTTAGCACATAGGGAGAGCCCTCTCAATGTCAGGAGAGGCAAGAGCTCCCTGAACTTCTTCCAACCACTTCTCACCCTAGCCACAGAGCTAGCTCCAGCCCCACCTCCAGCACACAACATGTCTCCCAAATAACAAAACTCTTCCACACACTCAAGAGATTCACCAGCAAGTTCAATGCTTTCACGTCTGACAATCTCCACCTGCTCACCCCGGCACGCCGTACACATAAAATCAGCATTATCTAGCAGTCTACCTCTGATACCACTACATCTCTTATGCACCCATTTATCACACACCGCACAAGATGGAATTACTTCCCACTCCCTTGTGGCAAACTGCACATGGCCACTCTCCCTCGTCTTTGACAGTACCGCCACCAACCCTAGATATCATCACTTTTGTTTTATCTGCATTTACCCTTAAACCCTGTTGCCCCATACCATCTCTCCACTTCCTAAACCTTTCCTCTGTCTCCCTTTCATTCTCTGCAATCAACACCAAATCATCAGCATATATATATATATATATATATATATATATATATATATATATATATATATATATATATATAAGTAAAGGAAGTGATTGTACCTAATTTAAAGCACTGGGAAGAAATAAGTAAAAGTATAAACACCCATTTGTGGTAGGTGGTGGCGACCATCATCCACTCACTTGATGCAGTGTTGCCTACTTCTTCCTTAGCCTTTATCATTCTTTTTCTGTGCTTGCCCTCCTCTCTTCCTATTTCTCCCATCTTTCATGTCACTTTTTATTGTTTTTCTTTCCTTTACAGGTGGCTTTGCACTGAGTGACAAGCCAAATGGTTTCCTGTAAACCAAGAAACCATTTACAACGCTGAGTGGTAACCATATAACCAAACCCTACGTGCTCCCTACGTGTCAACAAGTGGGTTGGTGGAGGGATAGTGCCCCTCTCCGTAAAACAAATAACTCAAAGTCAAATGGCCACCCCTTGCGGGGTTATGGCGTCTGGCAACAGATAGATAGATAGATAGATAGATAAAAACCCACTTGAGGCACTTGATGTCACTCTCGGAGACTTAGAGATGTGTTGATAGATGTCACTCTCGGAATGTAACTGCAGTGTTAATAGATGGTCTTACTCTCGGAAACTCCAGGGCTGTGTTGGTAGATGATGTTACTCCCGGAAATTCCAGGGCTTGGTGATCTCAGTGTTGATTGCAGTGCTAAATAGCATCAGTCATAGTCGAACCTCACCATACAACATTGAATTCCCACTCAGTAACTGTTGAGAATAAATGAGTATGAGTAGGAATGTGTGAGTAAAGATGAGTAACAAGCAGTGGGTGAGAGATGTGTGGTGTCAGACACATTGATTGACATGACGTCGTCTTAGCATACAGTCAGCAACATCGACTTCGCACGCTTTGGTAGCTGTGGCGAGTAAATGAGTAGCAATAAGTAAATTGAGTGAAGATGGATGAGTAAGATGAGTGGTCAATGTGGGCTCTGGTATTTGCTCCCATCATCTTGATCTCTTCACCCCTGTGTCAGCGTGGTGATGGAGACGGAGGTGGGGGGAGGTTGTCGAGAGGAGGGTAGGGTCAGGTGATTGTGAGTCGTGTCTTGCTCTTCCTTTGCTTGATTTGTATTTCTTTCTTGATGTATTCTTGGTCCTTTCTTCTTGTGATTTACTCGTTGTGGGTTAACTGATTGCAGAAGTGATGGCTCGTAAGTGTTGGTTCGTACATTCGTACCACCAAAAATAATATGTGAGTCTGAGACTGATTAAGTAGTAGTAATCGCTGAGTAAATACGTGAGGGAGTAACTTCGTTCATGTGCAGTCGGTGACAGGAGAAGTTAAAGATGGATACTGGGTCTTGATTGCAGATTATTATCTTCAAAGGGAAAGTTTAAGTTGAACACTGTGTGTATTACACAGGAGCATATATATTCTCGCTGGACCCCTCTTCTCTTTACTACCTCTCGTTTCTGTAGCTAGCCCCCTTCTGACTCTCTAATTCCTCCATTCTTGTCTAGGAGGACTTGTGTCACGTGTATAACCCGTATGTACAGGTTCTAGAAGCTTGTGTGTGTCTGTGTGTATGTAGCACTTCTGGTGCCCTCTGGCATTCCTCTGCTTAAATCTCGCAGACACATTTCCTGTTCCTACACCTAGCTTGGCTATCATGTTTTTAAGACTACACAGTTGTGTTCCTATCTATTATGATTTGTAATATTATAATATGGAGTCCTGACACACTATCCACATGCAATGCAGCCTTAGCACCCTCATACATACTCATCACGGCCTTCAACGACCTTCCATCTACTCCATATATTCTGAATACTTTCCACAATCCTTCTCTATCCACCCTGTCATATTCTTTCTCCAAATTCATGAAGGCCGCATACAACTTCTTTCCCTTCTCTGGAAACTTTTCCACTAAATATCTAAGAATGAAAGACTGACGAAGAGAGTGTATGTGAGTGAGGTGGAGGGGGGAAGAGGGAAGGGGAGGCCGAGGATGAGATGGAGGGATGGGGTGGAGAGGTATATGAGAGAGGGAGGTGTGAGTTGGGAGCAGGGCAGTGAAATGGCGGGGGACAGGGCGACTTGGAGGCGATTTGTTTGTGGCCACCCCAAACGGGATTGAGGCGTCTGGCAATAGATAGATAGATAGATAGAATATCTGATCTACACAACCTCCTCCCTTCCTAAAACCTCCATGTTCTTCTCCAACTAATTAATCTGTTATTTCCCTAACTCTGTCAATAAGTATAATATCATATACATTTCCTGTTACACTAGGAAGACATATGCCTTAAGATTACCACATACTTCTTTTTCCTCTCTTCCTTTGTACAGGGGAATAATTATACCTGACTTCCAATATTCCGGGACTTTACCTTCCTCCCAAGCCAATTTGCACATCTTCTACATCCATTCTACTACTTTTTTTTCCCCCATGCTTCAGCATTTCACCACAGACTCCATCAATTCCAGGGGCTTTCCCTATCTTTACTTGCTTCATTGTTTCCACAGCTTCCATCCTACTGATTTCTTCCTCTATTTTCACATCCCACCGTCTCCCAGCTATTCCCAGGCCACTTACACTCCCATTACTTTCATTCACTATGTTCATCATTAACTTAACCCGCCCCGTCCCGACGACGTATGGGTACGTCACCACGATTTGCATTTGCCAGTCCCGGCGACGTACCAGTACGTCGTGCAATTGCAATGTGCATAATTTCGACAATTTTCAAATTTCGCGCTTGATTTGCGGTACGTACCCTCGCCTGACCTTCCCCTACCTGCCACCAGGCGGGGACACTTGGCGACCCCGCGCGACCCGCGCTAGCCCGCCACTCGTCCACTCACCTGGTAGCCACGGTCCTGCTCAGACATGGCTAAGAGAGGTCTCTCAGAGAGCGAAATTCAAGTCGCCCTGGACACCTTTACCGGCGACAGTGATTCCCCACTGGATGACGAGGAGATGGACAAAGATTATGTGCAGCCAGATGAGGAAGAAACCACCAGCAGTGACGAGGAAGTTCCGTCACCAAGGAAGCGGCAGTACGTGACCTACTGTGCTGCTAGAGAGGGGCAAGAGGCAAAGAAGGCACGTGGTATGTCATATCCCTATCCCCAGCGTGCCTTGGAAGCCGAATTCGAGGTCGAGGACGAGGACGAGGACGGAGACGTGGGACGTGCTGCCACGTGGTATGGGCGGGAGGTGATTACGCATCGTGGCCCAGAGCGCACACCACGTCGTCTAAGCAGGTATGGGCCAAGCATTCTGTTTGGGGCGGTAGGAAGTGAAGTGGAGGGAGTGGGGAGTGAAATGGACATTCCTGGGATTAGGGAAAGTGAGAGTGAGGTGGGTGAGTCATTGCTCTCCCTACGCAGTGTGAGGCGGCAGAGTGGATCACGTGGGTCAGTGCGGGTGAGTTCCTTATCACGTGGGGTTGTGAGGGAGGGGGAAGGTGGGGAGGAACCACTCCAAAGCACGTCTTATGCTCCCCAATATCCCCTAACACGTGGTCGAGCAAGGTTCCGTGAGAGAGCACGTGGTGTGGTAATGGAGGGGGAAGGTGGGGAGGAACCACTCCCCAGCACGTCTTCTGCTCCCCAATATCAAACTATTTCATCCCCACAGCCCCCTAATGTTCCTCAAGGCCGTAAGGGTAAGGGAAAGGGAAAGGGTAAAGGCAGAGGGAAGAGGAGTGACAGTGGGGAAGCCCTCCGTACTCCTTCTCCCCAACCTCCCCAACCAGGATCTCCTCCCCACCCAGACGAAGGCGGTGATGGGGACGAGGGATTTGTGTCGTGGGATTGGGAGGATGGGAGTGATTTTTCTCCCCTCATTCACCCCTTCACTGAGCAGGGGCGATCTGGCTGCATTGCACCAGGTATTCACTGTAATTCAAGCAGGTTGGATTTTTTCCACCTGTTTTTCAGTGAGGCCTTCGTTGATCAGATCGTGCTTCAAACAAACCTGTTTGCAAGCGGCCAGCGGCTAGAAAGTGAAAGATTGGGAACAAGGAGTAGGCATTCAATGATTTATGATTACCCTGTCTCCATTCCAGAAATGTTCTTATTTTTTGCCCTTGTCCTTTTGATGGGTATAATAAGAAAAAATAGAATTCCTGCTTACTGGACTAGGGACCCTGTTATGTTTACCCCCATATTTGGTCAAGTGATGAGCCGTAATCGGTTTCAACAAATTCTAAGTCGCCTCCATTTTTATGATGCTAATGACCCTGCAAATGCAAACAACACGGACAAAATGAGGCGAATTAGGCTGGTCTTTGATCACCTCAGGCAAACCTTTCGATCCTCATTCTATCCCTATAGAAATCTCGTCATAGACGAGAGTCTCGTGTTGTGGAGAGGCAATATTTCATTCAGACAGTATATACCCAGCAAAAGGCACCGTTTTGGGTTCAAGATCTTTGTTATGTGTGACTGTAGGACTGGATACGTGCAAGACATAGTCTTGTACACCGGTGCACAGACAGACATAATAGAAGATCGAAGTATAGGACTTTCTGGAGCAGTGGTAAAGACGATGATACAAGACTACCTTCATCGTGGTCACGTTCTCTATCTCGACAACTGGTACACTAGCCCTCTTCTCGCTCGTTATCTTCACAGACATGAAACGGGAGTCTGTGGAACCGTAAAGGTGAACCGGCGTCACATGGTCAAGGTAGGGCGGAAACTTGCAAGGAGTGAGGTTGTCTTCTTCAAAGCAAACAACATCCTTGCAACAATGTGGACCCACAACAGAGAAGTAAGCCTCTTGTCCACGGTTCACCGCCCCTTGATGCACCGTACTGATTCTGTTGATTACCATAGCGAGAGCAGGCGTCGTGTTTGGAAACCTGAATGTGTCATGGACTATAATATAAACATGCGCCTCGTGGACCAGTCAGACTCCATGATATCGACGGTAGAGTGTGCCAGGACCACGATGAAGTGGTATAAGAAACTGTTCTTTCACTTGCTAGATATCACTGCTCTGAATTGCCACCACCTTCACGCCATGACCACAGGAGTTCAGGAAACCTTTGAAGGGTTTGTGAGGGAGCTCACACGAGAAATCTTTGCAAAATATGCGGTTGAAAGGCCCCAACAGCGCCCCCGCACTGCCCCTATTACCCACACTCCCCAGAGAATATCCGCCCGCCATTTCCCCACTCCTATCCCGCCCCAGCCCAACAGACCTAGGCCCCAGCGCAGGTGTCACGTGTGCAGTTATTCCCAGGTGAGACTCACGACACAGAGGAAGGACACCCGCTATGAGTGCGTGCAGTGTGACGTGGGTCTGTGTGTGCACCCATGTTTTAGTGAATACCACACGTTGCTGCAATTTTAGCATGGTGTGATTGCGAAAGGACGCAGAAATTATGATGTAAATGCGACAGACAGACACTCTGTGAAAATATCAGTCATGTGGATCGCCAAATATTAGTATAAAGTGCCTACGGGTAGAACATAAGTGCAAACATTGGGTGTAAGTATATAAATCTGCCCTAAGTTGAAACTTACATAGAGAGGGTTGTTTGATGCGATATTCTGTCGCTCAGTGCAATAAATACGGCCCCTTATTATATATTTTCTATTATGTGACATTCTTACGGGTATAAGTTCAAATTATTGTATATGATGATGTATTTCCTAAGTCAAATATTCATAGCGTGTCTATAAAGATAAGATTTCCTGACGCCTAGTCGAATGAATAAGGCACGTATTAGTCAAAATAAAAGTCAGCAAGTGATAAAGTGAATAATTAGTATATAAGTGTGTGCGTGAATTAGTATATAAGTGTGTGAGTATTATGTATGACGTAACATTCCTTGCGAGGGTATTTTCAGGCGATATTCTCACGCTCACTTGAATAAATAATGGCAGTAAGAATGTACAGTGCATTGGAGGGGTGTAAACGTGTGTAATGTAAGTGGGAAAATATAATTGGAGTGAATAAATAAAGTAGATGATGAAACACGAGTGTTTGAGATCGTGGTTGCTACGTGAATAGGCGCTAGCATATCGCTAAATGCCCTCGTAATGAATGAAAATAATTGAAAACCTTCACAGTGGTGGGGGAAAGGTTCTATGTAAATGGGAAAATAATTGGAAAGTGATAAAACAATTTGGTATGTTGAAATACGAGACATAGCGAGTGCGCTTACTAAGCTGATGTGCGCTAAACTTATGCTGCATGTCATCAAAATGAATGAAAACATCTGAAATCACTTACAAACAGTTGTAATTGGTAAATTGTCATTGAAACAGAAGTATACAAGTAGAAAAAATGATCGGTAGACTCATAACAGAAAATTAGCAGATAGCATGATTCGACTCGGACCTAACTCGCTATGCTCGCGCGATGGTACAATGCTTATTTTTCCTATATATGTGTCTGAAATACATTATATTGTTACTGTTATTGTTTATTAGTACAAATTCAATAAATGTAGAGGTGTTGTGTGTTGTTTGTCCCATTACTCCTTACCATAGAAAACGTTTACGCATATCCAGCCCATTACAGAACACGATACCTGCGGGGGGAAACCGCACCTTTATAGACCACTTATAGACCGCAGAGACCACTTTCTTCAAGATTTTCCATAGTTTCTCGACCTAAGCGGAAGTTTCATAAGAAAAAAAATTTTTCCAAAAAGGCTCGGGACTGGGGGATGTCATAGGTGCGGAAAGGCTCGGGACGTAACGGGTTAACCCCTAGGGTACGCAATTCTCCAGCCTCGACTCCCCCTCAGGACGCAAAAACAGGCCTATTTTTCGACTCTCATAGGGTAATAGTTTTATGCCTGATTTATAGATCTTTAATTTACACACCTGAAAACGCAAACCTCACCCTCCTAGACCCAATAGTTACCGAACTATATATATATATATATATATATATATATATATATATATATATATATATGTATATATAGTGGTATCAGAAGTAGACTGCGAGATAATACTGATTTTATGTGTACGGCGTTTTTGGGTGAGCAGGTGGAGATTGTCAGACGTGAAAGCATTGAACTTGCTGGTGAATCTCTTGAGTGTGTGGAAGAGTTTTGTTATTTGGGAGACATGTTGTGTGCTGGAGATGGGGCTGGAGCTTGCTCTGTGGCTAGGGTGAGAAGTGGTTGGAAGAAGTTCAGGGAGCTCTTGCCTCTCCTGACATTGAGAGGGCTCTCCCTACGTGCTAAGGGATCTTTGTATGCAGCATGTGTTAGGAGTGTAATGCTGTATGGCAGTGAGACCTGGGCAGTGAAGGAGGAAGATATTCGCCGGCTCAGACGTACAGAAATGACAATGATTAGGTGGATGTGCACTGCGTCCCTGCGTCCAAGGCCTGAAGGGGCTGGGTTTACAATGCAAGAGTTGAGAGGTAGGATGGGACTGGAGTGTATTGGTGTTGTGATGAGGAGAGGTAGATTGAGGTGGTTTGGACATGTGGAGAGGATGGGGGATGTTAATTGGGTGAGGAAGGTGAGAAGTGTTAATATTGGGGGTGGGGTTATGAGGGGTAGACCGAGAAAGACATGGGACGAGGTCATTAAGTGTGACCTTAGGGTTAAGGGACTGAACAGGGAGGCTGCAATGGATCGTGCAGCGTGGAGAGCCGCCATTAGGTGACCAAGGCCGACACAGGCAAGCATGTTGGAGCCTTTAAAAACGAAAACGAATATATATATATATATATATATATATATATATATATATATATATATATATATATATATATAGATATAGATATATATATGTCTCTCCCTCTCTCTCTCTCTGTACATATACAGTATATATATATATATATATATATATATATATATATATATATATATATATATAAGAGAGGAATAAGGAACTAAAGGCCATGAGCCCGCAGTAACAGTTCCCTCCAAGAGAAAAACAAAATACAATAGAGAGCCAAATTCAAGATCCGATCATTTGGAGATGCCTGGACACACTGCGCTTGAAAGACTGGAGATCATAGGCAGCAGGAAATACAGATAGGGGGAAACAGTTCCAGAGCTGACCTGGTGCATAAATGAAAGACTGGGAGTAACGGTTAACTCTTGCATTAGAGAGTTGGACAGAAACGGGATGAGAGTTTGCTGCCAGACGGGTGCTACGCGCCCGTCGTAGAGGTGGAGGAATGCAAGCAGACAGTTCAGAGGAGCAGTGACCATTAAAGTAGCGATAGAAAAGAGATAAAGATGCAACAGTGCGGCGAAGAGACAGAGGTTGAAGGGAGTCAGTAAGAGGAGGAGAGTTAATGAAACGAAAAGCCTTTGACTCCACCCTACTGAGAAGACCTGTATGTGGGGAGCCTCCCCACACATGAGAGTTGTACTCCACAGAGGGGCGGATAAAACCCCTGTATAGAGTCAACAATTGTGCAGGGGTATATACAGAGAGAGAGAGAGAGAGAGAGAGAGAGAGAGAAAGAGACATACTGCTGAACAAAGGCCTCCCCCATTCTTTTCCACGAATTGCTTGACTGAGCCAATCTTTGCCACGCTTTCCCTGCAAATTTCTCTATCTCATCTCTCCATCTCCTGTCTGGCCTTTCTCTGCAACGCTTACATTCTCTTGGTGTCCAGTCAGTAAGCCTCTTGCTCCATCGGTTATCCCTTATTCTTGCTATATGGCCTGCCCACCTCCATTTCTGTTCCTTTATAACCCCCACAATATCTTTGACTTTAGTCTGCTCCCTCACCCAAGTTGATCTTTTCCTGTCTCTTAAAGATATTCCCAACATTGACGTTCCCATTGCTCTCTGAGAGCGGATTAATTTATTTTCCATTGATTTTGTCAGTTTCCAAGTCTCACAACCACACGTCATAGCCGGAATTATGCATTCGTTATATACTTTTCGTTTCATACAAACTGGCAAGTTACTTTTCATAATGTCTCTATGTTTACCGAAAGCTTTCCATCCAATTTTAATGCGTCTTTTTATTTCACTATCATGATATTTCGTTAATTTTAGTATTTGTCCCAAGTAGTTGTACACCTCAACTTCTTCAAGAATTTCATCGCTTATTCTGATGATGCTCTTTGGTGTTTGTGGATTAAACATTAGTTTTACTTCGGTTCATCTTCAGTCCTACTTTCAGAGTTTCTCTGTTCAGGTCATTTAACATTTCTTGCAATGCCTCCGCTGTTTCTGAGATTAGGACAATGTCATCTGCAAATCTTAAATGGTTTAGCTTTTCTCCATCAATGTTCACTTCTTTGTTTTCACAGTCTAGATTTCTGAAAATACTTTCTAGGCATGCTGTAAAAAATTTTGGTGAAAATGTTTCTCCCTGACGCACGCCCTTCTCAGTCTTAATTTTCTCTGAGTCCTTATGTAATTTAACTGTAGCAGTTCCCTCTTTTTATATGTTTTCGAGCAGGTTTACAATGTTCTCATTCACTCCTTGTTCTCGCAATGAATTTATAATTGCCTTTTCGTAATCAACAAAACCTAAGTATAGTGGTTTATTATATTCTATAGTTTTCTCAATTAGCTGGTTCATTGTATGTAGATGATCAATGGTCGAATATCCGCTTCGGAACCCTGCTTGTTCAAGAGGTTGGTTTTCCTCCAAAATTTTTGTTATTCTGTTCGTAAGGACTTTAGTGAGTTACTAAAATCTTTTGAGTCACTTTTTTTTTGTAGAGTAAAATAACTATTGCATTACACCATGTTTTGGGAATTTTCTTATGTTTTATACAGTGGATAATTAAGTAAGCAAGCCTATTTTTTACTTCTACTTCGGCATCCAAAAGTAAATCTGTTACTATTCCATCTTCTTCTGGAGCCTTCCCTCTTTTCATATTTTTGAGACAAATAATTACTTCGTCTGGTGTTACCTCAGGTATTTCATATATTTTCGGAGGGGTACCCGGCGATGCTGGGCCAAAAGGCGAACACTTTTTTTTTCTTTTTTTTTTTACGCGAGAAGAAGAAACCAAAGGCCAGAGGCCCGCAAACCGTTCCTTCCAAGAGAAAAACAAAAACAATACAAAAGAGAGCCAAATTCGAGCTCCGTTCACTTCGAGATGCATGGACACACTGTGTTTAAAAGACTGGATATCATAGGGAGTAGGAAATGCAGACAGAGAGAGACAGTTGGAGTTGACCTGTTACATAAATGAAGGACTGGGAGTAACGGTTAACTCTTGCATTAGAGAGTTGGACAGGGAAGGGATGAGAGTTTGCTACTAGACGGGTGCTACACGCCCTTCGGAGAGGTGGAGGGATGTAAGCAGACAGTTCAGAGGAGCAGCAACCATTGAAGCTATGATAGAAAAGAGATAAAATACAACAGTACGGTGAAGAGACAAAGACTGAAGGGAGCCAATAAAAGAAGCAGACAGTTCAGAGGAACAGCAACCATTGAAGCTGCGATAGAAAAGAGATAAAAATGCAACAGTGCGGTGAAGAGACAAAGATTGAAGGGAGCCAATATG
The DNA here is from genome assembly GCF_032717465.1 of Coenobita brevimanus. NCBI lineage: Eukaryota > Metazoa > Arthropoda > Malacostraca > Decapoda > Coenobitidae > Coenobita > Coenobita brevimanus. The sequence goes on from NC_137006.1 coordinate 10,075,012, forward strand.
AGAAGGAGAGTTGATGAGACGAAAAGCCTTTGACTCCACTGTACTGAGAAGAGAAGTATGTGGGGAGCCTCCCCACACATGAGAGTTGTACTCTATACAGGGGCGAATAAAACCCGTGTATAAAGTCAACAACTGTGCAGGTGGTAAAGAAGGTAATGAGTAGGCTTAGCACACCTAATCTCTTGGAAGCAGATTTTACAAGAAATGCAATATGATCTTTCGATAACAAGTCCCGATAAATGAAACGCCAAGCATGGTCAATGATGATGCAGGATTGAGCTGGATATTATTAAACATTATTGGGTACTCCTGTGGAAGACTGTCTCTGGTTGATAGGTGTAAAAACTGAGGTTTTGATGCATTAAAAACAACAATATTATTTTTACCCCAGTCAGAGATACGAGACAAGTCACACATCAGGTTTGCCATAGCCTCATCCTTTGTTTGTTGAAGTAACTGCTGAGATGAACGTTGCAGGAACCGAGTGGAAAGGTGAAGGGTGGAATCATCAATGTACAAGTGGATAGGGTTAGATGTACAGCTTAGAAGGTCATTGATGAATAAAAGGAAGAGAGTCGGTGATAGGACAGAGCCACGAGGAACACCATTGTTGATAGATCTAGGAGAAGAACGATAGCCGCCTACAACAACGGCTATAAAACGACCAGAAAGGAAGCTATATGTGAAGGCACAGATAGAAGGATAGAAACTGTAAGAGGGCAGTTTGAAAATTAAAGATTTATGACAGACTCGATCGAAAGCCTTTGAGATGTCAAGTGCGATGGCAAAGCTTTCGCCAAAGTTCCGAAAGGAGAATGACCAAGAGTCTGAAATGTAGGTGAGAAGATCGCCAGTGGACCGTCCTTGGTGGAACCCATCCTGACGATCACAAAGAAGGTTGTGATAGGAATGATGGTTTAAAATTTTCCTGTTAAGAACTAACTTGAAAACTTTTGATACACAGGATGTTAAAGTAATTGGATGATAGTTAGAGGGTTGGGAATGGTCACCCTTCTTTGGGACTGGCTGAATGAGAGCAAACTTCCAGCAAAAAAGGAAAGGTACAAGTTGCCAGACAAAGGTGAAAGAGTTTTCCTAGGCAGGGTGTAGGCACAGAAGCACAGTTTTTGAGGACAACAGGAGGGATTCCATCAGGCCCATATGCCTTGTTACTACTGAGGCCAGTGATGGCAGATAATACATCAGCTGAAGAAACTTTAATGTCAGCCATGAGGAAGTCAGAGGGGGAAATGTTGGAGAGACAGCACCAGAATCGTCCAAGGTTGAATTGGAGGAGAAAGTCTCCTTGTTGTGGACAGCATTAGAACAAGCGTGATTAAACCAAGGCTTTCTTGCATTAGTCAAAGGATATGAGAGGGGGAAGTATGCTTCCATGCCAGAGGGAATAACCACTCTAATGCGCAATGCACAGTCAGATGGCTTCCGACCATGGAACTTGGAAGCAATGATCATTCCAGGGAAAATCAATGAAGTATTGCCTGAGGGCCTCCCAATCCGCAGCTCCAAAGTGCCACACTTGACTTTTTTTTGTAGGGTCCATAGCCGTACCGGAGCAATTGAACAGGTCAAGGTAATTAGGTTCTAACTGGAGGAGCCCAATGGAGAGGAATGATTAACAGTGTAAGCAGAAAGATTAGTTGTAAGATAGAGGTCAGCTATGTTGGAGCTCTGTCCAAGGAGGTCAGGGATATGGATAGGGTGCTGTACAAGCTGCTCTAAGCCATTAAGGAAAGAAAAGATGTAGGCTTGTTCACAAGGTGGATCAGTGAAAGGAGCCAAAGGTGGTGGTGAACATTGAAATCTCCTAGAATGGAGATTTCAGAGAAAGGAGAAATGGATAGAATATGTTCCATAGTAGAAGTAAGATAGTCTAAGAATTTTTCAGTCAGTAGAATTAGGAGATAAGTGAACAGTGCATATATATTTAGTCAGAGCATGACAAGAAAGTTGAAGTCAGAGAGTAGAAAATTCAGAAGAATCAAGTTTAGGAACACGAGAGCAAGATAGGTCGTTGCATACATATACACAACATCCACTTTTGGCTTTGAAATGAGTATAGAGAAAGTAGCAGGATACAGAAGAGGGTTTGCTGTCAGTTGCCTCAGACAGCTGAATTTCAGACAGGAAGAGAAAGGTGAGGTTTAGAAGAGGAGAGGTGATATTCGACAGAGAAAGTTTGAGGAAAGGCCGCGAATAATGCATAAATGAAGAAGTAAGTCAGACAGTTCAGTGCTTCTTTTATGTCCAGAAAGACCATGTACCTCTTATGCTTTTGAAGAGGGATTATAAAAAGTCCAGGAACTTTCTATTTAGCTTTCACAGACTAACACAGTATTTGTGCACACTTGTTTACTATTGCTGGTGGCCTCAAATAACCTCTGACCGGTGACCTCAATTGATCTCGGAGGTCAACCTCACATAGCCTATGTCTGAACTGGAGGTCAACTGAGTGTCCATGCCAAAAATTAGGCTGCAGGGTCCAGTCATTCGAGCATGTATTACCAGTAACCTCAAATGACATCTGACTGGTGACCTCAAATGACCTCGGAAGTCAACCTCACATAGCTTATGTCCGAACTGGAGGTCATAAGAGCCTTCATGCCAAAAATTGGGCTGTTGGGCTACCCGGCTTTGGTCGAGCCAAAATGGCAAACCCTCTACCGTTGACCTCAGATGACCCGGAACTGAATTTTGACTCTCCTAAAACCACCCTTGGGTTACCCTGATTAGAATATATATGGGTCTGGGAGTCTCTGGCCCTTGGTTTGGGCATGAGTGAAGGACAAACAAACAAGCAAACAAACAAACGACGTGGCTCTTTTATCAATGTCTATATCCATCTATCTGTCTAGATAGATAGATAGATGGATAGATAGACAGGTAGATATAGACATAGATGAAAGAACCACGTTGTTTGTTTGTTTGCTTGTTTGTTTGTCTTTCAGTAACTCCCAAACCATGGGCCAGAGACTCTCATATATATATATATATATATATATATATATATATATATATATATATATATATATATATATATACTGTATATGCATACATACTGTATATAAATATAATTTAATGTATATTTTATGTAAACATATTGTTGTAAACATTGTATGGATAATGTAATATGCATTGGAATCTAGAGGTATATTTTTATTTCTGGGCTGTTTCGAGATAAAAGTACATATGTCCGGACATGACTGAAATGCGTGGTATGCAGGTACTGACAGGCTGAATGCTTGTCATGTCTCAAGCGCGTGATTACGGTGATTTACTGACAGGCTGATTGCTTGGGATAGTTGAGAGGGTTCGTGTAAATATGCTTGAGACCATCATTCCCTTCCCAATGTATGTCACGTTTCTTTTTACTACATGAAGTATGATGCCAATAGTATTGGTAGAGATTGCCATTCATCGATGCCACTGTTATTTTTCTTTTTTTAATTAAAACCTCTTCTGCCATTTCGAGAAGCACTGCCATTCTGTATGAACATGTGAATAACCTTATATACACTTTACTGGGAATTTCTTCGCCGGTAACATTTACAGCATCGGTAAAGTCGACTCAAGTTTCACCAATTGTCCAATCTATATGTACCGAATCCCATGGTAATGAAGGCAATTCAGGACAGATAAATGATCGTTGCTTGTACCTTCTACATATTAAACAGTTCCTCAGGTACCTTTTCACAACCTCACTACCTCTAGGGGTCCACTGCCTATTACGGGTTTGGACCAATGTTTGCGGCATTCCTCATGTGCATCTTTTACTGTTAAGTGTATGAAATAATTTTTGGCAAAAAATAGGATGTCTAGTTTGAAGTGACTAATCACCCTTTACTATTCTACCCTGACAACGAACAAGATCCATTCTGTCAAAATAATTATAATCCTAAATTCTTTGCCATTTGTTACTTCCGGAGGTGCCTGGGTGTAATAAGTATCTCTCCATAATGCCTAATTTGCATCTTTGTCACCCAATATTCCATATGTTCTATTTCTGCTAATCCTGCGTCTTTCTGCAAGAATCCAATAACAGTTTTGGTAGTCATGAGTTTCTTCAATGATGTGAATCTAGTAATGTCTATTATATCTGGCCCAGGTATTACAAGTGGATCCAGGTTTACTGTGTTGACCTCATCTATAATATATTGTCTCTGCTCCAGCCAATTACCAGTTAATAACCATTCAGGATCATCAAACCACACTCTATCCTTTTGAACCTTTTTAATATTAGTGCTTTTTCAAAGATCTGCTGGGTAATTTGAAGAAACAAGCATGAGATTTCTTTATTGTCTTTACTCGGACAAAAGGAATTTTACTGTCCTCTTGACCTTTCCAATAAAGATGTGATAAATCTTGAGAGATGGAACCGACCTACTTAACTACTCTCGATTCCAACTAATTCACTCCGTTTTACTCCTTTACTCAGCTCTAGAACGGAATAGTGTTGAGTGAAGTGGGTCTCTAGATAACGCCGAATGAACTTTGGCCTGCCTTGTGGAAACACGTGGGATAACAGAGTTGCGTCCAAGTATAGATCTTTCTTTCACTGCATTCCACACATGGAAGGGGGACATAAAATGGTAGCTGTTCCGACTCGTCAGAGCTGCCACTTTCTACTTTGATTATTTACTACTTTAAAATTACAGTTTATTATTTCATGAAAATAGCAACACTAAATGGCAACATGAGGTTACTTAATTTTTGTACCATATAAAAACTACTACCAATTGCAATATTAATTTTACTAGACCTCTTCCAATTGCATACTCGAAAGTTTCACGTTCACAGATAATACATTATTATTTTTAATCCATGGATTTTTATCTCCATAACATTATACTCATTATATATACAGTTTTATTCATATTTCATACATTTTATTTACATTACAACTCCATGACTTTCGATGAAATAGCATTTCCTTTAATGGTATCTATAAGTAACCATTAACCAACAAAGGTACCAGTTCTTGGATTTTAAAACCACTTAATGTCAAATCACCTGCCTCTAACTGATAAGTTATAACTAAAAGGTACACATTTACCGCTCGCACGCAGGACCTCTTGTTGAGGGGGATGTTTCCACAAATGACGTATCTCACTATCATTCCATGTAAATAATTAAGCAGTAGAGGTTTCTACAGTAGTAACTAAGACCTGGCCTGTCAATCTGCTCATCAATGCCATTTTAGGAATAGTTCACTGTTTAAGTGGTATAAGTCTGGATATAATATGTCTACTGTGATTTCTAGGCTACTGCTCCAGATGTCTTTTAAGAAGCATAAAAAAAAATATATGTACAAGTTTGACTGCTTATCATTGGTTGTCTGTGTGGTAACACTTATCCACTGAAATTGTCTTTTTCTCATATTTCCTGATCCTTTTCCACTTTTCTTCATACCACTCATCCAGGTTAGAGTCCCAGTCCAATTTCTCAAGCCAGACTTCTTAACTAAAACATCTGCCCTTCATAATTGTTACACCGCCCGGTCGGAGTCCGATGGGGTATTGTTTTGGGCAGAGTTTGTTTGTTTCATTGCTTGTTAGCAACATTGCGGAAAAATAAGTGAATGAAATTACAAGAAACTTTCAGGATATGTGGATACTGGTCCCCAAAGAAAGTGATTAAATTTTGGAGGTAATCGAGTGACCCTGAAAGGTCAAAATCAAGGTCACGGTTTTTTCACAGGGCTCTACCTTGAAGAAGGTTAAAGATAGAGGTATTTACCATTTGGAACATACAGGAACTCGTAATATGGGCTTTCATATGGCACCAAGACCTTTGACCTTGAATGACAATGAAAGGTCAAACTCAAGGTCATGGATATGCAGGGGGCTGTAACTCGGAACTGGTTGAAGATAGTGATATTTAATATTATCAATATATAGGTGATCCCCCATGGGTTTTTAACTACTTCCTTGACCTTTGAGCATAAGCGACCATGAAAAGTCAAAATCACGTATATTCAGGGGGCTATAACTTGAAACTCGTTGTAGATATATATGCTATTACCCAGATATAGGAAGCCTTACATGAGCTATATTTGGCAGCATGACCCTTGACCTGTGCGACCTTGAAAGGTCTAACGCAAGGTCACGGATTTTCAGAGGGCATAACTTGGAAACATTTGCGCCATTATCTTAGACTTTAATTGTGCTCTGACTGAAAAAGGCAGAAACGAGTCAGTATTTAGTAGCCATAAAATCATTGTTGTTGGGCGAGGTTTGTTGTGCCTGGCACCACCTGTTGGACTCAACAATCCTATGGGATCAAATAACACAGAAACATGGTTTAACAAGGATTTTCAGTGAGGGGAACTTCAGGATGCTGGACAGGTTTCAAGCTCAGCTCATCAGAATGAACATTTCACTTAACACGTATAATGTGAGAACTGGGAATTTCATATGCTGGATAACCCTTTCATACTGTTTCCTTTAAAAGTGTTGAATCGCTGTTGCAGCTCTGTAGAAGTAAATTTGCATGCCACAGTCTCTATTGACTAATCATAAGCCTTTTACGTTTCGGTTTTGTAATGCCTTGAATACTGTCCATGTAAAATGACTGTTCAGTTTAGGGACATTAAGTATTCTGAGAAGGGTATTTTAGCGTGTTGCCCACTAGGAATGGACTAGCACAAGAGCCAAAAATCACCAATCAGAAACAAAACTTTTTCAAAGGAGCATAAGGTTCTAATGGATTTTGAGGCAAAAGAATGTAAGTATATTTCTTATCCTCTTCTCGTAATTCTGTTATGAGAAAAGACTTACTTACTCGTATGCCTCCTATGTAAGCATATGTTTTTATTCGAATTTTAGTGAAATATATTCCAGTTTCTCTGTTAGTTTGAGTCCATAACACAGGCCCATAGTCAGACTTTCAAAGAGGTTGGTGTTTTCTGCTGAATCTGGAACTGCATAGCAGCCGTCTAGTCAAAGGTCTGCTGCATGCTTGCTATGGGGGTCTGGGTGTATGCATAAGTAATGGTGAGAAGCAGCACAAAACTTCTGAACAACGGAAAGTGACTCTTTATGCACTGATATTAGAAAACAGACCGTGAGAAAATGAACCTCTAGGCAGGTGGAGGGGATCGTCCGACCCTGTCGGCCTCCTCCTCCACCCCCTCCCCTGGCTATGGGCCTGCAACATAAAGGCGTGGAGGCTAGCTGCACTCTTGGACACTTTGATACAACAGCTGAAAACTATCCTTATAGCTGTCACTGAATTCTGTTTAACTGCATGGTGAGGAATATATTTTCCATCCTAATGATTATCTGAGTTCACAACTTCTACGAATTCGTTTTTCAACTGATTATTTATGATGTTATGTCAGGTAATCAGGTTTAGCTTTCAATCTTGTCGACAGGGCATTTTGCTGAGCCATAGCAGTATGATAAGTTGTAGGTAAATCAGTGTTGGTTAGCTTCCACGGTACACCATCCAAATAATGTCCCTCTCAATGTTTGACCGATTTAGTATACAAGCCTATGGTCATCTGATTTCCATGCAATGGTTCTTCATGACGTATTCCAATACTACAGTACCTAAGTCTCACAGCTTATGAAGTAGTTCAGTGTTCTGATTTCTAAAGTCTGTTCTTATTCTGGCCACAAATAGGAAATGAGTAAGGGAAACAAACAATGAGACAACCAAATTAGCCTCCTTTGTGGTCAGTTTACGGAATAGTAATGGTCCCAAAGGATATTACCTCCTGGGCTTTTGAACATCTGTACATTTTCTTTTTTGAAAACCCAATGATGGAATTTTCCATAGCGGTCTGATCCTATTACCAATTTTGTGGTATCTACTGTATCATATATATATATATATATATATATATATATATATATATATATATACTGTATATTTTGTGCACCAGTATCAAAACGGCTAGAGGCAGACAGTCTTTGATTATCACTAACTACCTTTACTGCTACAGATGCGACTGCAGGTGGCAATATTACTGGGTTAGTTGCCTTTGCAACAGCTCTCAAATTGACACTTGCTGTTTTATTAACACCATCATCAGTTTTACTTGGACACATAGCACCATGTCTCTCAATACACTTGAAGTGGGTACTCATTTTAGTTTTACAACATGTGAATTTATGTCTTGGGCTTAAATAGATCATACAATGTCCCATGTTCTTTAATGTTGTCATTCTTGGGATCAGAACACTTTCTGCAAAATGTATTAGAATGTTGTTCACTATGAGAAATACAATCTTTTTTCAAGGTATTACCACTGAATCTTTTACATTCTTACTGGCACAGGACTGTCCATTCCTAGTTTTAGTAAAATTCTCATCTGTTTTAACAGAACAAACGAAAATCCAAATTACTTCCTTTACAGTCCCAGCAGATACTGACTTTTGTATCACTGGTGCTTGATTAATCGATTTTATTATCACTTCAGCACTCGGTTTACTTTCAGGAATCTTAGTTGTGTCTTGGAAACATTTGAAAAGTTCCATTAGGCCATCCTCAATCTCCGTACAAGAGGTATGAGTTTTTTAGGGGAACTTTTATATAGTACATCCTTGGCTTTAGCAGCTAACTTCAAAGATATGATCCTAATTAGCAACAAGTCTGATGCATTAACATTCTGATAAGTATCTACAGCCTTTAGATCACAACCGACTGCTACACCAAATTTGTGCAGAGACAGGCATGTTTGGGAGTGGGTAACTCAATCAGTCTTAATCAGCTTAGTAATGGTTTGTTCCTTATCTTCCTAATTACCCTAAAGGATACCTCATCATTGTCACCTTCATGGGAGTAAACTGTTGCACCAGTTGAGTAGTGTGTTACTCCCGAAGTTGATGGAAAGCTGATGACAGTGAGAGGTGAGGCTCCTGTTTCATCAGCCCTCGGGACTAGCTTCTGGTCATCCCCTAATGCTGAACTTTTTCAGTGTTTCTTTAACGCAGAGAGTGGGCCAGCATGCACCCAGGTACAAGTTTCTATAACTGTAAACACCAAAGTATGTGCACATGACACACTACTCTTCCTATATATATATATATATATATATATATATATATATATAGAGAGAGAGAGAGAGAGAGAGAGAGAGAGAGAGAGATTTTTTTTTATGTGTCCGACTCTGGGCATAGGCTTCACAGCCTGCTATCAAGGCCCAGCAGTCCTCCTACATACCATACACCTCTACATGTCACCACTTCAGCGCTAACACCCACCGTCCATATTGAATACATGCTAGGGCTGTCTCATACAGGACTGGTGTATTGGTATTAGCAGGGGAATTTTTACGACATGTCGGCGGGTCTTCTGATAGATCAGTAAAGCCTGATTTTTAATGAAATTCAAATCCTTAAACTGTTCCCTGCCCCAGCCGGGATTTGAATATATATTTTTAAGTGGAATCTATATATCAAGCCTCGGAGTCCCCATCGAGGGGGGGGGTATAGAAGCCCTCACCATCCACCCCCCTCTCGGTGAAGACCATGCAAGGTGCCTGGAACCACTGTCTGGCTCACTTCATTTCTGTAACACTCACGGCCTTTCCTCAAACTCTGTCTTTGTTGAACACTACCTCTCCTCCTCAAGACCTCGCCTTCTTTTCCTCACAGACTCAACTGAGGTGATTAACAGCAAATCCTTCTCCGTATACTCCTACTTTATTCATACTCATTTCAAAGCCAAAGGTGGCTGTAGTTTATATGTACACAACAATGTATCTTGCTCTCATGTTCCTGAACTCGAATCTTTTGAATAGGAGCCCCCACAGACTGGGAAAAGATGCCACCACTCGCCAGATTACTTAACCCGCCACGTCCCGGAGACGTGAATTCACGTCCTCACATGATGTGCACTCATATCCCGGAGACGTAAATTAACGCGGCAACATTGCAAGGTCCCTAATTTGCACAATTTTCAATTTTCGCGAGTGATTTCGCGAGTGATTTTTGGCACGTATACACGGGACACCTTCCTCTATTCCTCTACAAGATGCCAAGCAGGGACAATGCCTTACACCGCATAACCTCTCCCCCCCCCCTGCACGCCATTGTCTCGGCAATTCACCTGTTACCAGTGACCTGGCCAATAAAGACATTCAGGGCCAGAGTGATTCCCCAATCGATGACAATGTGGAGGACAAAGTTTATATAGCATTAGAGGAAGAAACAGTCAGAAATGATGATCAGGTAATGTGGGAAAAAAAGGTCATGAATGGTGATGAGTTAGTGAGTGAAACAATGCTTATAATGCCTATATTACTGTTTGAAAACCAATATACTCTTGTACTACATATAAATTCGTACCAAGTAAATAAATAAATACTGTTTATGAGTGGATAAAATAGTTACACTCCCATAGAACTCGTTTTCTTTGGTGCCAGCCTGTTAGAAAACCCAGTCAGGTAAGGAGGTACTCTTACCTAGATCGAGTATCTTAAACCTTAGGTGAGCGATTTCTCTATGAATTTTCGATGTTTCTCACCAAAAGCAGATGTTTGAACCAAAAAAAAAAAAAAGGTCCAAAAATGTCGGGACTAGGGAGTACCACTGCCCAGAAAACATCGGGATGGGGCGGGTTAATGTACAGTGCAAAAGTGGGGTCAACTTGAATTACACTCTGTTATACAATTTTTGTGTTACTCAACTAAAAATAGGATATATATTGACTTATCTATGTATAATACTGGAGAAAAAAATGGCTTCTTTTTCAAATTATAATAGAAACGGAAGGTTGCGTCCATCTCAGTTTAGGGACAGCCTACATGCGAGTATTTTATTGCCTGAGTATTGATCACTGTCATGTTTTTAGGTGATTTACACCTGTAAAGAAAAATGGTAAATGAATATAACGGTATTGTATCTTACATAACAAATGAAGGAAATATGGTACTTAAACAATCGAAGATCGTATGAACTCACTGAGCTCATATGGAGGCGCGTAGTTTGTGTGCCAGCTGCCAGGGGCCCAAGGCGGCGCTGATGATGTTTATACACCAATCCAGACGCCTGCAGCTTCCGAAATCAGCCGATAACTCCAGAAAATATAGTGCCATGCTCGACTGCGCAGCTAAAATATATGTGGAAAAATAGACTGTAGCAGAACTGAGACGTTTTCTAAAAGCAAGAGGAATACCGTGCCTTTTAAAACTCGAGTCGCTAATCTTGGCCACGTAAGATTTCGGCTGTACAGTTCTTACTATTGATACGTGTATAATGGATAGAATCATGCCAGGATTTGCCAAACGAAAGATTACGATGTTTAGAAACTGTATGATAAATTTTTCGAACAACTGAGATTCATAACACTTGGTAAAAATGTACTGAATGCAAAAACACACAATAAGCTTTCATGGTTTTTAATAAACTCTGTGGAGAACTTTTCGGTGTAAATCTCATTTAGAGCATCAGTAAAATATCTAAGACGAATATAATACTGGTATATTGCTTTATGCATGAGCAATAATCCTGATAGGAATCTTTTAAAAGGAAGATACGCCATCTCTGAGTGGGTAGTGACCCCACGCTATTTAGTGATCCGGCAAACACTGGCAAGTTTCAGGAGTTTGTGAGGACTCTAATTCTCTACTTTCTGGCTTCGACTATCCTGTCAGTTTCTGGCTAATTTTATCTGTAGAATCCCTAATTCTACTGACTATGAAAAATTCTTCGACTGTCCTGCTTCTAAGATGAAACACATCAATTTCTCCTTTGTCTGAAATCTCCATTCTAGGTGATTTCAATTTTCACCACCACCTTTGGCTCTCCTTTCCTTCCACAGATCCACCTGGTGAGGAAGCCTACATCTTTTCTATCCCTAATGACCTAGAGCAGCTTGTGCAGCACCCTACCCATGTCCCTGATCGCCTTGGAGAGAGTTCCAATATACTTGAGCTCTTCCTTACAACTAACCCATCTGCACTGTTAATTTTTTTTCTCCGCTAGATTTCCTCTATTCACAACCATATCACTTTTACCTATCCTATTATTCCAGTAAGGCCCGTGGACCCCCTCAAGAAGCATCTAGTAGCGCAGCCTGAGCAAGTCTCGAACTCGGGTCATCTGGATTGGAAGTTGAGTGCTTTGTCAACTGTGCCACCAGCTCTGTGTGTGTGTGTGTGTGTGTGTGTGTGTGTGTGTGTGTGTGTGTGTGTGAGAGAGAGAGAGAGAGAATGACTGTGTGTGTGTGTGTGTGTGTGTGTGTGTGTGTGTGTGTGTGTGTGTGTGTGTGTATGTGTGTGTGTGTGTGACAACTAATAAACCAATGATTTCTAAACTGTTTAATTTCCTTTGAATATGGATTAAGATTCTGATGAACCTAAAATTCAACTCGTGGCCCCCCCCCAAAAAAAAAAAAAAAAAAAAAATTTTAAGTTCACGTTCTGTGTAAGAAAACAAAATCAGTATAACAGAGGAATGACATGCTAGACTTTGTGTGATCCCGTGGCAGGTACCGTATATTACGTCATTATGCGATGCGAACACATCACGAGGACAAACACAGAGACACGAACTGCTCACTTTGCAAACTGACACAGACTTTGCAACGACCGGGATTCTGGCCTAATCACTATTGACTGAAGGTAAGAGAAAGGATCAGTATTCTCTGGGTGGTGATGGGGCTTCATGATGGTGGAAACTGTTCTCGTGGGCTTGCAAGGTGCCCTTTCACCCCATCATTTGCCAATTGTCTTATACAGTACGTCTCAGCGTTAGCTTTCGTTTATTATACCCACTTTGTAAGTGTTTTTTCCCTTGTTGTTGATCTTTTTCTGTATAACCAGAAGCAGACTTTTGAAAGCATGCTTGTCTATATTCGTCTGCTTTGGAAATTGAGAGGGGACTATGTAGAGGGTTCTAAAGAGATAAAAAAGAGGCAACTTTTTGTTGGATTTTATTTTTTTTGGGGGGGGTTAAATATGTTAAACTTGCACCTCAGATGACCAAAATTAGAACTGATCAGGTCAAAACTCGAGTCAACATGATGGACTCTGAAGATCAGTTACCACAGAGTCAGTGTTTCCACTCCATCAAAAGGAAGTTCCTGTGTCTCCACCAGATTTCTACCACAAATTCCCACAGAGTTTATTTAACAAAAAACACGCACATTATATACAATAATTTTACCAGAACAAAAATTAATTTAAAATATAGCAGTACTGATTTATAATTAATTCTTCCTTGTCATCACAAATATTTTCGAAAGTATTTTTTTTTCTAATCTCCGATGTGGTATGAAGTCTGCAAATGGCTTTGAATCCATCTTTAGCGAACACCGAATTTGGAAAGTTGCTTCAACGAATCTTATAGCAAAGTGATTCCTGAGTTTTGTATGCATTACATTCACTTTAGCGAATATTTCATCGAGTGCATTAAAAAAGGAAGAATGCCCACCAGTGCAAACGAGGATGCACTGGGAAAGGGATGTTCGGTTGATTTCGTCCTTACACTACCTTCAGGGAGAAACGTCTAATCATTACTCTAGGACTGACAATCAAGTTAGTTCCTACAGTCCCCAAATTAAAAGCTGAATGGTATCTGGAAGCCACATTTCCCTCAAGGTCTCTGGGAATCACTAGTCATGCACTGGCACATATAGGGACCAAGTTCACCAGTAGTGCAGGAGTGCATGGTGAACACTCATATAAGAATAAAATGCGTGGTATAAGCAGCCTTAGAAAGCGAGTTTGTCATTTCACTTCTATAAAGTATCAGTTGTCCTGTTACCAGTACAATATTTATTAAATTTCCATTATTTACATCCAACAAATTCTTGAGAAATCTCTAAAAATTCCCTGAAAAAAAAAAAAAAAGTTACCATGACTCCTCCCACGTAGTCCTGTTTCTCTCAAAGATTTGTGGGAAGTTCCCATGAAGTGGGAACATTTGAACAGACTTTAACTTTCAGTTACACTCATATCGATATTACAATGGGTTGGGTAGGTGGGTGGATGGGTGCAGTGAGCAGATGAACGAGGCGGGTGGGTGGAGTGGATGGGCGGATGTGGTGTGGTCGGGTAGGACAGCATGGATGACTGAGTGAGTGGGCAGGATGGATGAATAAGTGGGTGAGCAGGATGGGTGGGAGAGTGGGTGGGCAAGGTGGGTTACTTGGTGGGTGGGTGGGGAGGGTGGAGGTGTAGTCGGTAATTGTTAAGAACGATGGGTGGGTAGTGGAAAAATAGGCCCAAACAGAACAGGTCCAAAAGGAACATATCACAGAAAATAGGCCCAAGGAGTAACATAGATTCACTGGGCAAAATGGGACAACGAGGGGTCTTTCCTTAAAGCGGGGTGGCACCCCAGGTTCCAAGGGTATGCCGATGTGCACTCACACACACACAAACACACACACACACACACAATATATATATATATATATATATATATATATATATATATATATATATATATATATATATATATATATGTCATCAGCCGTTTGAGTATCCAGTGCAGGACCAGCCTATCCCGACCGAAGTCGGGACGATACAGCCAATGTATCTCTACCAACTTGCTTAGGCTGCCTGGTAGAGATTGTAAGTAAGGTGAGAAGTGCTTGTAAGTGAAATTGTAGTGTTAGAGTGGCTTTGGATGTGTGTGTGTAGTCTGTGAACCAAGTGTAATCGGCCCGTGCAAGCCGACTGGGTGCAAGCATACTTTAGTAAGCGACACTGGTTCAACCACAGCACCCCTTGTGTCCGCCAATGCAGTACGTGACCGGATGAACACTCCAAAAATTTATTACCTTGGCGGGGCGCGAGCCCTGGCTCACCTGTGTACGAAACGCACACTCTACCACAGAGGCTCATTTATATATATATATATATATATATATATATATATATATATATATATATATATATATATATATATATATATATATATATGTAGAGACTTCACTTCACCGCGAAGATGTGTATGCAAACTAACCACAGGAGAAATGAAAGGAGCGACAGTGAGTACTTTCGTATATTACATCTTCAGACAGAGTGAGACAGAAACGTAAAGGGTAGAGGTCTTTTATGCACACCCGCAGCAGACACTATCTCTGATTCATTGGTACAAAACAATGAGGATTTGGTAAGAAAGTTAAAATCTCTAAATGTCATGTACCCCTACAAGTTAGTCAGCTTTGATGTTAAATCATTATTCACAAATGTCCCTGTTGATGATGTTTTAACTTTCCTGCCAAGCATTCTGGGTAGTAACACTGATGGCATTCCCTCTGAAAACATTATCAAGCTAATTAAATTGTGCATTGTGAACTCTTCTTTTACCTTTGAAGGTAAATTTTACACACAAAAATTTGGTATGGCCATGGGTAATCCCCTCTCCCCAGTTCTGGCAAATAATTACATGGAGTACTTTGAGAAACATTTACTGACCTCCATAAAGGAGCAAATCATAGTTTGGCTCCGATACACTGATGATATCCTGTGCTTCTGGCCTAACGGTCTTCCCATTGATGAATTTCTCCTGCAATTAAATTCGTTAGTTCCATCGATTAAATTTACTCATGAGATGGAAATGGATAATGACATTTTTGGATGTAAAAGTTATCAGGGACCAAAATGTTTTGAAGACTAAGGTATAGAGAAAACCTACAAATATTATGTCATATGTTCATTACTATTCAAACCATCATATTAATGTAAAAAGATCTGTGTTCATATCCATGTACCTAAGAGCATATAGAATTTCAGACCCAGAATTTTTAGATGATGAACTAAAAATGATTCAGAGTATTGGAAAGAAGCTAAAATATCCACAAAGCATACTAACTCAGTGCCACAATACAGCCAAGAAACGATTCCTTGAAGGGAAAACTAATAAGCCAGATCGCCAGAACATTCAAAGAACCCTTGTCCTCCCCTTCCATGAAAATTTTCTTGATGTTCTTCACATACTGAGGAAACTCAATGTACAAGTAGTATTCAAATATGAGAACACCATAAAAAAAACTCTCATCAAGAACAGCCCTATCAGTAATTCAGGCGTTGTTACAAAATCCCGTGTAAAAGCTGTAAAAAATTTTACATAGGACAATCTGGAAAAGATTTGGAAACTAGAATCTCACAACATAAATACAGTGTAAAAACAGCCCAACAGAGTAGTGGTTTATTTCAACACAAAGCATCCACTGATCACCATATTGACTGGACAGGCTCCAAGATTATAACAAGATCAAAAAGCTTAGATGAAAGAAATGTGTGTGTATATATATATATATATATATATATACCGGTATATATGAGACGTGTTTGTTTGTTTGTCCTTCAATCACCCTCAAACCATGGGTCAGAGACCCCCAGACCCACATATATTCTGAATCAGAGTGACCCAAGGATGGCTTTAGGCGGGTCTAAATTCAGATCTGGGTCATTCGAGATCACTGGTGGAGTGTTCGCTTTTTTGGCCCGGGCAATGCCGGGTGCCCCTGCAGCCCAGTGGTTTCCAGTTCGGACATAGGCTATGTGAGGTTGACGTCCAAGGCCATTTGAGGTCACCGGTAATACATGCTTTAACGATTGGATCCAACAGCCATAATTTTGGAATGGAGACTCATGACCTCCAGTTCGGACATAGGCTATGTGAGGTTGACCTCCGAGGTCATTGAAGGTCACTGTTAATAGTAAACAAGTGTGCACAAATACTGTGCGTTAGTCTGCAAAAGCTGACATAGAAAGGTCCTGGACCTCTTACAAGCCTCTATCATGCATAGTCTTTCTGGAGAAAAATGAAACATTAAACTAGAATAAATAAGATTAGAGTTTTCATCATTTTTACGTTGCCGGTAACCCCTACTAGTATATAGATGTGTGTATATATATATATATATATATATATATATATATATATATATATATATATATATATATATATGTGTGTGTGTGTATTCCCTACTAGTAAATAACTTACATTTAAATCTTCGCCACCTCCATTCTGTTCAAGCGAAAATGCCCTCAGCTTCACAATGTGTTCTACTCTCATCTTGTTCTTCCACACACCACCAACATGACATGTCCTACTCCGTCCCCCAATTATCTGCCCACACTCTCTACACTGATTTAAAATTTTAAGGTGATATCTGTCACTGTAGACATTTCCTTCGACCACACCACCCATATGCTAGTACAATGACCATCATCACAGGGGCTGCACCTCTTATCGTGTTTCGCCAGCAACCCTACATCGTCCCAGCTCACACTCAATTTCAACCCCTTCACTTTATTACCCCATCGCATTTCTGGGAATAAACAAAACACCTTATTGTCTATTGTAACCTAGAACGCCAAGCAGGCCATTTTCCCCTCGTCATATCACACTAGCCCCCATAATTCACCATGGCTCTGAACAGGTGTGTTGATTCCTTTTCTCTGTTCACCAGTTAGGCTACTTCACAACTGGGAAAATACTTATGCAACTCTGACTGTTACATGCCACATTCAGTGGAACGATTGTGCCCTAGCAACACCTGATTTTCTGCCTTGATGACCCATCTCGCAGTCGGGGGGCATAAATCGTAATCCATTTCCATAAATTAACATGTAAGACATTGTGATATAAAAAATCTTTCCTGAACCAAACATATTTGGAGGTAGGAAGAAATTCATCCCATTAGTCTGGTGACATATTTAGATATTTTATTCTTCCTATTACCAGGCTCTATTATTCAACTTAGGAGACGGGTATAATGGTAAGGGGAATAATGATGTCTATATCTCACCTTTCCAAATCTAAAATTCTGTCCAAAGCTCAATGGGCAGCAAGCTAGCGAAGATGAATGAATAATACGTCATCATATTGCAGGCGATGATAAATGACGTGATTGTTCATAAAACGGAAAAATTGAATCACGACAGTCAAAAACCAGATCCTATGATTATTTCCACCTACGACGTTCCAGGGTCTTGTTCAGCCGTGTTGCTTGAATAAGAAATTGGGCGGTGTGAGGGTTGGGGTTTTAATGTCTGAAGGGATCGGGCTTTGCAGGCTTCCTGCCAAATCATATTTAGCTATCTCTTTTGGGATTATACTCCATTACCCCAACATTACGACTGGCACTTTAAAGTTACCTGGTGGAGTCAGAAATCGAAATATAGCTAGAATGCTTCTCTGATGGGTCTCATTTATTTCCATTTCAGTTAACCTGACTTTAGGCTCAAGGCCTTCATATCTCAATGTTGGATAGATATATACAAGGTGCTACCCAAAAGCTCCAGTAATTTCAATACTGTAGGGAAATAAATTACCTTACCTCCTAGTTCTCACTGTCGCCTTCGCAGTAGTTCCCTTGGGCATGTATACAGTGGTCCCAGCGTTTTTTCCACGAGTCAATGCATCCCTGGAAGGCTTCAGGCGTGATGGTCTTAAGCACCTCCTGCGATTCTATCTGGATCTCCTCAATCGAGTCAAATTCACGCCCTTTCAGTAGTAATTTTAGCTTGGGAAACAAGAAAAAGTCGCAGGGGGCAAGGTCAGGCGAATAGGGTGGGTGGGGAATGACTACCATGTTAGTGGAAGCCAGGAACTGCCGGACAACAATTGATATGTGCAAGGGGGCGTTGTCATGATGCAGGACCTAGTCCTTGTTCTTCCACTATTCTGGACGTTTGCGGCAGATATTCTCTCTCAGACGCTACAAAACTTCACAGTAAAACTTTCTGCTGACAGATTGACCAGGTGGGACGAATTCCTTGTGAACAATCCCTTGGATATCGAAGAAAACGATCAACATCGACTTGACATTGCTGTGAACTTGACGTGCTTTTTTAGGCTTTGGTGAATTGGGAGACCTCCATTGCCATGACTGCTGCTTTGTCTCCGGGTCATAACCATAAACCCATGATTCATCACCAGTTATGACCTTGGATATGAAGGTGGCATCATCTGACCTGATTCTTGAGCTCCCTGCAAACTGCAACGCAATGTGCTTTCTCCTTGTCACTCAGCAGTCTTGGCACAAATATTGCAGTGATGCATCACATGCCCAAATGGAATCCCTATTTCATGGATTTTTAAAGTTGAGACTGAGCCATCAGATAAACAGAGAGAAGATAAATATACCCTACCCGCTAAGCTGCCAACAGAAATATTTAGTTACGGTATATTAAAAGAGTTATTTTGAAAAGGTGACCATGAAACACCAAACATCAGTCACATTCAAAGGTCATGTACAAAGGTGTTGCATGATTGAGAGATCGGATATTGTGCTGGCAAGGGGATGTATTTTTAGGAACTTTAAAAGTTCCCATGCAGTTCTTTTTTGATGAGCTGTTTTGCATTTTGTGCATGTATGTTCCTAGCCCCACTGCAAGATATCTTTCAGATAGGGGCAGTGGGGCTGCCTATTACCAGCAAGAGTTAATTGCAAAAGACCTGTTTGATTACAAGAGATTCTATGTATCTATCTATTGCCAGATGCCTTAATCCCATATGGGGTGGCCACAAACAAATCGCCTCCACGTCGCCCTGTCCTCCTCCATTTCACTACCCTGCTCCCAGCTCACACCCCTCTTTCTCATATACCTCTCCACGCCATCCCTTCATCTCATTCTTGGCCTCCCCCTCCCTCTCCCCCCTCTCCACCTCACTCACATACACTCTCCTCGTCAGTCTCTCACTCTCCATCCTCTCCACATGGCCAAACCACCTCAGTGTGTTTCACCTAACGCTTCCTATCACATCCACAGCCACACCACAACGCTCCTTTACATCCTCGTTTGTCAGTCTCTCTCTCCATGTGACTCCACAGGCTTCTCTTAAATAACTCATTTCCACTGCTCTCACTCTTGACTTGTGTTTCTCCAACAATGTCCAAGCTTCACTTCCATACGTTAGAGTTAGTATCACAATACTGTCATGTAGTAACTTTTTCACTTCCATGCTCACTCCCCTGTTTCTTACCACCGCATTCAAGGAACCAGCAACCTTTCTTGTGTGTCGTACCCTTTCAAGCACTTCCCCCTCCAAACTCATCAGACTACCCAAGTACTTTAACGTACTCACATTCTCCATTTCCTCATCATCCAACCTCACTGTACATTCACTGACCTCACTTCTCTCGAAGACCATCAATTTACTCTTCCCTACATTCTCTTTAGATTCCGTTTGTTACACACTCTCCCAAACTCATTCACCAAGCCTTGCAGCTCCTCTTCGTCTTCGTTTAACAACAGTATCATCTGCAAACAACAGTACAGGGAGTTTCCAAACACTGCCCTCTCTCACTAGGGCCACTCCAGCAGCCACTGCCCTACCTTGTATCTCTTTTATAACCTCATCCATGTACAGATTGAACAACTATGGTGACATAACACATCCCTGTTTCAACCCAACCTTCAAATAGAAAAATTCACTCAGTTCACTATCCACATGCACTGCAGCCTTAGCACCCTCATACATACTCTTCACAGCATTCAACAACTTCCTATCTACTCCATATATTCTTAATACTTTCCACAATCCTTGTCTATCCACCCTGTCATATGCTTTCTCCAAATCCATGAAGGCTGCTTACAACTTCTCTCCCTTCTCCTGGAACTTTTCCACTAAACATCAAACAATGACTATCTGGTCTACACAACCTCTTCCCCTCCTGAAGCCTCCCTGTTCTTCTCCAACTAACTCCTCTGTGATATCCCTAACTCCGCCAATAAGTATCCTACCATATACTTTTCCTCATACATTAAGAAAACAAATGCCCCTTTGATCCATACACTTCTTTTTCCCCTTTCCCTTTGTACAAGGGAATAATTATACCTGGCTTCCAATCCTCATGGACTCTGCCTTCCTCCCAGTCCAATCTGCAAATCTTCCACATCCATTCTACTACTGTAGCGCATTATAATAATCACTGTGTGCCAAGACGTCTCGCATTACTGAATGAAATGGAATGTTAGTGGCAAGGCCGGTGTCATTCACAAGGGACATGTTGCCCCTGTCAGATGCAAGAGGGTTGATGCAACTGACAGGGAAGGGTCATACTCTCCTAAAGTCTGCTAGCTTACTATGTAAATACATTAGAGATACATTTTAGTATATTAAAGCTTAGAAGTTGTCTGTATCAAGAGTTGAACATACTTGAAGCTACCACAGTTAGAAACCTCATCCACTGATAGTTTTTTCCTCCTTTGCAGCTGTTTTAATTAATACTAGTTTTTTTTTTCCTTTGCAGCTATTTTAATTAATACTTTCTAGTAACCAAATGTTGTGTCCATTTGCCCATTCACCCAAATGTAGGAATTATCGTTTTACAAGTATTCTACTAACTTTAATCTCTTCCATTAATATTCTTTTTTTTTTTTTTTCCTAATGGGGTTGCATACTACCTTAGTTGACCCACTGACTACTTCCTTAGCATATTTTTGTGTGGATACAGCAAAACGTAATTAAAAAAAAGACGTCGTCAGATTAAGCTTATACCTTATAGCAGCTCTTCATAACAATGTTAATCCCATTAGAAACAGACTCAGCTAGAAGCGATCGTCATTACCAGCTATCCTCATTAGAAACTGTCTTTGATTTTTCCATGTAATCAGTCGTACCCCTCAGGGAGAATTTTTGAAAAAAAAAAAACACTGTGTTATCAACAATGGAAAATAAAACAGATATATCCTGGCTAATAAAGGATTAATGGTAATAGTCTGAACATTCTCAAGGTCGTAAGGCTAACTCATACTTCAGTATAATTGTCTGGCACTTGCTGAAATCAAATTCTAGAGTCGTCCCATTCTTTAGGTGTGTGTGTGTGTTTGTGTGTGTGTGTGTGCGTGTGTGTGTGTGTGTGTGTGTGTGTGTGTGTGTGTGTGTGTGTGTGTGTGTGTGTGTGTGTGTGTGTGTGTGTGTGTGTGTGTGTGTGTGTGTTGTGAGGACTCCATATTATAATAATACAACTCATAGATAGATAGAAGCGCTAAGCTAGGATGTGAGATAGGAAGTGTATCAGCGAGAGGGTGGCAGAGAACGATAGAGTGAGACAGTGGGGAGGTAACAGTGGGACTCTATGCTTCAATCGTGTGTGAGAGACTTTGTTAATATTTCCAAGACAAATAAAAATAGTCCCATACAAATCTTTACCTCTCCTGTCATTACATGACAAATGGAACGAAGATTCTCCACTTACAAAACTACTCACGTATAACAACCGCTCGTCCACGAGTCTAATATATGTATAACTGACCTACAAAACACACTACAAGAAGCTACGAAGTTTTAACAAAAGATGGTGGCAGCGGTGGGAAACGGAAAGCAAGAACACAGGAACAACCACCAGACCACCACCCTTCTCTCCAACCTACCCACCACCTCCACCAACACCACAATGCTGAGGCAGGGGTGACGACGGCAGCAAATACCATATCCCTCACTCATCTCTCACTGTACTCATCGTTACTCATTTACTCACCACAGCTACCATAGTGTGAGAAGTTGACTTTGCTAGCGTTTTGCTGAGAAGCTGAGGACACCCCTCAACACGTCAATTAACTCACCACGTGCACCATCAGTAACACCATTCCCTTCACGGTAAAAATTAGTGAGTTACATAGTTACTTCATTTATACAATACACAATGGTACACACAGTGGTAGACGACACCTTTTGCACAAAAAGTTAATACATGCTGTATAGTTACAACTTAAATACATATACCTACTTCAATTATCTGCATAATTCAATCACTAAATACTTGCACCAACAATAAATATTCTACACTGTATATATTCATTCATTTATTATAGCATTTATTTACTCCCAACGAGTGTTACCATTTTTAACTACATAAAATAAGTGCTTCATACATATAGCTATACATTATTACATCTACAAAGTAATAAAGAGAATATACTATCACAGTTGCTCTGTGAGCGATTAAAAGAACAGTATTAAACATTCATTAATTAAAGCTACCTAGTGGAAACAGACAAATTAAGTTACAAGGAAAACCAGGAAAATATAAAAAAAAAATGGCCAACACAAATAGCGTTAGCAAGAATGAACATCTTCCACACAATCATGAAGACAAAGATTACCACACAGTGCTTACACATATAATGTCTACGATAGGTACAAATGAACAAGTGAGTGTATATAGTTTATGCTGTATATAGTGTAAGTATATATATATATATATATATATATATATATATATATATTATATAAAATAACAAAATATGGGGCTATATAATATCATTTTCAGTAATATCGGTGCAATATAAACTAAGCCTTAAAAAAGGGTCCCAAGGGAATTACCCAGCAATTATGCAACCTCGGACAACACCGAAAAAGTGTAGACAAACGAAGAAAAACAAACTATAGAAAATCAATACATACAACAACAAAAAATACAGTAAGATCGCATAACAAAGAAATGAAAATAGGTGCAAGTGTTACTACAAATGCCAAAATACCACATAAACTTCTTATATATGTGAAACAAAAAGCAAATTGTTGTTCTCCACGAGCCAGTGGCAAGGCAAATCATCACTATCATCGACCGGAGGACTGCAATGTCAGGACTGTAGTTATTACAATATTACTGCAGTTACTACAGTTATGTTATGACAAACGATTGCACTATGTTACAGTGGTTACAATTATGTATCTACAAACGATATGTAACAATTGCAATACAATTATTATGTAACAATACAATTATGTAAGAGTTCATACAATGTTACAATTATGTATTAATACAATGTAACTACAATATTACTGCAGTGTTACTAGAATTCTATTACAGTTGCTACAGTTATGTAACTACAAATAATATGTAACATTTACAATGCAGTTATGTACAATACAATTATTGTGTAACAATTCATACAATGTCACTACAGTTCTGTATTACTACGATGTTACTACAATATTACTACAATGTTAATACAATTATTTTACAGTTGCTACTGTTATGTAACTACCAACGATATGTAACAAATATAATATAATTATGTACAAGAAATGCAATTATGTAACAATTCCTACAATGTTACTACAATTCTGTATTACCAGAATCATCATACAAGTTAGGTGAATTATATGACATTATTGAAGGGATAACTCCATATGTAATATAATGTCCTAGCAGCATTACCATTGCACAATTATATGTGTATATCTGTTATACATTCACATCTTACAATATGTCATACAAAAACCAATTTAACCATATTGTTCAATTATGCATACAACTTGTTTAAAATGTAATATTACTGGATCTTTGCAATATTAACATGAATATTATATCTATACAATATTATAATCAATGTTATGTATTAATAGATTAGCATATGTCAATAATGAATGCTGTCGGAGGACCGCCAGCTGGCATGACCGGGCAATGTCAGGACTCCATAATACAATAATACAACTCATAGACAGATAGATACATAGATAGATAGATAGATAGAAGCACCAAGCCAGGGTGTGAGATTGGAAGTGTATCAGCGAGAATCAACAAAAAAGAAATGAGCGTGCAACTCTTTAATGAAGGAATGCTAGAGGTGCACTGGAAGCAGTACATACACACAGACATACAGAGTTCTAGAAGCTTCCACGACAGTATAGCCCATGTGACACGACCCCTGCTAAACGAGAATGTAGGAATCAGAGAGGAGAAAGGGGCTAGCCATTGAACCGACAGGGTAGTGGAGGGAAGGAGGCTAGCAACAAGGGCGAGAGGGTGGCAGAGAGAGATAGAGTGAGTCAGTGGGGAGGTAACAGTGGGACTCTATACTTCACTCGTGTGTGAGAGACTTTGTTAATATTTCCAAGACAAATAAAAATAGTCCCATACTAATCTTTACCTCTCCTGTCATTGCATGACAAAAAGGAACGAAGATTATCTACTTACAAAACTACTCACGTATAACAACCGCTCGTCCACGAGTCTAGTATATAAATAATTGATCTACAAAATGCACTACAAGAAGCTACGAAGTTTCTACATGTGTGTGTGTGTGTGTGTGTGTGTGTGTGTGTGTGTGTGTGTGTGTGTGTGTGTGTGTGTGTGTGTGTGTGTGTGTGTGTGTGCAAACCATACAGCAAGAACAAACCACCAAATTAAGCAAACTGTTTGGGTAACAGCCCTTATTCAGCATCACAGTGAGCTAAATGAGAGAGAGAGAGAGAGAGAGAGAGAGAGAGAGAGAGAGAGAGAGAGAGAAATCGCTTGAAGGACAGGCACTGAGCGACATCCAAGCAGGGTAAATAGGAACACATTTATTTCCCTTTTGCCTGGCACCGTCTGGGTCAAGGCTTTTCAAGGAGTTATTTTTCTTTCTCACTCATTTCTCTCTGTCTCTTTTTCTATCTGTGTCTGTGTTTACTTTTTTTTTTTAGTTTGTGATTTTAAGCTATCTGCATATATATATATATATATATATATATAGATATATATATCAATATATATATATATATATATATATGTATATTTATATATTTCTATCTATATATATATATTTCTCTCTCTCACTCTCTCTCTCTCTCTCTCTCTCTATATATATATATATATATATATATATATATATATATATATATATATATATATATATGTTGGAGTAGACTGTAGCACCAGTCGAACAGGGCAGTACTCCCGAGGTTGATTGGCAAGCTGGTGATAGGGAGAGCTGGAGCTCCCGTTACACCAGCCCTCAGGACTTGATCCTGACCATCTCCCTTTGCTGAACATTTTCAGCACATTCATTTACACAGAGAGTAGGCCACCATGCTCTCATAATACCTCTACCTTCAACTGTCTACACCACACTACATGCGCATAACATATCACACCTTCTATTCACGTCATCCGCGGCCTTACCATAAATTTTAACTCAGTTCATTTCTTCCTTCAGTCCATATCCCCTTTGGCCCTTTTCCTCACAGAACAACAAATCTCACCCTCTACTGATATATCTCCATTTTGTTTTCCCGGTTACCATCTCCTTACAAACTTCCGTAACAAGGGCGGCACCTGTTCTTATATCAAATCCCAATATGCAGTTGACACTATTTTAAACTTCACTTCATCCAGTTTTGATTACTCATTATATAAACTAAATTGTCAAATCATTACCAAATATATTTGTGTAGTTTATCGTTCCCCCAATGCTTCTTCAGAACCCAGTGTATTTGATTCCATATCCACTCAGTTGAGTAACCTTAACCTTGCCCTTGGCACCGAAATTACCATTTTGGGTGATTTTAACATACTTAATGTTGAATGGTTATTGCATTCTGCCCGGACTGACGACGCTGGTCTAGAGTGCGAGCTGTTTGCGGAATCGTTTAATCTCACCCAGTTGGTAAAGCAACCAACCAGAATACCTGATAATCCTGACCATAATGCCCTTTTCTTGGATTTATTCTTGACAAATAATCTAGATCAGTACAGGATAGAGGTACTGTCACCACTTGGATCCTCTGACCACAATGTCATCAAACCTCATTAGTTAACCCTCCCACACCTCCCCGTTCTGAACCTGTCAGGGTGACCCGATGGCACTTTGATAGGGCAGACTGGGATGGATTTAGAATTTATCTTGCTGACATTCCATGGCAGTCTTTCTTCTCTAGTGATCCCAATTCTACCCAGTCCCACATATGCGACTTAATACTAGCTGGTATGGATTTATTCATACCAAGTCAACAGTTCACTAAAAGATCGAACTCTCCAAAATGGTTTGATGGCAACTGTGCCAGAGCAACAGCCCAAAAGCCATTAGCATATAAATCTTACTTAAAATCAAAAACATCTGAATCACTCTTCCAATTTAAAATTGCTAGAAATCATGCAAAAGCTGTAATAAATCTATCTAAATCAAACTTTCTTCAAAAGCAAGCATCAAAACTACTTAACAACCCTAATGACAATAGAATATTCTGGTCAACTCTTAATTCTTTCAATAATAACTTTAACAAGTCATCTTCCATTCCCCCACTAAAATCTTCAGACGGCAATATTACAAATGACCCGCGTGGGAAAGCAGATATCTTTGCCAGTACCTTTGCCAGAAACTCTACCATAGACGATACCAGCCAGAATGTCCCAGTACTGGAACTTGATTCTCCCGAAATTGCCTCATTTAAAATACAGACAAGATACGTAAAATCCATCCTAGACAATTTACCTACCAACAAAACTCCAGGCCCAGATGGAATTCCGCCAATTGTTTTGAAAAAGTGTTCCCCTGAACTTGCCTCTGTCCTAGCTAAATTATTCAGACTATGCATACGTACTTCTTTATTCCTAAATTCATGGAAAGAAGCCAATATCCACCCAATTCCGAAGAAGGGAAGTTCGTCTGACCCGTCCGATTACAGACCAATAGCTGTCACATCTTCTCTTAGTAAGGTATTTGAAACTTTAATTAATAAGCACATTGTTAAACATCTTGAATCCAACAACTTAATTAGTGATAAACAATATGGTTTTCGCCACGAAAGATCCACCATTGACATACTCAATCTCTTAACTCATACCATCCATCAATCAATCGATCTTTTTGGAGGAACTCATGGAGTTGCTCTTGATATCTCTAAAGCTTTCGACAGAGTATGGCACCGTTCCCTGCTGTCCAAACTCCCCTGCTATGGACTAATGTCTTTTGTTCCTTTGATTTCTTTATATCTTAGTGACAGGAAAATAAGAGTAAAAGTAGATGATGTATATTCCAATTTCCACTCAATGAACGCCGGCATGCCGCAGGGATCAGTTCTGGCCCCAACCCTATTTCTGGTTCATATTAATGATCTCTTATCTGTCACCCACAATCCCATTCACTCATATGCAGATGACTCAACACTACATAGTTCATTCACACTCAGACACCCATTTACAAAGTCTAATATCTCTACCTCTCAACTCAGTACAGCCATCTCCATAAATCAAGATCTATCTACGATCAGTGAATGGGGACAAAACAACCTTGTCTCTTTTAATGCTAGTAAAACTAAATATATACAGTTTACTAATAGACATATATTGTCAGATTCGTACATTACCTTCAGTGCTACTAATATTCCCATCTCCAAAAGTATTGAAATTCTTGGTGTCTCACTTAACAGTGCCCTCAGCTGGACCTCACATATCAGATCACTTGCTAAAACCGCCTCAAAGAAACTTGGATTATTGTACAGAGTCCGTAACTTCTTCACTGATGAGCAGTTAGCTATAATTTATAAGAGTCATGTGCTCTCTCAGCTTGAATATTGTTCACCCTTGTGGAATGGTTGTGGAGAGGTTGCATTAAGACAACTAGACATAATTCAGAACAAAGCTGTTAGAATCATTAACAATCCTGCCATTACATATAAACTAACTCCCCTGCAAGTAAGAAGGAATGTTGCCTCCCTTGCATTATTTTACAGATATTTTTTTGGCAAATGCTCAGACGAAGTTGCGTCCATCGTGCCACCTCTCCATGCCTTCCCTCGAGCTACACGGGCATTTGGTAGCGTTCATGACTGGAATGTCACTCAGCCATATTGCAGAACTTCTGCCTATCAGAATTCTTTCATTCCCCGAACTGCATCTGTCTGGAACTCGCTTCCCCAGAGTTGTTTCCCTCCAAATTTCAACCCACAGCTGTTCAAGTCTAACTGTTACAGATATTTTATGAATGGAGGATGCCAGTAATCTGGTGTATGGATTGTTTTTTTTTACTCATTTGTTTTTCCTTCCTCCGTTTTGTTATTTAAAAAAAAATATATATATACCGATTGTTAGTTATGTGTGGCCGATCAACTTACTCGTATTCTCATGTATCATTCAGAGCAGTTTTTACTCGCTTGTATTGTTAACCCCTACACCGCGGGCTTGTTTACCAATGACTTGCGTGTCCCGCGGGGTTATTTGGGCTCCGACAGACTCTTAAAAAATATTTGCCAAAAATCAGTTATTAGTCCAAGAATAATAAAATTACATTTGCTTATGGCACATACCTTCAGCTTTCTCCTGGAATGATTGTTGAGCCTTCGTCCGTTACCGTAGGACGTGTGGAGACCTCTGAAGTAGGGTAACGAAGTCTCCACTTTACACTTCACGACAACCCGTAATATGATTACCACAGCCAGATACAAACACTATAAACACTATTCTACAATTTTCAAGTAGTTTGGGATCCATACTAAAAAAAAAAAAAACACTGTGAAAACAATGGAAATTACGAGCGCGTCTGATCATCGCACTGGCACTAGTTTGCTCTTGGTCCTCTGTCATTTGTTATTCATAAAACCCCTCACACTTTATATTTCTATTACTATATAACACTTATATATATCTACAGTCTTTATCCATAAGTTTCCTTCAGTAGTATTAGTTTATTGTCACTGTAGGGATTCAATTTCTTTCAGTAAAATACGTAGCATTCACTTTCTCGTCCTGTATACTAGCATTGAGAGTGAATGTCACTTTCATCTTCACTCTCATAACTCATAGCATTCAGACATGCTAGAGTGAAACTTTCACTTTCATTACTCCTAGGGTATATACTCGTATTCTTATAATACTACTCATTTACATTTCTATTTACGTTCTCTATTTTATTTACGTTATTTACATTTCTATTTTATTTACACTGTGTTATGCACTGTCACTTGAAGTAACTTATAAAACTATTTTCCATTGTTCACGTATATTTACATTCATTACTTTGACTTGCTGTTTACACATTGTTTACAATTCCACTTGCACTGTTTTACTCAATAGAAAGATCGTAGTCACTCTTTTATCAATTGTCAGCCCTTTACCTCCTTCCACACGAGGTTTAGTAGGGGGTAAAGGTCACAGGGCCCTTTGCATGGGAGTGAAAAAGTCCTCGAAGTCAGCAAGAAGAAACATACGTACCCTCACTTCGGAAGATGAGAGTAAACTGATAACGGAGGGCCGGGGTAGAGGCCTACATAGGGGATATTCAGAGCTACCAATGTTAGCTCTTGAAACAGCTATGTCTAGCACTGAAATGATTGGCAGGAAATCTAGACAATACATTATAAATTAGGTAGTTCCAGGTGAATGTAAATATCACTTAGGCTTCTCCCTTCCCTCCTTACATGTATATTTATTACGAAAATAGATTATACGGCATATTTCAAGGGGAAAAAACAGCGAAAATTAGCGAACGAGTGCACGTGAGGTGTTGTCAAGTGATAATTAGCCAATTCCAGGTGTATGGCACTCTCACTTACCTTATTTCTTTCTTGTATATATTATTTGGTATAAGAATAGGACATAGGGCTTATTTCAATGGATGAAATCAGTGAAAAATTCCAGGGAAGATTTACTTAGCGTAGCACGGCCGGGCAGGCGAGAGGATAGGGTAATGGAGGGGGGGTAGGGAGGGGAGTCAAGAACGGGGAGAAATGGCTAAGTTGTCAACAATGGATGGGAGTACAGATGAGATTAGGAGTGCTGACTAGTGTTGGACATTGGCAGTACTGATAGATGATGCAAGCCCCCACTTGGAAGCCCGGGTGAATTCAAAATAACACAGAATCACAAAAGCGACGCCCCGCGGTATGATCCCTTGCTCCCAAGCGTCACGACAGTGACGCCCCGCGGTTAAGGGGTTAACGGCATGCTTAGGATTTGTGTGAATTGAGAAATCTGATAAATATCGAAAAGTGTTATTGCAGTAGGCCTGCTGCGTGTTGTCGCTTCTTGAAGTGTTATATCGTGAGGAGATATGACCTCAACAGGGTTGCTTCTCTTACACCTAACTCCAAGTTTGTGCTGCATACCTCCCGACAATCTTTCCTAGCAGCATTGTTCGTTGCGAATCTTCCTTAGTTAGTAATTTCACAGTAGAATCTGTCTGTTCCTTTGTTCCAACCCCCAAGCTCCAAGTACACCATATTTGTCTGAGCCATATCCGCTATTTCTTCTTTAGCGTTTCGACTCCTGTCAGTTTTATTTGTCCTGGGACTCCTGTTCGCTCAGTATCTGTAACTGGTTTGTAGAAGGCCCCTGATTATTGTACTGTAAAATCAGAGTCTGTGGTGGCCCATGCTACACATCACCACTTTGTGCTTCGCTCCCACAAATATGAAATCTTCAAATCTATTAATGTTATCTTCCATCTGCCTGCTGACAATCTTTCCATCACATTAAACAACCTGCTTATGCTAGATTTTCTAAATCAGAGTGATTTCGTTATGAATAAGTTTTCTTCAGCCTTTAACCGTTCATGGGTACA
The DNA here is from genome assembly GCF_032717465.1 of Coenobita brevimanus. Lineage (NCBI taxonomy): Eukaryota > Metazoa > Arthropoda > Malacostraca > Decapoda > Coenobitidae > Coenobita > Coenobita brevimanus. The sequence continues at coordinate 10,106,210 of NC_137006.1, forward strand.
TCCAGTCTTTGTGTGTCCCCCGATGTTAATTTGTCTCATTGGATTTTTTGTTACTATATGTACCCTATACTGTTGTGTCAAGCGAATGGACAAAAGACTTCACGAGATACGTGTTACAACAAGATTAGTGCGACAGTCAAGAGACCTGGAAACTGGTAGTTCTCAGTGACACTCATTATGGTTGATGAAGATGAGATGATCATGTAACTAGATACTGAAGGAAAGATACCTGTGGGTAACTCAAAATTTTTCTAAATGAAACAACAATATGATAATATAGACATAAACACTGAACAGTGAATCAATAACATAAAGACTGATATAACAAAAATGAGAAAAAAATAATAATGTAAGGAAATTCCCAAATATTTAAAGGATATCAGTCTCAAAGACAGTGCCTTTCTGTGTGAATAAACTATAGTGTATTCAGCTGCTATATATTCCTTATAAAACATATAATTGTAATTATCAAAGGAAGCATCAGTGAAAAATATGATAAGATTTTTTTCTTTTACTTTTTGGCCTATCGACCACTGGGGCAAAGCCCCTGGTCATTAAGGCCAGATATATATATGTATATACAGCTACCCATATATATATATATATATATATATATATATATATAGTTTAAATCACAAGTATATATATATATATATATATATATACTTTCAATCACACGTATATATATATATATATATATATATATATATATATATATATATATATATATATATATAATAATTTTTTTATTATTTTTTTTATTTTTATTTTTATTATTTTTTTTATATTTACACAGTATATCTTTTGACCTTACATTATAAACAAAAATGCCTAATCTGAAGAACCCGAAACTAACCACCTAACTGACAAATCACTAACCTATACTAAATCCTAAAGAGACAAATAACTAAACCTACACTAATGGTAGAAAGGCCTCGACCAAGAGAACACCATCGACTGCAGATATGTAATGCCTCTCTACATTGCACACCTGCACTCATCACTTGGTGACTGTCAGTCGAGGCATTACCTAATGTACAGCAGGGGACATCAATATATGAAAGAGAACCAGACAACTCAGGAACATTTCCATATACGTCAGATGTCGGCCCTAATTAGTAACTTCAGGAACATGGTATAATGTATTTACATAATATGTACAAAAAGTGAAGAACCTCGCCCAACAGACCACCATCGACTTATGGTAAGAGGGTTATTGGACAGATAATATAGTTTACTTTTGAGTAGATGGAAGTATAATAATGGAATGGGTAGTGTACTGTAATGCAAGCAGGGGGGATCCAGTAAGGAAAGAAATATACATACAGTACATGGCCATGTTAAAAATGCAATGAAAGTGATAACTATTAATAAATGTAAAGCTAGAATGTAAATAATGCATTAAATTGTTAAAAGTAATGAATTAACAAGGAATTTAGCATGTGACAGGTATAGTAATTTTAGAAATACATAGTCTATAATTCTGCACAAGTTCACAAATGAATTATTTCTCCATGTATTGTATATAGGGTAAGTAATAATTTTTTATTTATTATTACTTACCCTATATACAGTACATGGAGGCCTCATGATATGGTTGTATGGCTACCGCCCAGCATAGCAAATGGTTTCCTGGTGTACAGGAAACCATTTCCTTGTCACTCATTGTAGAGTCACCCACAGGCAGAAGGAAGATGAAAGGATGAAGGAAAAGAAGGACAGAAGAGGGAGTGTGAAGTCACCCATAGGCAGAAGGATGGGGTAAGAATGAAGGAAAGAGAGACACAGGAGGATGGAAGGAAAGAAGGATGAAGGAAAGGAAAGGGCAGACACCCGAGACCAGCACTACATCAAGTGAGTGGATGATGTTAATATATATATATATATATATATATATATATATATATATATATATATATATATATATATATATATATAAAATATACATATCTATCTATCTATCTATCTATCTATATATCTATCTATATATATATATATATATATATATATATATATATATCTCCACCCTTCATCCATCATCCATTCTTATGTTACCCCATGAGAAGCGTAGGAGCCCGGGGCTAGAAAAGTAGGTCCTGACAAATCTATCTATCTATATCTATATCTATCTATCTATCTATCTATCTATCTATCTATCTATATCTATATATATATATATATATATATATATATATATATATATATATATTGTCACTGGCGTAGTTACCCCAGTAGTGAATGGGTGAAATAGAACATAAGATGATAAAGAAAGGAGAGGGAAGCGAGCCGTTAAGAACATAAATCTTTTTTCTTATCAGTTTTGCTGCCTGTAAGGGTAACCCTAGTCCCCACCTGTATTTTCCCAGCGGTCAATTTTTGCCTTCTCAACTGATAACACACCAGATGGTATTCTCACAAATTAAGCAGAAAGTTCCTCTTGTCCTTGAACTGTGGGTGTGACATAATGTGGGAGGAGCAAAGTAGGGATGTTTGCCAATTAGAAGCCTAAATGGCGCTTTCGTCACGTTCTTGATGGCACGCAATTGGTTCTGTGTGGAGTGTATGAGGCCCTCATTGGTAGCAGGTGCCTCTATTGTTTCTGTATGGACAGAGATTATTTTTAAGACAGCCTAGTGGTTAATTAGCTGAGAAAGACAGAGTAAGTCTCCTTTATAAGCTCCAGGAAAATGTGAAGAGACACATTTTGTCTCTTTTTGTACACACATCCCTGTACACATTTTGTCATTTGTACACATTTGTGCACATTTACTGTCACTTTACACTTTTGTCACATTGTGTTGCACTTTTCCCCAACATACTCAGTACGTGACTTTGATTACACAAAACACTGTTTGTGTACCATTTCCCATTTTTGGTTCACTCCACCATTTACAGTAGTGTGTGATTTATATCTGGATTTAACCTTCGAAGTCTCCACGTTTCCTCGAGCTTTGTGAGTACTTAGCTTCCACTGAGTGTATTCTGGTTAGGTAAGAAATAACTTGTTTTATATTTGGATCCTGAGGCCTATATTAATCCTCCTTTTTGTAAAACGAACCCTGGTTTCTTCTTTGGTTGTGTATGTTATAGTGTACAGTAAAGATAAGTTAGTTTTCTTCAAAACTTTATCTTATCCCTTTTGGTGCTTAATTAAGGGTTAAGAGTGCACCGTAATATACACCCCCATATATATATATATATAGATAGATAGATAGATAGATAGATAGATAGATAGATTTATCCAGAAAGACAAGAATAGATAGATGTTGGCTGTATGGATCCTCGTATGTTGGATCTGAACTGAATTAATTTATGTACAGTATAATGAGTAATAATTTTAATCCTTCCCACGCTCTCTGATGGGTGGATTTATAGATATATAAAAGGATAAAGGTAGACTGACTGACAGACTGATTTAGAGCCTATGACTCCACCCTATTGAGATGAGCTGAATAAATATGGGGAGCCTACCCACACATGAGAGTTGTGCTCTAAACAGGGGCGAACAAAACCCGTGTATAAAGTCAAGAACTGTGCAGGGGTAAAGAAGGTACGGTGTCGGCTTATCACACCTAATCTCTTGGAAGCAAATTTTACAAGAGATGTAATATGATCTTTCCATGATATGTCCCGAGTAAATGGAACGCCAAGCATGTTCAAGGATGATGCAGGATTGAGTTGGATATTATTAAACATTATTGGGTACTCCTGTGGAAGATTTTTCGGGCTATCAATAAATACACGCAGCGACTGACTGGCCAAATGATAGTTGCATAATGAATCACAAGTCATGGATGGAAGATATAGAAATTCCGTAGGTATGAAAATTACCTATGATATTCATATTCTTCCGGGCAGTAAAAACTAAGACATATATTGTCAACCTTATTAATATTTTCACCACATAGTGCGCTGAGAGGTACATTACCCACTTCTTCAATTTTTATTGAAAAGGGTAATGAAATCTAAATCTGCCCCTCCTGCCTTAAACATCTCTTTTAAGCTGAGTAATATTGTCTGAAAGCTGAAAGGGAAAAATACAAAAAAACAATGTGTGTCTGAACAGATTAAGTCTAGTTAATGAAAGTTTTCTCCAATGGATCCCATCTCTTTAATACCCTAATTGTCGTGACAGCTGTAGTATTTTATTTCGGCAACGGCCGAACACTTATTTAGATACAGGTCAGTCGTAGAAACCTGGGAGATTTTCACGAATAACCCATACATGGTTGTAATACCTCTAGCTGACGTCAAATAATTATCCTTAGCTGAGCGAGACATATTAGCTGCAGAAAGTTAATCCCTTCAGTATGATGCCAACTTTCCTTAGTCTGTAACTAGAAATTGACCATCCATCCATCTTCTTATCCTTTACTCTCCCCTCTTTATCTGGAGTATGGTGACTTCGAGCTAAACTACTCGACCCAGACATTCAAGGCGGGGATGACCAGTCTTTGTGTCCTAGCAGTTAAGCTCAACTAATTCCCTGACTTTGGCTCGTAAAGGGTACTTTCGGTTGGAGCTCCTTAGCACATTAGACCCAGAGGAGTCCATATGTTGAATATGTGTTTACCACACAAGGCTGTAATTTATATCCTCGGTTACACGAAACCTCTTGGCTTTATTTGTGTACTATAGAGTCACAATAATGTTGCAGTAAGCTGAGTGAGTCAATGGAACGAGATGTAGTGGACCGCATTCTCTAGTTCTGCCAAATAAATTTCGTATGAGTAAATCAGGTTTATGTAACAACAAATACAGCTCTTCTAAACAGGGTGGAGTCAAAGGCTTTTCCCCTTACCAACTCTCCTCCTCTTACTGGCTCCCTTCAACCTTTGTCTCTTCGCTGCACTGTTGCATCTTTATCTTTCTTCAGTAGTTACTTCCATGGTCACTGCTCCTCTGAACTGTCTGCTTGCATCCATCCACCGCTATGTAGCGCCCGTCTAGCAACAAACTCTCATCCCTTTTCTGTCCAACTCTCTAATGCAAGAGTTAACCGTTACTCCCAGTCCTTCATTTATGTTGCATAAATGAAGGACTGGGAGACAGTTCCAGAGTTGACCTGTTGCAGGTCAACTCTGGAACTGTCTCCCTCAGTCTGTATTTCCTACTTCCTATGATCTTCATTCTTTCAAATGCAGTGTGTCCAGGCATCTCGAAATGAACGGATCTTGAATTTGGCACTCGTTATTATAGTTTTTGTTTTCCTTGGAAGGAACGGTTTGCGGGCTCCTGGCCTTTGGTTCCTTCTTTCTTGCGTTAAAAAAATTCATTCTTACCAACAAAACATTATATATATATATATATATATATATATATATATATATATATATATATATATATATATATATATAAACACGACCACATTAAAAAAAAAAAGTCAGTTTTCGGCAGAGAAATTCTAATATCAAATTTAACTCGAAGTTCAGAGATTACATAAGTGGTAAACGCAATCCCTGGAAAGAGGAACTTTCATGTACCGTAAGTGGCCCTGACGGAGGTAGTTAGGCAGTCATGCACCTGAACTTTCTGTTAATTAGGTACTCGGGAGAGGCGGTGTCAAGGTAAAAAGTTATTATGGTATGTCTCCTGAGCGATTCTTTGGTCTATATGGCCGTCGTGAGTTCCAACATTCTTGTAACCTTTCTGTAGATTTTGGTAAGCAAAGCAATTCTCAGTTGCGCAAAAATGAAGTCACAAGTCTTTTCATGTGTCACCTTACCAATGGAATGGCTAATCTACAGACTATTAAAAATGTCCGTCTTGATATCAGTGATAAGAATCATTCAAAGGAAAACTGTATGCATTCACTAAAATAACATAATTTCAGTAAATACAAATGTAGTTCTTCCACTACTTGCATTTCTTTTTTCTAATTACTCATGTCTCTTTTAATCAAGTACCTGAGTTTGCATTTCACAGTGAAACCGACTGTGGGTACAGGTATAGAGTCCTTTCCCTCAGGTCCAAATGGTCTCCCACACACACATCTCCATATATCACATTTTGAACGCCAATACCCAACTGTGTATACTTCCCCCAGTACTTTCATCCCCAGTCCTATGCCGTAGGGATCAAGAAACAGGAAATGGAGAACAAGAGAGAACTACAAAGATTGTGCCTTATGACATGAACCGTATAGTAATTCACCCATCATTCAAGCTTTTGACATTCGGCTCCACCTCAGTGACACACGCACAATCAAATGCATCACAGTTACTTGCAGGATATACACCGTTCAAATAACAGCCACGTAAAAAATGGAGCCTCTGCAAGCTTTGCAGAATAATGAAAATCGACGTATTTAATAGTTTTCGCAATCTTGCCCAATACTTTTGTGATCTTTAAGTTACTTACCAAATTCTTCCTAAGCATTCCTTCACTTAGAGCTTGTGGAACTGATTGTGTAGTTCCATTATAAAGTCATTTTACTCAGTAGTTCATTACCTAAAGAAACTTCACGTAATAACCACAATGAATGAGAATCATTAGTCTACACACTCCCATCCCTTTCCTGTATAATTCGTTTAATGCAAATTAACAGGTGTCTTCATTCAGCACTGAAATTGCTTTTTCCCACCCTGTCTTTTCCACCCACTATAACCTCCAGTCCTTTAAGCTTTGAAGACAGCCCCCGTAGTGAAACGGTTAGAGCAACAGAGTAATAGATTTGTAAGACAGTTTATCGCGAATTGAGGTTTCTTACAGATCTCGCACCCGGATTTTTAACTGCCTCCCAATTTATCGCGTCAGGTCAGGCGAACAAATGGCTCCGGCCCGGGATTGCTTCAGGAACTACAGTTAAGGGAGAGTTTTGTGTGCGTTGGAGAGAGAGAGAGAGAGAGAGAGAGAGAGAGAGAGAGAGAGAGAGAGAGAGAGAGAGAAGCTTCATTATACTTATGTATCCTAATTCTTCACTAAAGGAAGTCCTCCCCAGGATAAATAAAATCATCAGGCGGTATCAAGAACTGAATATAAATCGTTGTATTGCGTGGATTAACCCCTTCACTCCTGCGACGTATTTTCTTTTTTGAACTCTCCTATCAACTTGGGACAAATATCTAGTAATGAAGGGGTAAATGAATGCTATATTTATCGTGTCTTTTTCGGAAAATTTCCTCTAACCTTAATAGCATCGCCCGGAGGTAGCAAGAATATTTTTAAACACAAATCACTGAGCTGAGGAAGATAATGCTGGTTATCTATAAGCCCTTGCATACAAAAATATATATAAATATCACCTGACAAGAGCAAGGATGAAAAAAAAAAAAAATGCCACCGATTAAGAAGGACTTAATGTTGCCAATTCTCAGCCCTTCCCTTCACTACGACCAGTTTTCTGTAACGCAATAAAACTGTTCCATGGTAACAAGAATGCAGTTCAGAATTATGTCCTGGTGGTAAATGGTTAACATGGTTGGCAGTAACATCGTGCGCTTCTTTTGGTCAGGATTTAATGGCTTTAATGAGTCTTTTGACAATTTTCAGGTACGTAGTCTATGACATCGGAAGGTTCGCTCCCTCTTTTTCTCGGCGATTTACTTTGAATATTACACCTGAACATTTTCACGTATGCTGTTTATACTGCTCAGATATCGACATACTCGTAATTTGCATTAATAAACTAGAAGAGAATAGTAAGGAGTAATGAGGAAAATAAATAGCTGTAGAAGATATCCTATGAACTCTCCAAAGCCATTTATAATACGACTCAACCTGGCAAGCGTTACAAGAGTGAACTTAATCCTTTCACTGCGAGGTCAGTTTCAAGACTTGTCCCTCATTGTGGCAATTATGAGACGATCTGATCCACCATCGAAAACACGCCTGAAGCAGAAACAATATTTTCTCTTTCAGTACATAGGCAGATCTTTTTGTTTTTCATTATATTCACTTCCCTGCAATCCACGACTCCTTTTTCCATTTGATTAGGACACTAACCTTTAGCTTATTTGGTTCAACTTAAGGGAGATCTCTTATAGCATTGAGATAAGTTAAAATTTTCTCTAACTCATTCATATTGAAATATCTCAACTAACCTAAATACACTGGTCTGAAGGCAGCCAGAAGACGAAAAGAAAAAAAAATGCAACAGAAATTAATGGGTTTGCCTCCTCTGAGAAGTGGCAGATTTCTTTGCCTTTATTTTGGCTACTTTTAGGTTAATTTGTTGAACTTACGACGGATCCATCCTGTAATTAAAACTATTAAAAACAATCTCCATTATTCTCTTCAGCTCCAAGACGCATTTCTCTTTCTTCTTGCTACATTCAGACCTATTGATTCACCGTAACTCTTTCGGTAAGCTGACATTACTTATTTTACTCCTGTCACCATTCTGATTTTATTCACCTCAATTGATATTGCTGACTAAGAAAAAATTCGTGTGGTGGTGGTTGTCTGATTAAAACTGCTTAACGGAGTAAAGGAATTAATGAGTCTTTTCGCACGGTTTAGTAGGGTGGGGGTGGTTAACCCCTTCAATTCGGGTACATAACATTTGAATCGGTCCTCCACCAGACTAATTTATTTAACACAACCAGGTACCACCACAAGTGACCACTAGTGAAGGCAGTGTCTACTCCAGTTCTTAAGTCATTCCTGAGCTTAAAAAAAATGTTGAGGGATACTGAAAACCAAATGAAAAATTCATGGAACTCACCAATTGGTGAGTGGCTGCTGAATAATGGATTTTATTCAATATAAAAAAATGGTCCTCCACCTCCCCCATCACCTGCATAGAGGAGTGTTAAGGGAAGGGTGTGGCTCAGGGGTGGAAAGAGGGAGAGAAGAGACGTGGGGAGGAAGAAAGAGGGGGAGGAAAAGAAGAGACAGGGGAGAGGAAAAAAGAGGGAGAGTGGGGTTGAAGTAAGTGGTAAATGGGAAGGTGGGAAAGAGGAGGAGGGGGGAGAAAGTGAAGGATGAAGTGAGAACAGGGACAGAGAAAGATGACTAATATCGTTTGACAGAAGACTGTCTTTGAAGGTGTAGGCTGCTGATGTGAAGGGATTGAGGATAGGATAGAGAAACGGGGAAAGAAGAACAGGAAAGAAAGGTGGGAGTAGGACGAAGGAAAGGAAACAAAGGGAAATAAAAGTAGGAGGCAACAGGGAAAGGGGTAGGGAAAGGGAGTCTGGCAAAAAGAGCAGGGAAAACGAATGAGAGGTGCGATGTTGGATGAAGTAGGAATTATGGGAGAAGGGAAACGAAGGAAATGAGAAGGGAGAAAGACAGTGAGAATAAATGGTGCTGACAGGAAGAAAAGAGACAGCGTAGGGGGCAGAGAGGAAGTGGAGGGGAGTTCTTTTTTTCAACCTGTTGGAAAGTTCTGTACATTATATAACTATTTCCTATATTATTATTTTTTTATTCAGTTTACATGCTGGCTAGGACAATGGCATGAAACAGCTGCTTTTTTGTTAGTTGTTTTTAGCAGTAATTGTGTGTGTGTGTGTGTGTGTGTGTGTGTGTGTGTGTGTGTGTGTGTGTGTGTGTGTGTGTGTGTGTGTGTGTGTGTGTGTGTGTGTGTGTGTGGTGTGTGTGTGTCTGTGTGTGTGTATCCATCATAGCTTATTGAAGATTCTCTCTCTCTCTCTCTCTCTCTCTCTCAGCCAGTGCCGAATTATGTATGCTAATTACCCTTCCATAAGCTCCATTATTAAGGACATCAGCATACCAGATCAATGATAGCTAGAATGCTGAATTCATATCACAGTGTACCCTGAAGTGTATTAAACTGTATGACGGAGAAGCATCTGGAGTGGCTGGAATGGACTGAAACTGACAAGCTAGTAAGAGCTTTAATGTCATGTTTATGGCCAGTGAGAAATAATGGTTTGAATTAACATAATTCAGCTTTGATAAAAAGGCTATGAAGCCATAATTTGTTCAATTCTTCGTTCAGTTAATGTTACCGTCAGATGATTTTATTCAGCTTTTGCGAGAACTCTTTCGGTCAAATAATAAATTAAAAGAGTACGATAATATATCTAGCTTTATCATCATCAGAGCTGAATAAATTCATCTAAACATAGCAAGAAAAAACAAGTACTCAGACTAGACGGGTTAAGTAAGCATTTTATGTACGGTACATGTGTTAGATCTAAAACGAAGTGAGATCTGGAGTGACTGGAATACTTTGTGTTTGGGGGCTTGGAGGTGATTTGCAGGCATGTTACTTCTGGGGAGACTTAATGTCGAAGAGTCAATGATATATATATATATATATATATATATATATATATATATATATATATATATATATATATATATATATATATATATATATATAATTTCTTTTTTAAAGGCTCCAACATGCTTGGATGCGTCAGTCTTGGTCACCTAATGGCGACTCCCCAAGCTGCTCGATCTCTGGCAGCTTCTCTATTCAATCTCTTATCCCTGAGGTCACACTTAATGACCTCGTCCCAGGTCTTTTTCGGTCTGTCTCTCGCAACCCTACCCCTAACGTTAACATTTCTCACATTTCACACCCAGTTATCATTTCCCATCCTCTCCTGATGCCCAAACCATCCCAATCTGCCTTTCATCATCATAACACCAATACACTTCAGTCCCATTCTACCTCTCAACTCTTCCATCATAAACCTAGCCCTTCCCCCCCTACCCCAGACCTCGCACTCAGGAACGCACTGCACATCCACCTAATCATTGTCATTTCTGTACGTTTGGTCCGACAATATCCTCTTCCTTTACTGCCCAGGTCTCACGACCATACAGCATTAAGCTCCAAACACATGCCGCATGCAGAGATCCCTTAGCTCGGAGGAAGAACTTTTTCAGTGTCAGGAGAGACAACAGCTCACTGAACTTCTTCCAACCACTCCTCACTCTAACCACAAGAGCTTGTTCCAGCTCCATTTTCAGCACATACCATGTCTCCCAAAAAAACAAAACTCTTCCACACACTCAAGAGACTATCAAGCAAGATCAATTTTTTTCATATCTGAAAATCTACACATTCTCTCTCCAACATACCTCACGCATGAAATCAGCATTGTCTCGCAGTCTACCCCTAATACATCTCTTATGCACCCAATTATCACAAACACTGCACGAGGTGGAAATACTTCCCAATCCCATATGGTAGATAGTAAATGGCCACTCTCCCTCTCCTTTGACAGTACCGCCACCAGCCCTAGTTACCATGAAATTTGTTATATTTGGAATTACTCTTCAACCCTTGTTCCCTATACGATCTCTACATTTCCCAAATCTTTCCTCCGCTTACCTTTCATTCTCTGCATATATCACCAAATCATCGGCATACAACATCTTCCATGGGAGTCTATTTCTGAAGTCACGAGAGAGGGCTTCAAGTATCATACAGTAATAAGCAACAACGAGCTCAAGTCTGAGCGCTGAATCACACCAGCATTCACGGAAAACTCATCATTCAAATCTCCATTCACCCATACCTGGGTGTCAGAACCCACAAACACAGTCATAACCACTCTAATCTATATACAGTATTTTAATAGGGAAGAGGTAATGATTTTGTGTATATATATATATATATATATATATATATATATATATATATATATATATATATATATATTGTTACATAGCCTATGATTTCATCATCCTTTGTGTAATTTTAACGCACAGTATGCTGCATGTTTGATCACGGGCGTGTTCTGCCTCAGTCCCCCCCTTCTACCGTTATAGTAGAGTAAGTCGTTCTTTCTGTTGTTCAGAGCGGGATTGTCAACTCTTTGTCCCCATGGCTTCATTTGCGCGTCCTTCTTACAAGTTGTATCAAGCTCTGCTGGCCCCTATATAATGAGCTCAGTCTCTGCATCATTGCCACTTAGATCTACTGCTCATTTTGTTCACATCTCTGTCCTCCCATGTACCGTTATTATTATTGTGAGTGTTCCGGAAGTCTCCAACCATCTAGCAGCTGTGTAATTTGAGTATAACTGTTGTTGCATTTTTTCTTGTGCTGTGTAGCATAGGGTTAATTCTTAGGCCTAGTGAGTTTTTTTTGTGATTTATGTAAAGGTTCTTTTTGTCAGTCATTTTTGATAATATTTTGTATCTGTAATAATTTATCTTGCATTAACTGAGCATTATCCAGTGTATTTTCAGTTTATCAGGGCTGACATAGATAAATTTACTCTTGCTAATTTCGTGTTAATAGAGGCTATTGCAGTTAACCATATATTTAACCTGTTTTTTGCCATTACATTATCCTTATGAGTCCTGAATGTTTTGTTGTTAGTTTGAGCATTAAACTTTAACTTGTAATTTTACCTACGGTAACTCTTTTGTTTTGAACCTGGAACTTTACGGGACAGTAGTGATTTTTAGTATTCTCACTTAAAGTGTACATTATCTTTCTCTGTTCCGTAACATAAATTTGGCGACCTCATATTAGGATATTGATGATATTATCATAAGGATATTGTTTGATAATTTGTGACTGTGATTTATTCATGATGTCTACTATTACTACGCTTGATGAAGCCAAAGATTTTTTGTCAAATGTGGAAACAGTGTGTGATGTAGAAAACAGAACAAAGAATGAACTTAAGCTTGTTGCTCAACAATTGGGAATTGCTGTTCGCTCTCATCATTCTAAAGATCAAATTGTTGACATGATTAATGAAAGCTTGTTTAATGTAGCTCCTCCAAATGAGCAAACGCAGATTGAATTAGCTAAGTTACAGCTAGCCCTGCAGGAGGCTCAGGCTAAGGAGGCGGAGTCTCGTGCTAAGGAGGCTGAATTTCAAGCACGTGCTAAGGAGGCTGAGTCTAAGCCTAAGGAGGCGGAGTCTCAGGCTAAGGAGGTGGAGTCTCAGGCTCGTATTCAGGAGGCTGAATTTCAAGCAAATGCTAAGGAGGCTGAATCTCAGGCTCGGATTCAGGAGGCACAGATACAGGCTCAGGCACAAATTGAACTTGCCAGGATTCAGGCAGACCATGAGTATCGCATGAAACAATGTGGAACTTGATCATCTAGCTCTGACGATTTTGATGTGGCTAAAAATGTTAAACTTGTCCCTCCTTTTAATTAATCTGATTTAACAAAGTATTTTCAGTTGTTTGAGAGGGTAGCTACAGGTTTTAATTGGCCCAAAGGGTATTGGCCAGTACTCCTTCAAACTGTTCTCACCGGTAAAGCTCAAGTAACTTATGCATCTTTGCCTCAGGATCAATGTGATAATTATGATGTAGTTAAGAGCTTGATTCTTAAGGCCTATGAGCTTGTTCCTGAAGCCTATAGAGTAAAATTTAGGACAACTTATAAGCAAGATAAGCAATCCCATGTTGAGTATGCAAAAATCAAAGAAGATCTGTTAGAGCAGTGGTTAAATTCTAAGAATGTGGATTCTGATTTTGACAAATTTAAGGAGATGATTTTGCTGGAGGATTTCAAAAGGTGTATTTATAAAGATGTAAGCCTATATCTTGATGAGAAAAGAATAGATAATTTGTCTGATGCTGCAGTTTTAGCTGATAAATATGTCCTCACTCACAAGAGATATTCTAAAGAAAAAAAGGAAAGCTGAGAGTAAGTATGTTGCCTCTACTCAGAGTACAGGTAACAGGAAAGAGAATAAAGATGATGTTTCTCAGGAAGTAAATGCCAGCTTCACCTCTAGATTTCAGAAAAGTAAATGTACTTATTGTAGTAAGCTTGGTCATACTACGGAGAAATGTTTCAGGAGACAGCGTGATGTGAACAAAAAGGAGTCTTTAAATATTCAGTCAATTGGTCTAGTGTCCACCCTTGAGAGTTCCCAGAATTCTTTAACTGAGTTAACTGAACCTGCTTTGAGGGGTAACTTAAATTCTCATGATGGAGCTCCTCTTTTGAGCAGTAACGTGGGTGACACTCTCAAGAGTTCATGTGCTAATTTCCTGTCTGATGGTTTTGTCAGTCCTCTGGACAGTAATGACAGGAAATCAGTTAAAATATATCGTGATACAGGTGCTTGCCAGTCCCTTATGCTGACCAGTGTTGTAGGCTCTATTGTTAATTCTTCTGATGAAACTGTAATCTTACAAGGTGTAGGGAAGAATTACTTCTCTGTCACTCTGTGCAGAGTGAATTTAGAGTCTGGTTATGTTAATGGTTCTGTTATGGTTGGGTTGGTTGAGACACTCCCAATGTCAGGTGTAACTTTCTTACTTGGAAATGATATTGGTGGAAGTCAAGTGTGTCCAGCTCCTCAGTTGTCTAGTGAGCCAGTGGCTGAGACCCAGGATTGTGATGTCCCTGATGTGTTCCCTGCATGTGCTGTCACTAGGGCTAAGTCTAAAGTTACTGGTGATTTAGAGGATAATGATGATGGTGATGTTATCTTAGCTGACACTTTTCTTGCTAATTTGGACCATTCACCAGATGAGGCAGTACCCTGTAGTGTTGATAATTTGTCTCGTCAAGAGTTGGTTGAGTTGCAGGTTGCTGACCCTGAGTTGAAAGGTCTAACTAACTCTGCTTACAGTGAAGAAGAGTCAGCCGGTGCTTCTACTTGTTATTATATAAAGTCAGGAGTGCTTATGAGGAAGTGGAGACCCCCAACAGCATCAGCCGACTGTGAACGGGAGGTTGTACATCAAGTTGTCATCCCTCGTGTTTGTAGGCAGGATATCATTAGAGTGGCTCATGATTCCAGTTTGGCAGGATACCTTGGAGTGAGGAAGACTGTGGCACGCATTTTGAAACACTTCTACTGGCCAGGTATCTTCAGGGATGTTTCCTGGTATTGTAAGTCTTGTCACACCTGTCAAGTTGTGGGGAAGTGTAATCAGACCGAAAAGGTTGCACCTCTAGTTCCCATTCCTCCTTTTGAGGTGCCTTTCACCCGTGTGTTGGTGGATATTGTGGGCCCTCTTCCTAAAACTTCTTCAGGATTTTCTTATGTGTTGACCCTGATTGATATGGCTACTCGTTATCCTGAAGCCATTTAACTTAGAAATATCTCAGCAAAGAACGTGGTTAAGGAAATGCTAGGGTTCTTCACAAAGTTTGGTCTGCCCAAGGAGGTACAGTCAGACCGGGGAAGTAATTTCATGTCAAATGTTTTCAAGCAGTCTCTGAAAGAGTTGGGCATCACCCAGATCACGTCTTCAGCTTACCATCCCCAGACCCAAGGAGCGTTGGAGAGATATCATCAAACACTCAAATCGATGCTCAAGAAATACTGTTTGGAACATCAGAAAGACTGGGATAAAGGTCTTCCATTCGTTGTATTTGCTGCAAGAGAATCTCCAAATGAATCACTGGGCTTCTCACCTTTTGAACTACTGTTTGGCCATGAAGTAAGAGGACCCCTTAAGCTACTTAAGGAATGCTGGCTGTCGGAGGAAGATGACGTCAACCTGCTGGAGTATGTGATGAAGTTCAAAGAACGGCTGTCCACTGCTTTACAACTGGCGAGAGAGAATTTAGGAGCTGCTCAGGAGAAGATGAAGACTTGGTATGATAAGAAGTCCAGGTTACGCCACTTTCAGCCAGGAGATCAAGTTTTGATTCTGCTACCAGTTCATGGGCAACCTCTTCAAGCCAAGTTTAGTGGTCCTTATTTCGTGGAGAAGAATCTCAGTGATGTCAACTATGTCATCGCCACACCAGATCGTAGAAAGAACAAGCAACTTTGTCACATCAACATGCTAAAGTTATATCACAGGCGGGACGAAAATAATCCAGTCTGCACTGTAGCTGTTCCACCCGAGTCTGCAAGTGAAGCTCTCCCATGCAGTATGAGCCTGAGTGATAGTTTGGGGAAGAATCCTGATATCATGAATGATCTCCAGACTAAGCTTTCTCATCTACCTCCCGAGGAAAGGCAGGAGTTTTCGGCATTACTGCAGGAGTACCCGCAAGTGTTCCGTGCCACTCCAGGAAGAACCACTGTGTTGATGCATGATGTCGATGTTGGAGATGCAAAGCCAATTAAACTGCCTCCTTACCGTGTGAACCCGGTGAAAGTTACTCTCATCCAGAAGGAGCTTGGCTACCTGTTGGACCACAAGATGATTGAGCCCTGTCAGAGCGAGTGGAGTTCTCCTGTCACTCTAGTCCCTAAGCCAGGTGGGTCACAGCGGCTTTGCATTGACTACAGACATGTTAATCAGATAACCAAAACAGACACTTACCCTCTCCCTCGCGTGGAAGATTGCATAGACCTTGGGTATGTAATTGGTGATGGACATGTTGCACCAGCAGCAGCTAAGGTTCAGGTTATAAGTGATCTTCCCAGACCTAAAAGTAGGAAAGAGCTACAAAGATTTTTGGGAATGGTAGGTTATTACAGGAGATTTGTTCTTAACTTTTCAATTCTTGTATCACCACTTACAGACCTACTGAAAAAGGGAGTTAAATTTGTCTGGACCGATAACTGTGAATCCTCTTTCAACAAACTTAAAGCTATTCTATTAAGTCAGCCAGTGCTCGCTACTCCAAATTTTGCTAAGCCTTTTAAGATGGCTGTTGATGCAAGTGATACAGGAGCTGGGGCTGTTTTGCTGCAAGAGGATGATCAGGGTATTGAACATCCTGTATCTTATTACAGTAAGAAGTTTACTCCACCTCAAAAGAACTACTCAACTATTGAGAAAGAGCTTTTGGCCTTGATTTTGGGTTTACAGCATTTTTCATTTTATTTGTGTTCTGGTTTTGACCCCATAGTCATTTATACCGATCATAACCCACTGAAATTCCTTAGTAAGTTTAAAGATAAACATCAGAGATTGACAAGATGGAGTCTACTTCTTCAGGAGTATTCATTAGACATACAACATGTCAAGGGGAAAGAAAATGTCATTGCAGATTGCTTATCTAGACTTTAGACAGATTATTTTAGAGTAATAAGAAATTTCCTTTGTAAATTTCTTTTTCTTTGTGGGGAGGTGTTACATAGCCTATGATTTCATCATCCTTTGTGTAATTTTAACGCCAGTATGCTGCATGTTTGATCACGGGCGTGTTCTGCCTCAGTCCCCCCCTCCTACCGTTATAGTAGAGTAAGTCGTCCTTTCTGTTGTTCAGAGCGGGATTGTCAACTCTTTGTCCCCATGGCTTCATTTGCGCGTCCTTCTTACAAGTTGTATCAAGCTCTGCTGGCCCCTATATAATGAGCTCAGTCTCTGCATCATTGCCACTTAGATCTACTGCTCATTTTGTTCACATCTCTGTCCTCCCCTGTACCGTTATTATTATTGTGAGTGTTCTGGAAGTCTCCAACCATCTAGCAGCTGTGTAATTTGAGTATAACTGTTGTTGCATTTTTTCTTGCGCTGGCTGTGTAGCATAGGGTTAATTCTTAGGCCTAGTGAGTTTTTTTTGTGATTTATGTAAAGGTTCTTTTTGTCAGTCATTTTTGATAATATTTTGTATCTGTAATAATTTATCTTGCATTAACTGAGCATTACCCAGTGTATTTTCATTTTATCAGAGCTGACTTAGATAAATTTACTCTTGCTAATTTCGTGTTAATAGAGGCTATTGCAGTTAACCATATATTTAACCTGTTTTTTGCCATTACATTATCCTTATGAGTCCTGAATGTTTTGTTGTTAGTTTGAGCATTAAACTTTAACTTGTAATTTTACCTAACTCTTTTGTTTTGAACCTGGAACTTTACGGGACAGTAGTGATTTTTAGTATTCTCACTTAAAGTGTACATTATCTTTCTCTGTTCCGTAACAAAATATATATATATATATATATATATATATATATATATATATATATATATATATATATATATATATATATATATATATATATATGAGGAGTAGACTGTAGCACCAGTCGAGCAGGGCAGTACTCCCGAGGTGGATGGAAAGCTGAAGACAGGGAGAGCTGGAGCTCCCGTTTCATCAGCCATCAGGATTAGTTCCTGACCATGCACCTTTGCTGAACTTTTTCAGTGTCTCGGTAACACACAGAGTAGGCCAGCATGCTCTCCAATACAAGTTTCTCTAACTATCTACACCAAACTACATGCACACTACACACTACATTTCCTTTTCCAAATTCAAAAGAAAATTATGGCTATCCAAAACAAGGCCTCGGAGTCCCCAGGGGGGGTGACCATAAATGTCCCCACCTTCCGCCCCTCTCCCGGTGACGACTTGAGCTGCCTGGAACCACTGTCTGACTCACTTTTTCATTTCTGCAACATTCGTTGCCTTTCCTCTAACTTTCGCTCTGTTGAGCACCACCTCTCCTCCTCTAAACCTTACCTTCTCTTTCTAAATGAGACTCACCTGTCTGAGGCAACTGACAGCAAACCCTCTTCTGTACCCTCCTACTTTCTATAAACTTATTTCAAAGCCAAAGGTGGCTGTTGTGTATATATACGCAACGACTTATCTTGCTCTTGTGTTCCAGAACTCGATTCTTCTGAGTTCTCTACACTCTGGCTTCGGCTATCCTGTCATTCTCTGACTAAATATGTCTGTGCTGTTTACTTATCCCCTACTTCTACTGGCTATAAAATATTCTTCGACTATCTTACTTCTACGATGGAACACATTCTATCCATATTTCCTTTCTCTGAAATCTCCATTTTAGGAGATTCCAATGTTTACCACCACCTTTTGCTCTCCTCTCCTTTCACTGATCCACCTGGTGAAAAAGCCTACATCTTTTCTATCCTTAATGACCTAGAGCAGCTTGTACAGCACCCTACCCGTATCCCTGACCTTCTTGGAGAGAGCTCCAACATAACTGACCTCTTCCTTACAACTAATCCTTCTGCTTACACTGTTAATCTTTTCTCTCTGTTGGGCTCTTCCGATCATAACCTTATCACCTTAACCTGTCCTGTCTCTCCGATACGGCCTGTGGACCCTCCAAAGAAATGTCGTCTGTGGCACTTTGGAGCTGCGGATTGGGAGGCCCTCAGGCAGTACTTCTTTGATTTTCCCTGGAATGATTATTGCTTTCATGGCCGGAAGCCATCTGAGTGTGCCTTGCGCATTACGGAGGTTATTCTTTCGGGCATGGAAGCATACATTCCTTTCTCATATCCTCTGACTAATGCAAGGAAGCCTTGGTTTAATCACGCTTGTTCCAATGCTGTCCGCAACAAGGAGAGGCCTTATAAAAGGTACCGGAGCCAACCCACCCCTGAATCAAATCTTTTATACGTTTCTTCCTGGAATCGTGCTAAGTCTGTTCTTCGCTCTGCTAGAAA
Organism: Coenobita brevimanus; assembly: GCF_032717465.1. Classification (NCBI taxonomy): domain Eukaryota; kingdom Metazoa; phylum Arthropoda; class Malacostraca; order Decapoda; family Coenobitidae; genus Coenobita; species Coenobita brevimanus. The sequence continues at coordinate 10,125,391 of NC_137006.1, forward strand.
TAATTTCATCTTTACTAAATGCTCTCAACTCTCCAATTCGAATTCTTCCTGCTCCTTCTGGCACCTTGCCAATAACATTTCTAACAACTTTACCTCATCATCCTTCCCTCCTCTTTTCTACTCTGATGGTTCTGTAACTATTTCTTCTACTAATAAAGCAGATCTCTTCACTCAGACTATCTCCTCCAATTCCATCTTAGACGATTCCGGTGCTGTTCATCCTTCACTTCCCCCCTCTGACTTCCTCATGGCTGACATTAAAATTTCTTCAGATGATGTATTTTCTGCCATCAGAGGCCTCAATACTAACAGGGCATATGAGCTTGATGGAGTCCCTCCTGTTGTTCTCAAGAACTGAGCTTCTGTGCTTACACCCTGCCTAGGCAAACACTTTCGTCCTTGTTTATCAACTTTTACCTTTACTTCTTGCTGGAAGTTTGCTCTCATTCAGCCAGTCTCAAAGAAGGGTGACCATTCCCAACCCTCTAACTATCGTCCAATTGCATTAACATCCTGTATCTCAAATTTTTCGAGTCAATTCTTAATAGAAAAATTTTAAAGCATCTTTCCTATCACAACCTTCTTTCTGATCATCAGTATGGGTTCCGTCAGGGACGCTCCACTGGCGATCTTCTCACCTACCTTTCAGACTCCTGGTCATCTTCCTTTCGGGACTTTGGCGAAAGCTTTGCCATTGCACTTGACATCTCAAAGGCTTTCGAACGAGTCTGACATAAATCTTTAATTTCCAAACTGCCCTGTTATGGTTTCTATCGTTTTATCTGTGTCTTCATCTATAGCTTACTTTCTGGCCGTTCTATAGCCGCTGTTGTAAACGGCCATCGGTCTTCTCCTAGATCTATCAACAGTGGTGTTCCTCAGGGCTCTGTTCATCACCAACTCTCTTTCTTTAATCCATCAATGATCTTCTAAGCTGTACATCTAACCCTATCCACTCGTACTCTGATGACTCCACCCTTCACCTTTCCATTCAGTTCCCGCAATGTCTATCTCAGCAGTTATTTTAACAAACAAAGGATGAGGCTATGGCACACCACCTAATGGCTGACCTGGTTCGTATCTCTGACTTGGGGTAAAACTAATCTTGTTGTTTTTAATGCATCAAAGACTCAGTTTTTACACCTATCAACCCGACAAAATCTTCCACAGGTGTACCCACTAATGTTTAATAATATTCAGCTTAATCCTGCATAATTCTTGAACATGCTTGGGGTTTCATTCACTCGGGACTTGTCTTGGAAAGATCATATTACATCTCTTGTAAAATCTGCCTCCAAGAGCTTAGGTGTCCTAAGCCGACTCCGTTTCTTTTTTACCCCTGCACAATTGTTGATTCTATAACACGGGTTTTATCCGCCCCTGTGTGGAGTACAACTCGTATGTGTGGGGAGGTTCTCCACATACAGCTCTTCTCAATAGGGTGGAGTCAAAGGTTTTTTTCGTCTCATTAACTCTCCTCCTCTTACTGACTCCCTTGAACCTCTGTCTCCCGCACTGTTGCATCTTTATCTCTTTTCTATTGCTACTGTAATGGTCGCAGCTCCTCTAAACTGTCTGCATGCATTCCTCCACCTCTACGACGGGCGCGTAGCACCAATCTAGCAGCATACTCTCATCCCTTTTCTGTCCAGCTCTCTAAAGCAAGCGTTAACTGTTACTCCCTGTCCTTCATTTATGCAACAGGTCAGCTCTGGAACTTTCTCCCTCTGTCCGTATTTCCTGCTTCCTATGATCTCCAGTCTTTCAAACGCAGTGTGTCCATGCATCTCGAAGTGATCGGATATTGAATTTGGCTCTTTCTTGTATTTTGTACTTCTCTTGGAAGGAACAGTTTTTGCTGGCTCTTGGCCTTTGGTTCCTTCTTCCTATGATTTTATATATACAATCAGCATATATATATATATATATATATATATATATATATATATATATATATATATATATATATATATATATATATATATATATGATATTATATATACAGTATATCTATCTATCTATCTATCTATTATCTATCTATCTATCTATCTATCTATCTATCTATCTATATATATATATATAAAATCCTACACACACACACACACACACACACACACACACACGCACACACGCCAGGAACAGAATCCAACTGCTACCTGGCCTTTCTCTGGGTGGCGGGTAGTGGATGGTCTTTTAAATAGATGAGGTACCATTTTAGACGGCACTCCCTTTAGATTTATAGGGCCCCACCAAATATACTGAATAAGGTGGCACAAAAATTACATCTCACCAGAACCTCTGTGGCAGGGAGGCGAGATAATTTGCCACAATCCTCCCAACCAAACATGAATTCTAGTGCAAATGATTTGACGGGTGCTCCTGTTGGCTCATCGTTTACTAAAGGGTCTAGTCGCACTGCTTCCTTTGCTTACAGAAGTTACAGGCAGTGTGCCATTGAAAGTAAAGAGGCACTTTCTCAGTAAATTAGAGACCAGGACATTAAACAAACTGAAATCCATGAAAATCTATATATACAATGCTAGAAGACTTGCAGAAGTTTACAAACCCGAATTTATTGACTGAATTAGGAATCATTTGTTGGGGCATTGTAGGTTTGAGTAAGATCCACAGAATAGAAGAAAAAGTAAATCAGCTCCAAGACAGTAACTACCTATTTTACAACAGAAGAAGGCAAAGGGAAAGAATTAGTGGTGTAGGATTTCTAATTATCAGAAATCTTGCAGACATCACTGTTAAATTCAGCAGTGTATTTGACAGAGCAGCATAGACTGTACTTAGACTATGCAAAAAATACACCCAGAAAGTAATACATTAAGCACCGACTTCTCAAAACCCAGATGAAGAAACATAAACATTCTATGACAACATCTTCTAGGTTATGGAAGAAGAAAAGACCACGTATACCATACTCATGGGGGACTTCAGTGCAAAACTTAAGATACTAAAAAGAGAAGAAACATGTATGGGAAAATTTTAAGTGGGAGAAAGGAATGAAAGAGAAGAAATGGTGGTAAATTTTGTTGAAATTATAACATGAGAATAAAGAACACATTCTTTAACAAAAATAAAAAATAGAGAGAACATGGACTTGGAGAAGTCCAAATGGAGAAACAACGAATGAAACAGACCTCGTTAGAGCAGATAGGAATAACCGGTCATAAATATCACGGTTATCAACAAAGTAAATATAGAGAGTGACCATAGAATGGTGGGTTGCACAGCCAAATTCAATTTCAGAAGGGAAAAGGAGAAGACGATTAAAAATAAAAAGATATGCCCAATACAAGTAGGTAAAAACAAAACAAATTTCTGTTAGAAATAACGAACAGATTTCAGCCTCTAAGTAAAGCTGGGTGTTACATTGATGAGTTGAATGGTAGACTAACAAAAATGCTAAGAGAATCAGTGGAGGTAGTAGGGAAAGCTAATACAATAACAGTAAAGAAGTATTCGGAAGAGACACTCTAGCTCATGAAAAGAAGAAAGGAAATGAAAGCAAAAACAAGGGAAGATGAGACAGAACGAGCAGAATTAAATAAGCTTATCAACAGGAGACAAGGAGAAGAAATATGGAAGAAATACATGGATTTGTTAAAACCATAAAAAAAAGGAAAAAGTCCGAAACAGGTCCGAAGTAAAATGGCGGTAGGGAAGAAACAATTTATATCACTCAGAGACAAAAAGGGTAAAGTCATTAAATGCAGAGATAAGATGGTGAAGAGAACTGAAGAATTTCACAAAGAATTGCATACATAAAAGACACTAGAAGCAAAAAGTTATTTTTCAGTTGACGCAAGTGAAATACCTGAGGTAACACCAGACGAAGTAAACGTTACTCTTAAAAATATGAACTTAGGCAAGGCTCCAGAGGAAAATGGAATAGTTGTAGATTTACTGCTGGATGCAGGAGTGGAAGTACAAAACAGCCTCACCCATATATTTACTTAGTGTATAAAAAGGATGAATATTCACCCCAAATGGTGTAATGCAATTGTTATTTTATTTTACAAAATGGCAACTCTAAAGATAATGGTAACTATTGACCCATTAGCTCATTATCAGTTATTTACACACTCTTCACTAATGTCCTTATGAACAGAATACCACCAAATTTGGAAGAAAACCAACTTCGTTAACAGGCAGGATTCCGAAGCGGGTATTCAACTATTGATTATCTACGCACAATGATTCAGCTAATTGAGAAAGCTACGGAATGTAATAAACCACTGTGCTTGGGTTTTGTTGGTTGGTAACAAAAAGACCCTCGACTCAGTAGAGCACATAGCAAATATAAATTCATTGCAACAACATGGAGTAAATGAGACCACTGTAAAACTGCTCGGAAACAAAGAGAGAACTGCTACATTTAAATTACATACAGACTTGGAAAAATTAAGATTGAGAAGGGCGTGCGTCAGGGAGATCCACTTTCACCAAAATTATTTACAGCATGCCTAGAATGTATTTTCAGAGAGTTAGACTTGGAAAACAAAGAAGTAAACATTATTGGAGAAAATCTAAACCATTTATAACATTTTCCTAACCCCTGGAACAACAGAGACATTGCAACAAAAGTGAAATGACCTGAACAGAGAACGTCTTATAATAGGATTAAAGATGAACCGGAGAAAAACTACAATACAGCAATGTTTAATCCAAGCACACTATACAGCGCCATCTGAATAAGCGAAGAAATTCTTGAAGAAGTGAAAGAGTACATTGATTGGTCGCATTCTTAAATCACTCAGCCCGACAACGTTATATATTTTTTACACCTTAATGATTTTAGCTATATTAGGTGTATAAGAATTCCAGTAAAGGGGTTACTGAAGGCTTTAGCGAACCCCTCCATTAAGAAAGTGTATCCAATAATCTGACTAAAATGTCTGCAAAGCAAGTATTTAAATTAAAAATGCGTTACGGGACTAAAGGAATTATACTAGACGCCTGGATGGCATGGGTGCAGAAGTTTCAGGTCGGGGAATTTTGAGCATTGGACTACCGTGTTCAGGCGCAAAATGCAGGGTGTGGGCAAAAAGTTTTCTCTCGTGTAAGCGCTGCCCAGGACGAAAGATCGTCCCCTATGACTTTAATGACTTACACAACGGCACTATAACACCACGGACATAAGATGGTCTCCTATGCCTTAAATGATATACACAAAGGTAATTATACGTTAGAGTGTTCTTGTTTCCGCTTTGTATTTCTAGCCCCACTGATAGGGTGATATCTGTATTATTTCATTCTTGCTTTATACATGAATTTTATAAAACTTATAATAGATTTATCATTTTGTAAGGGTTACACATAGATTTAAATCACCCGTTCATTAAGAGGAAACTAATAAAATCGTCTGGAGATAGTATATATAAATGCCGTCATGGCTGATGTGTATGCAAGAATCAATATTCCGCTTTTATTTGTGGAACAGGTGTAAGCACTGAGTGTGGTTAACGCGCATGCCAGGTTCAGCAAACCAACATGCTGTGCTCGCATCAACAGTGCCATAAATGACACAGAACAGTTTGAGGTGTGCTCATTGCCTACCACTATTAGAAGTAATCCTTGGAGTATGATAACTTCCTTTTAGTGTATTCAGTCAACTACTTGATTACATTTTCTAATCTCTGGTTGTGAAAAAAATGGGTAAAAACTCTCCATTATCTCTTCGGTAAGACGACGTCTTCATGTAATTATGTTGATAGCGACAAATGCTTTTCTCGTGCATCCTTTTGTCAGACTGTTTCTAATTCTTATGGAGATATCTCTCTTAGACAAGAAGTAAATGAATAATATTTCAAAATATTCCAGTTAGAAGTCTCTATTACGATGAACAAAACATTCCATTGAAAGCAAAAATTAATCCTTATAAAGACATATCCATACCGAAATGGTTGAGAATATTCTCTTTTATACAGTCAAAATTTTCATCCTGGTATAAATGTCTTCTCCATTGTTCTTCCCCAGTACTTTCCTACTGCCATTACCACAAACACAGTCAAATTCACAGTTGTTTCAGAGCTGCCTAAGTGCTTTTGGCCACGTAATCCCCCTACCGGGCCCACACGCCACCACTGACTTCACTATTACCATAAATATCTCCACAAACTGCCAGCAGCACCACCAACACTACTTGCACGACTACATTTGTGTGGCTCATATTAGGCTCTTACTGCTACTGCTTTTGTGCTCACATATACGCAAGCTCGGGCGTGATCTCTTACACTCTATCACACACACACACACACACACACACACACACACACACACACACACACACACACACACACACACACACACACACACACACACACACACACACACACACACACACACACACACACACACTTTTGCCTTCTTTCCAATTATATCCGCACTGTGACTGCATTAACCGTTCCAATTATTCTCTCCACACTCCCGGCAAAGGCGCCATCAATTTCTGGGTTTCATTCCCATATTGCAGATTTTCCCTTTATCTCTGCCCCCGTCCCGACAGCAATTTCGGCACCATTTATTTTACTCCTGAGACCAATACGTTTCCAATTAACTCGTGGGGAAATGAAGATCTATTCACAGACAATGGTTGGACTACCCTACAGCCCCCCTGCCGCCCTCCCCCCCCACACGTTTCTTCTACAGTGTTAAGGCGTCCCTAGAGGTTGATTATCTCTCTCGTGGTGGACACAACCTTTATATTCCTTTCCAGCATACGCGAAACGATTATATCAATTTGGAACCGAGGATGAGAGGGAGGGTTGTTATGGAGAGGTATATGAGAGTGTGAGGTGTGAGTTGGAGGGAGGGATACCAGATCGCTGAGGACTGGTGGCATGGAGGTGACTCGTTTGTGATCACCCCGAACGTGAATAAGGGATCAAGTTCTATATATATATATATATATATATATATATATATATATATATATATATATATATATATATATATATATATATATATATATATATATATCACTCATGTTAAATGTCAGGACCAACTTAGCTAGCCCAGAGCTCCAACGCACCACATGGGGCAACGTACGATTGGGTGATATATATATATATATATATATATATATATATATATATATATATATATATATATATATATATATATATGGAGCCTTTGTGGTACAGTGGTAAAGTGTGCATTTTCGTACACTGAACAACGAGGGTTCGCCCCCCACCAGGGTAATAAGCTTTGGGAGCGTTCTTCCGACCACATACTTCTTTGGCGGACATAAAGGGTGCTGTGGTTGAACCAGTGTCACATGCTATAAAGTATGCGTGCACCCAGTCAGTTTGCGCGGATCGATTACACTTGGTTCAAGCCACTCCAACACTACAATTACACTTACACGCACTTCTCACCCAACATACAATCTCTACCAGACAGCCTAAGTCACATGGTAGAGATACATAGGCTGCATCGTCCCCGCATCGGACAGAATAAGCTGGTCTTGCAGTGGACACTCAATCGGCTGATGATGATGATATATATATATATATATATATATATATATATATATATATATATATATATATATATATATATATATATATATATATATATATATATACTACTGTATATATATACAATGGCGGACTCAGGGAGGGGGGCGTCGGGTAGAGGGGAAAAAAAAGTGAATAAATGGAAATATAAACTTGCTGAAAACTATTTTGTTTTGTTCTGGTAACTGTCTACTGTACTCGGAAGGTTTTCTGGCTACTTAAAGTCGCAGGCCAGTGGTGACTAAAGTTTAACGTAGTGAGTGGGACTCGTTTTTATTATCACACCTGCTGAGCATGGATCACGTACTTACGACAATTTCCTTTTGCAAGTTAGTATACACGACATACGCTTGATTAACTCGTAGATAATAAACTGACCAATCTCCATCGGTATCCTCATGAATCTACTGTCTCAAGTCTCTGGGATCGATGTTTTGCTAGGAGAAAGCGATAATACACCAGAGATTTCGTTCAAGCATGACCTCTTGTTTGGAGGAGAAAAACAATGTCTAACATCAGAAAATATACGAAGATCACTGATTTTATAACAAGAAAACGGTATGTTGAATTGAAATACCTTGTGTAGCTAGTTCATAGTCATCTCTCCGGGATGTAAAGTAAATATAGCCTCGTAATTTTTTCATTCATTATTAAATTCCGAGATTAAAGTGCTTTCAATCAAACCTGATTGCGATTTTCTTTGGGAGCTAATCGGCATTCGCTAGTCAGTCGGCCAGGCGACTATGCTTCACAAATTATTATTGGTAGATATAACAAATTAAACATCGGTCCGGTTCAAATCATCGATTTTATTTCATCAGTCTTATCGGCATCATTCTCTCCCATTCATTTAATCCTCCCCCCGCCTCTCGCTCCCATCTCAGGTGCCCAGTTTTGTCATTTCCAAAGTGACAGAGAAGCCCGTGACTCTATCAAGAGCATTCACCAAAACATTTGCTCATTGGGTTATTTATTTATGGATTAGTTCACCGGCATGAAGCCAAGCTCAAGGTGCATCAATTTGAAATTTTTGCCAAACCACTAAAGAGTTGAATACTAAGCGTCTATGTAATGTTTTATGTGAACTTGTTGTTCACTAAATCTGATCAAGATATAACGGAAAATTGTATGAATAAACATAATAAAAAGAATCACTTCTACTTTTATTGGTTTTCAGTACATTGATAATTTCATATAGCATTCATTTTAAGTTAATAATACTTAATCAAATAGATATGTGTGTGAAGTCATCAAGAACTTTTCATTTGTCAAAAAAATAAAAAAATAAAAGAAAATTTTTTCTGGATTTGGTAATACTTTTAGTGTCTCAGATTGCACCAAAAAACACCAAACTGCTTCATATATGTGAAAATTTTCTTGGGTCGTTAAGCGGGCCCCAGATCCCCTGCCGCAAGCCTCCGGCCCCTTCACATAAACGCACAGTGTGCACGATCAAGGGCCTACGGTGGCCCCTCTGGCCCTGCGGGCTACAAACCACCCCAGTCTTCAAAATCCTGGATCCGCCACTGTAATATATATATATATATATATATATATATATATATATATATATATATATATATATTATATACATAGAGAGAGAGAGAGAGAGAGAGAACCAAAGCGGCAAAAAAATTTACATATTCACGCAAATATTCCTCTGGCAGTACGAACAACTCAATATTTTCTATTCCTGCTTCCATAAGACAAAGGGAAAAAGAAGGAGAGGAGTGGAGTGGGGATATGAAGGTATGGAAAAGTTGGAAAGATTAATAAGAAAAGAAACAATGAAATGGTAACGAGAAAGAAATGGTAATAGAGAGTGAAAAGGGAAAGAAGAGGTAGAAAAAAGGGGAAGAGGAGGAAAAATGAGTAAAGTGGGAAAAGAAAGAGGGAGACAACTTGAAAAGAAAGAGAAAAACATAGTGAAAGGGAAAGATAGAGATGAAGAGAGAGGTAATGTGCTGAGAAAGGGAGATTAGAAAGAGCGGGGTAAAGTAGGAGGGGAAGGGGCACAGGTGAGGAGAGAACGACAACAGACAGGGGAAGGGTCAGGGGAAGGAAGTGGAGAGAGGGGAAGGGCCATAAGCGAGGGGAAACGAGAGAAATTTAAGGATTAGTATAATGGGAAGAGGTGAGGGTGAGGGGAAGAGAATAGAGAGTACAAAAGGCTGAACGCAGTAAGGGAAAATAAGGCGTGGAAGCGGGAAAATTTATTGGAAGAGAGGAGAGGGTATACAGTAGGTAAGTGGAGAGGGGATGGGGGTGGAGAAGATAAAGCCTAGAGGTTTGGGGAAGGAGGGAGGGAGAGGGGAAAGAGAAGAATCAAGGGGAATGAGGAAAAGCAAAAAGGGAGGCATGAAGGGAAAGGGAAAGATACTACGGAAGTGGAGCAGAAAACGACTGGAAAGATGATACGAAGGGAGGAGAGGGAAAGAGACAAAGCAGAGGCGAAGTGTGAATAATGAGAGGAAGAATACATAAGGGAAAGGTAAAAGGAAATAGAAAAGGGGAAGGGAGATAATGAGAAGAGGAGACAGAAGGAGAAGAGTTAGAAAAAGTGGAGAGAGGTATTGGGTAGGAAGGGAGGGACATTAAGGAGAGGAAGTGATGCAATTTGCCAGTAATGAGAGGAGCTGATTCGTTCGCATCTTTAGCCAGTCTGTGTGTGCGTGTGTGTGTGTGTGTGTGTGTGTGTGTGTGTGTGTGTGTGTGTGTGTGTGTGTGTGTGTGTGTGTGTGTGTGTGTGTGTGTGTGTGTGTGTGTGTGTGTGTGTGTGTTCGTGCGTATGTTTGCGGCTGTGTTTGTATATTAGTATACAAGTGTGCTCGTGCATGTGTACGTGTATGTTCTTGTGTCAGTATGTGTCTGCAACTGTGTTAGTTTTTACCACTGTGTGTTTGCTAGTTAGTATCTGCCAGTGTCTGTTTTGTTAGTGTCTATTGTATCTGGCTATATTTGTCTGTGTCGAATACCAACTTGTTCTATCACTGAAAGAAACGAGAATATCAGCTCGGATTCTTCCAATGGCAGCCTGTGTGTGCAATCTAATGTTCCGCCGTCTCTTTCAGAAGATGTCAAATATGTATTCACTAGTATGGCCGGATGGGATGAAACATTAACATCAACGAGGTCAGAGTGCAGAAAGTTTGGACAGTCCTTTGTCGTGCACTGAACTGTCATGGCCCGATGACGACGACGACGACAATGACGACGACGACAACGATAATGAAAATGACAGTGATAACTTTTCACCAACAAATCTTTTCCACTAAATCATACGCCGCAACCCCAGAAGACAACACTAGTTAGGATTCTAGAACATATATGCGATCCATTCCGTGTCATAAACGCCTTTTGTAAGATAAACAAGAAACAAAGTAAGCTTTGGCACTAAATCTCCTTTGTCGCTCCTGAGAAACTCATCAAACTTACAAAAGGGAATCGATCGTAAGTTTGTTCGTGAATCTGTTCTCCTGTTTCCCATTTGGTCCTCGTTCTATTGCCACGGAAACCATTTTCAGCTTCAACCCATTGTAGGTCGGCAGGCAGAAACAAAATTGAAAATGGGACTGACTTTATACGGTTGCGTTCGGACTGTTACTTTGTTTAATGGGCTTCATGTATATATTTACTTCCCTTGTCCTTAACCAGATCACTATAACAATCCGCCCTTAACCACTTAATACAATTATACATTTTTCATTTTAGCAGTGCAACAATCAGAGGATATTTACTGAGCGTATAGGAATCTTTTCGAGCTCAAGGAAATTATACTGTATTTATCCCTTCCACACGAGAGATATTTTCTAACCAGAATAATACTGCTTGTAGGTAACAGATGTAAAGGATAACAGATGTTATCAGAGTATAGCAATTAAGATGAAATAAAATATTCTGGTAGTTGTAAGAATAAATAAAAAAAAAAAAGTCTTCGTAGGAAGATTGATAATGTAAAAACAGTGGCAAAGACAAACTGACGAAGACAGTTCCAGGGTTGACCAACTGCGTACGTTAATGACTGGTTAACTAAACAGACATTAGTGTGTGAGTTTGCTATTTGACTGGTGCTGAGTGCCCGCCTTTAATTGAAAAGCTACAAACAGAGTTCAGAAATGCAACGTTTTGTCATACGCTTCGGCACTAGTGGTTATTCTGGATACCTTGACATATCTCCCTGATTCCAGTTTAGTTAGTTTAACTATTTCACTTGAATGACGTCCTTCTAAATTACCTCTTGTCGTCCATAGACAGTATTACAATATTATCCAGCTTTCGATCGAGTCAGGTATAAATCTTTAATTTCCAAACTGCCATCTTACGGTTTCTACCCTTCTATCTGTGGCTTCATCTCTAGCTTCCTTTCTGGTAGTTCTATAGCCGCTGTTGTAGACGGCCATCGTTCTTCTAGATCTATCAACAGTGGTGTTCCTCAGGGCTCTGTCCTATCACCAACTCTCTTCCTTTTATTCATCAATGACCTTCTAAGCTGTACATCTAACCCTATCCACTCTTATGCTGATGACTCCACCCTTCACCTTTCCATTCGGTTCCCGCAACGTCCATCTCAGCAGTTACTACAACAAATAAGGGATGAGGCTATGGCACACCTAATGTCCGACTTGGCTCATATCTCTGACTGGGGTAAAAATAATCTAGTTGTTTTTAATGCATCAAAGACTCAGTTTTTACACCTATCAACCCAACAAAATCTTCCACAGGTATACCCACTAATGTTTAATAATATTCGGTTTAATCCTGCATCATCCTTGAACATGCTTGGGGTTTCATTTACTCGGAACTTATCTTGGAAAGATCATATTACATCTCTTGTAAAATCTGCTTCCAAGAGAATAGGTGTGCTAAGCCGACTCTGTTCTCTCTTTACCCCTGTACAATTGTTGACTCAATACAGGGGTTTTATCCTCCCCTGTGTGGAGTACAACTCTCATGTGTGGGGAGGCTCCCCACATACAGCTCTTCTCAGTAGGGTGATGTCAAAGGCTTTTCGTCTCATTAACTCTCCTCCTCTTACTGACTCCCTCCAACCTATGTCTCTCCATCGCACTGTTGCATCTTTATCTCTTTTCTATCGCTACTTCAATGGTCACTGCTCCTCTTAACTGTCTGCATGCATTCCTCCACCTCTACGACGGGCAGTAGCACCCGTCTAGCAGCAAACTCTCATCCCTTTTCTGTCCAACTCTCTAATGCAAGAGTTAACCGTTACTCCCAGTCCTTCATTTATGCAACAGGTCAACTCTGGAACTGTCTCCCTCTGTCTGTACTTCCTGTTTCCTATTATCTCCAGTCTTTCAAACGCAGTGTGTCCAGGCATCTCGAAATGACTGGATCTTGAATTTGGCTCTCTCCTGTATTATGTTTTTCTTTTGAAAGGAACAACAATTGCGGGCTCGCGGCCTTATGGTTCCTTCTTCCTCGCATAAAAAAAAAAAGTTTAGTAACAGAATGCATCGCCTCGCCCATTACGGTGAAGTATTTTATCATGCTGTTATCTCAAGACATTTTCACTGAGTTGAGGAAAGACGTTCGAAGCTAATGGTTTAGATATAATTTTCATGAACCCCTTCATTATTAATGCCCTGTATCAGTCAGATTTAAAAAAAAAAATCTGGTAATGGGAAAGATAAACTCTAAATGACGTCCTCTGGCTGGTGGGATTAAGCCTCTTTACTAGGAAGGGTTTCTAGATTGTGAATATATTCGACTGTTAATAACAACGTCCTTAGGCCGAAGAGTTTAACAAGTGGCAAAACAAAACAAGGTTGCTGATATATGAGACAATCTGGAAAAAAAAAATGGATTGATTTTAATAACATAGAACAAAGTCAGAGCAGTTATATTTTCTTTATGACAAAGAGTCTTTTTTTTTCACATTATTGCTCTTGTGAACTGCTTCTATACTTCCCTCCTTCCTAAAGGTGATTACTTTATTTTACATTACTGAAAGCAGGAAGTCTTTATTCCGTTTTCTTTTTTACCATTTTTCCTCCTCCTCCTCCTCCTCCTTCTGTTATTATTGTTATTATTAAAACTCAGCACACAAAAGGTGAGTTACATTGTTCCTGTCATTATTATTATTATTGTTATTATTATTATTATTATTATTATTATTATTATTATTATTATTCACCAAGCCAGTGGTGAGTTATATTCTTCTTCTTCTTCTTTTTCTTGTTATTATTGTTATCATTATTATTATTATTATTATTATTATTATTATTTCTTACGAAGAAGTAAATTGCTCGTATTCGCACAAACTCAATGCTATGGCCATCATACTCGGCCATCTGAGTCCCCCAGCTAGCGGCCTCATACTACCCAGTACCATTCAGTTCCCAGTACTAGTTTTCCAGTTACATCCAAAAACCTATAATAATAGTATATTCGCGGAACCTCAGAAACCGCAAAAGATAAAGACTTGAAAATTTTTTGGGATATAACCAATGTCTGGCAGCAGGTCTGAAATGACAATGGGCCCATTTGAGAAAGTAGTTTCTGCAATCAGCCGGGGGTCAATGGAAAGTAGTTAGGAATGGCTTTATATGAAGCCTGTTGAAATCACCATGTTAAGGACGCAGATGTATGTGTGTGCAGATATACTGAATATATATATATATATATATATATATATATATATATATATATATATATATATATATATATATATATATATATATATATATATATATATTGTTACATAGCCTATGATTTCATCATCCTTTGTGTAATTTTAACGCACAGTATGCTGCATGTTTGATCACGAGCGTGTTCTGCCTCAGTTCCCCCCTTCTACCGTTATAGTAGAGTAAGTCGTCATTTCTGGAGTTCAGACCAGGATTGTCAACTCTTTGTCCCCATGGCTTCATTTGCGCGTCCTCCTTACAAGTTGTATCAAGCTCTGCTGGCCCCTATATAATGAGCTCAGTCTCTGCATCATTGCCACTTAGATCTGCTCCTCATTTTGTTCACATCTCTGTCCTCCCCTGTACAGATATTATTATTGTGAGTGCTCAAGAAATCTCCAAACATCTAGCAGCTGTGTGTAATTTGAGTATAACTGTTGTTGTATTTTTTCTTGTATTGTGTAGCATAAGGTTAATTCTTGGGCCTAGTGAGGTTTTTGATTAATGTTGGGTTGTATGTCAGTCATTTTTGATAATAGTTTGTATCTGTAATAATTTATCTGGCATTCACTGAGTATTGTCTGGTATCTCATTTTATCAGGGCTGACTTAGATCAATTTACTCTTGCTAATTTCGTGTTAATAGAGGCTATTGCAGTTAACCATATATTTAACCTGTTTATTTGCCATTACATTATCCTTATGAGTCCTGAATGTTTCGTTGTTAGTTTGAGCATTAAACTTTAACTTGTAATTTTACCTAACTCTTTTGTTTTGAACCTGGAACTTTACGGGACAGTAGTGATTTTTAGTATTCTCACTTAAAGTGTACATTATCTTTCTCTGTTCCGTAACATAAATTTGGCGACCTCATATCAGGATATTCAGGATATTATCATAAGGATATTGCTTGATATTTTGTGACTGTTACTTATTCATGATGTCTACTATTACTACACTTGATGAAGCCAAAGATTTTTTGTCAAATGTGCAAACAGTGTGTGATGTAGAAAACAGAACAAAGAATGAACTTAAGCTTGTTGCTCAACAATTGGGAATTGCAGTTCACTCTCATCATTCTAAAGATCAAATTGTTGGCATGATTAATAAGAGCTTGTTTAATGTAACTCCTCCAAATGAGCAAACGCAGATTGAAATAGCTAAGTTACAGCTAGCCCTGCAGGAGGCTCGTGCTAAGGAGGCGGAGTCTCGTGTTAAGGAGGCTGAATTTCAAGCACGTGCTATGGAGGCTGAGTCTCAGGCTAAGGAGGCGGAATCTCAGGTTCGGATTCAGGAGGCACAGATACAGGCTCAGGCACAAGTTGAACTTGCCAGGATTCAGGCAGACCATGAGTATCGCATGAAACAAGGTGGAACTGGATCATCTAGCTCTGATGATTTTGATGTGGCTAAAAATGTTAAACTTGTCCCTCCTTTTAATGAATCTGATTTAACAAAGTATTTTCAGTTGTTTGAGAGGGTAGCTACAGGTTTTAATTGGCCAAAAAAGTATTGGCCAGTACTCCTTCAAACTGTTCTCACCGGTAAAGCTCAAGTAACTTATGCATCTTTGCCTCAGGATCAGTCTGATAATTATGATGTAGTTAAGAGCTTGATTCTTAAGGCCTATGAGCTTGTTCCTGAAGCCTATAGAGTAAAATTTAGGACAACTTACAAGCAAGATAAGCAATCCCATGTTGAGTATGCAAAAATCAAAGAAGATCTGTTAGAGCAGTGGTTAAATTCTAAGAATGTGGATTCTGATTTTGGTAAATTTAAGCAGATGATTTTGCTGGAGGATTTCAAAAGGTGTATTTATAAAGATGTAAGCCTATATCTTGATGAGAAAAGAATAGATAATTTGTCTGATGCTGCAGTTTTAGCTGATGAGTATGTTCTCACTCACAAGAGATATTCTAGAGAAAAAGGGAAAGCTGAGAGTAAGTACGTTGCCTCTACTCAGAGTACAGGTAACAGGAAAGAGAATAAGGATGATGTTTCTCAGGAAGTAAATACCAGCTTCACCTCTAGATTTCAGAAAAGTAAATGTACTTATTGTAGTAAGCTTGGTCATACTACGGAGAGATGTTTCAGGAGACAGCGTGATGTGAACAAAAAGGAGTCTTTAAATATTCAGTCAATTGGTCTAGTGTCCACTCTTGAGAGTTCCCAGAATTCTTTAACTGAGTTAACTGAACCTGCTTTGAGGGGTAACTTAAATTCTCATGATGGAGCTCCTCTTTTGAGCAGTAACGTGGGTGACACTCTCAAGAGTTCATGTGCTAATTTCCTGTCTGATGGTTTTGTCAGTCCTCTGGACAGTAATGACAGGAAATCAGTTCATATATATCGTGATACAGGTGCTTGCCAATCCCTTATGCTGACCAGTGTTCTAGGCTCTAATGTTAATTCCTCTGATGAAACTGTAATCTTACAGGGTGTAGGGAATAATTACTTCTCTGTTCCTCTGTGCAGAGTGAATTTAGAGTCTGGTTTTGTTAATAGTTCCGTTATGGTTGGGTTGGTTGAGACACTCCCAATGTCAGGTGTAACTTTCTTACTTGGAAATGATATTGGTGGAAGTCAAGTGTGTCCAGCTCCTCAGTTGTCTAGTGAGCCAGTGGCTGCGGCACAGGATTGTGATGTCCCTGATGTGTTCCCTGCATGTGCTGTCACTAGGGCTAAGTCTAAAGTTACTGGTGATTTAGAGGGTAATGATGATGATGATGTTATCCTAGCTGACACTTTTCTTCCTAATTTGGACCACTCACCAGATGAGGCAGTACCCCGTAGTGTTGATAATTTGTCTCGTCAAGAGTTGGTTGAGTTGCAGGCTGCTGACCCTGAGTTGAAAGGTCTAGCTAACTCTGCTTACAGTGAAGAAGAGTCAGCCGGTGCTTCTACTTGTTATTATGTAAAGTCAGGAGTACTTATGAGGAAGTGGAGACCCCCAACAGCATCAGCCGACTGTGAATGGGAGGTTGTACATCAAGTTGTCATCCCTCGTGTTTGTAGGCAGGATATCATTAGAGTGGCTCATGATTCCAGTTTGGCAGGACACCTTGGAGTGAGGAAGACTGTGGCACGCATTTTGAAACAATTCTACTGGCCAGGTATCTTCAGGGATGTTTCCTGGTATTGTAAGTCTTGTCACACCTGTCAAGTTGTGGGGAAGTGTAATCAGACCGAAAAGGTTGCACCTCTAGTTCCCATTCCTCCTTTTGAGGCGCCTTTCACCCGTGTGTTGGTGGATATTGTGGGCCCTCTTCCTAAGACTTCTTCAGGATTTTCTTATGTGTTGACCATGATTGATATGGCTACTCGTTATCCTGAAGCCATTCCACTTAGAAACATCTCAGCAAAGAACGTGGTTAAGGAAATGCTAGGGTTCTTCACAAAGTTTGGTCTGCCCAAGGAGGTACAGTCAGACCGGGGAAGTAATTTTATGTCAAATGTTTTCAAGCAGTCTCTGAAAGAGTTGGGCATCACCCAGATCACGTCTTCAGCTTACCATCCCCAGACCCAAGGAGCGTTGGAGAGATATCATCAAACACTCAAATCGATGCTCAAGAAATACTGTTTGGAACATCAGAAAGACTGGGATAAAGGTCTTCCATTCGTTGTGTTTGCCGCAAGAGAATCTCCAAATGAATCACTGGGCTTCTCACCTTTTGAACTACTGTTTGGCCATGAAGTAAGAGGACCCCTTAAGTTACTCAAGGAATGCTGGCTGTCGGAGGAAGATGACGTCAACCTGCTGGAGTGTGTGATGAAGTTCAAAGAACGGCTGTCCACTGCTTTGCAGCTGGCGAGAGAGAATTTAGGAGCTGCTCAGGAGAAGATGAAGACTTGGTATGATAAGAAGTCCAGGTTACGCCACTTTCAGCCAGGAGATCAGGTTTTGATTCTGCTACCAGTTCATGGGCAACCTCTTCAAGCCAAGTTTAGTGGTCCTTATTTCGTGGAGAAGAAACTCAGTGATGTCAGCTATGTCATCGCCACACCAGATCGTAGAAAGAGCAAGCAACTATGTCACATCAACATGCTAAAGTTATATCACAGGCGGGACGAAAATAATCCAGTCTGCACTGTAGCTGTTCCACCCGAGTCTACAAGTGAAGTTCTCCCATGCAGCATGAGCCTGAGTGATAGTTTGGGGAAGAATCCTGATATCATGAATGATCTCCAGACTAAGCTTTCTCATCTACCTCCCAAGGAAAGGCAGGAGTTTTCGGCATTACTGCAGGAGTACCTGCAAGTGTTCCGTGCTACTCCAGGAAGAACCACTGTGTTGATGCATGATGTCGATGTTGGAGACGCAAAGCCAATTAAATTGCCTCCTTACCGTGTGAACCCAGTGAAAGTTCCTCTCATCCAGAAGGAGCTTGGCTACCTGTTGGACCACAAGATGATTGAGCCCTGTCAGAGCGAGTGGAGTTCTCCTGTCACTCTAGTCCCTAAGCCAGGTGGGTCACAGAGGCTTTGCATCGACTACAGACGTGTTAATCAGATAACCAAAACAGACACTTACCCTCTCCCTCGTGTGGAAGATTGCATAGACAAGATCGGAAAGGCTAGGTACATAAGTAAGTTTGATTTGTTAAAGGGATACTGGCAAGTACCTATGACTGAACGTGCTAGGGAGATCTCATGTTTTGTAACATTAGGAAAGACATTTGCATGTTCTGTAATGCCATGTACAGATTGTTTTAGAGTAATAAGAAATTTCCTTTTTTTTCTTTGTGGGGAGGTGTTACATAGCCTATGATTTCATCATCCTTTGTGTAATTTTAACGCACAGTATGCTGCATGTTTGATCACGAGCGTGTTCTGCCTCAGTTCCCCTCTTCTACCGTTATAGTAGAGTAAGTCGTCATTTCTGGAGTTCAGACCAGGATTGTCAACTCTTTGTCCCCATGGCTTCATTTGCGCGTCCTCCTTACAAGTTGTATCAAGCTCTGCTGGCCCCTATATAATGAGCTCAGTCTCTGCATCATTGCCACTTAGATCTGCTCCTCATTTTGTTCACATCTCTGTCCTCCCCTGTACAGATATTATTATTGTGAGTGCTCAAGAAATCTCCAAACATCTAGCAGCTGTGTGTAATTTGAGTATAACTGTTGTTGTATTATTTCTTGTATTGTGTAGCATAAGGTTAATTCTTGGGCCTAGTGAGGTTTTTGATTAATGTTGGGTTGTATGTCAGTCATTTTTGATAATAGTTTGTATCTGTAATAATTTATCTGGCATTCACTGAGTATTGTCTGGTATCTCATTTTATCAGGGCTTACTTAGATAAATTTACTCTTGCTAATTTCGTGTTAATAGAGGCTATTGCAGTTAACCATATATTTAACCTGTTTATTTGCCATTACATTATCCTTATGAGTCCTGAATGTTTCGTTGTTAGTTTGAGCATTAAACTTTAACTTGTAATTTTACCTAACTCTTTTGTTTTGAACCTGGAACTTTACGGGACAGTAGTGATTTTTAGTATTCTCACTTAAAGTGTACATTATCTTTCTCTGTTCCGTAACAATATATATATATATATATATATATATATATATATATATATATATATATATATATATATATATATATATATATATGGGTTAGGTACGTTGTCTGGTATACTACTACTACTATAATAGGGTATACTACTACTAGTACTGCCACTATTACTACTATTATTACTAAACCTACTAGTATAATAGAGTTTACTGGATCATGTCTTCTTGCCATACCACAGAGCCCTCTGTACTGAAATATTTCACAGAACTTTGATGGATTTCCATGCCTTCTTCTGCAGGGTGTCTGAAGTGGCCCCTGCCTAGAATATCTAAAGAATTTGTGGTGTCTGTTGTGTATTTTTCATTTGTTTTCTTGTGCAGCGTAAAAACTTCCACGGTGTTTACGAAAGAAGTTGCGTGGAGGGCAGTATGCCATAACCACAATGTTAAGCAGACTTAATTTAATTTGGGCTTCAAAAATCCTAAGTCTTGATGCCATAATTCCACAAACATTTTTTCCGACTCCATGAACCCTAGATGAAACCTAAATATAAGCCCTAGGTATAGTTGACAATTTTCTTAACATGATCAAGTTCATTTGACTACATGGTTTCATACTATTCTTCTTGAGATCAATGGCCTTATCGCCAACGAGGCCATTGGAATTAATTACAAGCTCACTGGGGTATTGGAATTAACTACAAGCTCGTCTGATGGAAAAAGTACTTCATCTCTGCTAAGCAGTTCATAGTTTTCAAAACCTCTCCCACTTTGGACCTTCCCATTCACACCAAAGTCATCCATGATGAACTCAGCATTAGCTGTTCCCATGAGGACAAGACCGTGACTCCCTTCATAATTGTAGAAATACAGCCAGCGCCACTTGGAGGAATGATGTGAACATGTTTTCCACTCAACGCTCCTAGACAGGGAGGGAAATCTCATGTTTCTTCGTACCTTACGTACGATGGGCTAAAACTCGTTGAATCTAGTCCAGCAGTAATTAGAAACTTGTTGTAAGGAAATTGCAGCTTCCCCATTTGTTTCTTTACATATAAAAAGACTTGGCAGTGTGGTTTTGTGCTCTACGCGTGTGGACGTTCTGTTCGGAACTGGCTTGAGGAAAAGCAAGACTCACTGCCCTGTGCCAACATATCTGCACCAACGGCTAGTTGTGCTTCTTAGGCAGAGAGTCAGTACATCGTAAGCGGCATGTCACGGCCAAGCGGCGCACGATAACATCACACTCCACATATATATATGTGTTCGTGTATATGATGTGAATGTATGATATACAACATAAAATAGTACAAAATACCAGTTACACGTTAATATTTATTGAAAGACACTATTGCATTCTTTTTACTTAATCATTACATCCATAACCCAAGAGATAGCTAGCCCCTCAAGTTCCTCAGGTTCTTTTGACAGCTTACCCTCCTCTTCATCCTCATCCTCATTATCAACAACAACCACAAAAGCATAAACTCCTCCTACTGTCAATACTGTTACCACTACCACTGGTGGTAGGGGGTAGACACCAAAAACCACTCACTTGAGATACTGCTGACTACCTCTTCCTCCTTATTATAGTTTTATGTCTATTTTTTTCTATGTGTGTGACTCTGGGCATAGACTTCATGGCCTGTTCCCCAGGCCCAGTAGTCCTCCTACATATACACCTCTACATGTCACCACTTCGGCGCTAATACCCACCGTCCATATTGACTGCATGCTAGGGCTGTCTCATACAGGAGTGGTGTATTGGTATTAGCGGGGGTGTTTTTACGACATGTCGGCGAGTCTTCTGATAGATCAGTATAGTCTGCTTTTATGAAATTCAGATCCTTAAACGGTTCCTTGCCCCAGCCGGGATTCAATCCTGGGTCCAATAGGACTGCAGGCCACCTCTCTACCTATTGAGCCACTTCCTCCCCTGTCTGTCCCATTTCTTCCTATTTTACTGTTTTCTTTCTGTCTCTTTTTATTCTCGTTTTATCACTCTTCTTCCCACTTCAAGTGGCTGTGCACTGAGTGACAAACCAAACTGTTTCCTCTAATGTAGGATACTACTTACAAAGCTGTTTGGTAACCATATAACCAGATAACGGGGCGTTATGGAGCATGCTGTGGCACCCCTGGTAACTGGGTGGAGAGAAGTAAATGTGGCGTCCATACAGGAATCAAACCTCGCAATTTTCCCCCCCACCTTACAACAGCGAGGCCCTGCCAAACACTAGGAAATACCAGCTCACTGCACGAGGCGATTGCTTGTCTGTCATTGATGGGTCTGCTCGGCCTGACAGATCGGGGTTAATCAACATCAACACCTCCACCACCACCACCACCACCAACAACAAAACTAACAATGGCAACTGCTACTGTCACTACTACTACTGTTACAACCAGTCTTACCACCATCACTACTACAACTACTATAGCAACCATAAAAGTATTCAAAGAAGCTTAAAAGATCGATTTTGAGGTCGATTCTCTCTCGGTCAGTAAATTAAATGTTCGGAGTAACACCCGTAGACTTCATCATCAGCCGCCGACATCCAGCGAGTTGAGGTCGATCTTCATTTCCTTCATGGGTAACTATCCATTATGACCCAGGGACACTCTTGGAAGGTATACAGATGATGTGGAAACTGTCCCCAAGCATAATTATGTCCAGGGGTGCATTACGACATTCGAGTGAGTAAGTGGCATTTCTCTGATAACGTTTGTATTATTGGATTTTCTAGTTTTGACATAAGTGTTTGCTCACACATATATATTTATAATTGCGTCTTTCTTTTTTTGCACAAAGAATTATTCTTGCACACTGTACTCACTATGTGTGTAATTTCTTGAACAAGCAAAGACACATTACACAAGTTATATATGAAGTACTTACATTGCACTTATTATGAAATCACTTTCACTATTTTATTAATACATTAATTACTTACGGGATAACATACACTAATCGATATATGCATTTCAGTAACACTCATAGGCGTTTTTTTTTTTTTTTTAGCACATAACACTAGTTTCTAACAGTTAGAAGTGGAGAAGGGTGTGATATTCCTCAAAGCATGGGATTAGGCACAACCCCACATCACTCCATATATTGGTAGAATGTGGCATAGGTGTTGGGGAGGAGAACGAGTCTCAATATTAGCTCCCTAGTAAAAAAAAATGCTTGAGGAAATTGATTCTCCTTGAGGTGGGAGTCAGCTCCAGCACAGTACAACCTGCAGCAACACTGACTGTAAAGGGATGAATGATGAGAACAAAATTGTTCCCATCCTCCCACTCCCACATGGCTTCATCCCTTCCTTTGGTTTCACCCTCGTTATCATTGGGGCCACCTCCATCGCCATCATCAGGATGGGGAGGAAATTCAGTAGTACTGTTGGTTCGGGAGGAGGTTGGGAGATAGAGCTTGCCTCCTCACTTTACCCACAACCGCACTTTTCTTCCCCCTGCCATTTCCCTTCCCTTTTATTTTATCTTTTACTCTTTTCCTCACTTTTTGATGTTGTGGGAAGGAAGTGCAGGGAGGGTGTGAGGAGGCAGTGAGGGAAGGTTCAGGTGTGGTAGAGGTAGTGGGTTGGGGAGAAGCAGCGCGGTGTGGGGCTGAAGGTGGCGGGTATCATTGCGCACGATGTGAATAGTACCAAGCACTGCTTATCTTGTCTTTTTACTAAATAGTCCTTCCCCACTCCTCTGGGTTTTCCTGGGCAATCTTACCCACGAAGGCAGCCGATATTCACCTGAGGGCTCGGCCTCGTATTCCTCGGTACTAGAGGAATCGTCGATGGAGCAAGAATAGTGTGGTGAGGTGGGAAGTGGTGGTGGTGGTGGTGCAGGGTGTGATACATCAGTGCAGACAGCCATATACCTCGCCTTTCTTAGGGATTGAATCTCGTCCTCACAGCTTGGTTCCGACTCAGGTTGGACCTAGTCTCCATCAGCAACATCATCATCATCAATGGGAAAATCAGTTTCTCCTCCATAGGGGATGTTCAGGAGCTCGTCAATCTCATGTTGGGAAATACTGCGATGCACCATGGTGCTCACTCTCTCACTCATTCATTTGAAAAAGTGGGACTGAGTTGGCAGGGCCTCTCACAGGAGGAGGGATGATGTGATGACTCATGGCATGGGTAATAGGCCTAAGCGGGTGCAGGAGTATCCCTAGGAAATACCTTGTGCCAAAATTGAGTTTTTGAATTTTAGCAGATATCTTGACCTGATGATGTATATGTAAGTCACTGGCATTTTGTGCACACACAGGGCCCGAAGTACATATATGTTGCTGGCATGGGGTGGGTCCAAATCGGGTGAGTACATGGCACATCCAGCACTCTCATCTGCTTGCTGGGAACTGGCAATGTAGAGATAGTGCAGTGCAGGAACTGAGGAAGACGCTCAATCATAAAGAAAAGTAAGTCTAAAATTCACATAGGAGGTATGTTGGGATGTGAGTGTATCTTGATACCAGCTGTATGTGAGGATCAAGACGTTTCCTTATTTTTAGACACAGGCTCTCCAGTGAACTTAATAACACAAGAAGAAATAAATAGAATTTTTAAAAATAAGAAGAAAGTAACTTTTCTGGAAGAATCTGATTTAGACTTTCATACAGTAGATGGCAAACAAATTGCAGTAAAAGGTATGATACGGTTAAACATCAGTTTTACAGAGACTACAAGACCAATTTCTGCATTTTTTATATTGTTGAAAACTTAGCAATAAAAGCTGATATGTTGCTGGGCTTAAGATGCATGAGAACAGAGCAAATAATTTTACTCCCACAAATGAATGGAATAGACTTTGATAATTTCATAGAAGAAATACCATCAGAGTCCTCACCGATTGGTAAAACAGAACCAAAAAGAATTGGTAATATTAAAAGCTTAAACAAACATACACAAACAGATGAGTGTACAGATCCACTCACACCACCACCCCCAGCCTCCAGAACTAGAGACCGTGGTAACGGTACTGACTTATCAGTTTTCCCACCCATCTCACCAATGATTTAGTTATTCCTCGTAACTCCTAGATAAGAGTAACCATTAAGAGCAAATTAAATACTAGTGCTGTTCTTATCTTCGAAGAATTATGTAAAGTAAAAGGATTGTCAGTAGAAAATGCATTATATCAGACGAATAATGATGGGCAAACTCAGATATTCCTAATTAATCACATGAATGGGGAAGTACAATTGAAAAAGGGGACTTGTATAGTTAATATTGAAAAATGTCCCGCCCTCATGATGGAAACAGTTTTAGCTGGAGTGACAAATGAGATAAAATCTACGGATGGAAAAGCATAAAAAATAAAATAATTCACTCAGGTGAATTTGATGAAGGAACTGATTTATTAAACCTGTGCAAAAACATAGGCAAATGGTAGTGTTACCCAGAGAACAATTAAGGTGTACTAACCTGATTCATCACAAGATTAACGTACACCAAAACACACAACCGATTTTTGTACCAGCCTATAGAGTCTAACAATCTCAACTTACACTCGCAAACTAGGATGTCGATGAAAACCTAAAAATTGGCATTATTGAGCCATCAGTCTCCCCATGGAATGCCCCATTATTTTTCGTGCCCAAACGAAATGAAGAAATGCGTGCGGTAGTAGATAACCGCAAACTAAACAATCACACAATCCCAGACCGGTTTCCCATGCCATTGCTAAGTGACATCATGCAAAATATTGGACCAGAAAATAATGTATTTTCCACAACAGATTTGCTTAATGGTACTATCAGATACCATTAGATCAGGAGTCACGTAAATACACTGCCTTTTCCACAAATACAGGACATTATCAATATAAGAGAATGCCAATGGGACTGAATACAGCAGCGGTCACCTTCCAATGCCTTATGAAGTAAGTATTGTCCGGAATTTTAGGACAAGGACTATTCGTTTATCTTGATATGATTATAGCAGGTACTGATATAAAAGAATATCTCCAGAAATTAGTCCTACTCTTACAAAAGCTTGGTGATGCTGGTTAAAAAATTAAGCTTTATAATTGCAAATTTTGCTTTAAGGAAAGAAAATTGATAGGCCACAAACTACATACTGAAGGTATTCACACTTCCGATGATAAAATACAGGCAGTGAGAGACCTCCCAGAACCCACGACGATAGACAAAGATAGAAAATTTTTAGGTCTAGCAGGGTATTATAGGTCATTTATACAACAATTCTCTCATATAGCCTTTGCTCTATTCCAACTACTCAAAACAGATCTACATTCCAATGGGGAGAAGAACAAAAACAAGCATTTAACAAATAAAAAAGATAAACTTACAAATGCACCATGTTTGGCCCATCCGAATTTCACAAAACCATTTATTATTTGCATAGACGCATCTGTTAAAGGATTAGGGTCTGTATTGATGCAAAAAGATAAGAAAGGAAAGAATCAACCAATTGCATATTCCAGTAGACACATAAAAGATGCAGAGAAAAATTATTGCACTACAGACTTAGAGGCACTTGCAGTGGTTTTTGCATTACAAAAGTATCGAGATTTGGTATATGGTTACGAAATTCACTTATTTACCTGCCATAAACCGCTAGTGGGTATGTTTAAAGAAAAACTCCTCTTTGGGAGAAGAGCAAGATGGAAATGTACAGTCGAAAACTACAATGTACACATTCATTACATACAAGGTAAAATGAATTTAGTAGCTGCTGCATTATCTAGGGACCCAAAGACAATTCATGTCGCTGCATTAGATCTCAAAGGAAACATCCCAGATCACGATGAAATCACGGAAGCACAAAGGCTTGATCCAGCATGGTCTAAAATTATATACAAGTTAGAAAGTGGAGATGACATACAATTACTCAAGCTACATACACCACTCAAACAATTCACAGTAATCAATAATGCCTTATACAGGATGAACCCAAGACAACCGAAACACCGAAGAAATAATAAACAATTTGTGATACCCAGTAACATGATACCCCAAGTATTACGAACGATACACGATAGCCCACATGCAGGACATCCTGGGAAGGATACGATATTCAAACAAGCCCAGTTGTTATATTACTGGCCACCATTACGAAAAGATATAAACAATCATGCGAATCATATGCAAAACACAAAGGCTAACCAATTACACCTGCACCTATAGTTGTTGCCGCGGTTGTTTTACTCAAGATGCCGTATCATACAATAATAACCAATACCTATTCGTAGCAACGGATCATTTCTCCTGTTTGTGTAATTTTAGCCCCAATTAAGGATAAAACAGCAAAAAAAGTAGCAAAGGCAGTAATAGATAATGTATTATGTGGCTTTACTATCCCAAAGGCACTAATAAGCCATAATGGAGGTGAATTTAATTCTGATATCATACAAGAAATATGTAAACAATACAATATCAAAAAGGCTAACGTTTTAGCCTATCACCCAGGATCCAATAGGTTAGTAGAGAGACAAAACAAAAAAAGTATTAGATATATTACTACACATTCTCCATGAAAATTATGCAAGCTGGAATGATTGGATTCCCAGAGTAGAAGCCTCAATTAATGAATCTACAAATAAATCTGTAAGAGACACACCACGTTTCATTATATATGGGACTGGTAAAAAACTAACATATGAAATTCTAGAAGGTGAAAATCTGCCTATATACAGCTACGATGATTACCCTAAACTCCGTTTACGTAAATTCCAGGACATGCAGAAGAGAGTGAAAAAACAATTATCGATGTCCAAGGAAGAAATGACGGAGGCATTCACTAAAAAGCAAAAGAATCGCCTATCAGCTTAGGAGACATTGTCTATGGTATCATTCATACGAGAGACAATAAATTATCCCCGAAATTTGAGGGCCCATGTAGAGTAATTAATATAAAAGCAATCAAAGTTGTCATTAGGTCACTGTCAAGTGGCGAAGAGAAACAAGTTCATACTGACCATTTATGCGAGTTCAAAGGAATTATCCAATAATTATACAACCTCGGATACCACCGAACAACCGAACATAACTCATGAAACCATTAAGAAAGCAACAATAATTACAAAAATATATTAAGGTCGCATATCAAACAAACTAACATAGGTGCAACTATTCCAAAAAAATCTACAGGACAATATTTACATGATTTAAATATCGATTTAAACTCTTTCTATAAATAACAAGTAAGTTATTGTTCTCCGTTAGTCAACCGTAACGCACAGAATCACTATCATCGACCACAGCATGACTATATTAGAAAATTAATAGATTTTTTTTTTTTTTTTCGGGAAGTAACGATGAAGGGACTTATATCATGGATTCTCCTCTTTATAGCAAGAGGGTATGCTCACTTAGACCCCCAACACATAGTACGGCAAGGATGCCTCATAGCTCCAACGGCCACGACGTCAATCGTAAAAGATGTCATAAGTACTGAAATCAGTTTGGATTATTTATAATTATGAATTACCTACTTCTTTGGAGAACATCGCCAAACCCATGAGGACCCTGGACTTCATGACAAGAGGCTATGTTTCACAAGCACATAAAACAAAGGAAGTGGATGAAATAGTGAAGTTAGCGAAATAGAAGATGGAACAGGCAAAGTCAACTATGCTCATTATGATCCAAGATCTCCCATCTCATGGAACGGAGGTACTAAGCAACACGAACAACATCACACGTACTAGCTAAAAGCGCGGTTTGTTTGACCTGGGTGGTGCAATTCTTAGGAACAACTTTGGATTGGCTACAGAGGAAGACCTTCAAGAAGTAAACAACAAATTTAATAAAATAGCTCAGGTACTAACATATCAAAACAAATTCGTCACTGGACAAAACTCAGCAATGAAAACAATCGTAAAAAATCTAATCAAAGTAGAAAATATAGCTCACCAGAGTGTAGACAAAATAAATGCCATGGAAGGGAACATAACACTTTTCCAACACTTCTCCATCATCACGGAACATATTGACACAATTATACTCCAGCTAGATAACACTAGAGTTCGTTACAGGGCACTTATGCAAGGAACTGCAAATGCTGGTAATGGTAGGATCACAATTTACCTACTTCTAGTTCATGACCTAAGTCAGATAATTAGCCAAGGCATACATTAACATACTTTGAAGCCCTTGTTTCGTGGTAGAGATTTCATGTTATATTATCCATATTTAGTAGCAACACTAACACCAACATCAGTAGTAGTTCATGTACCATTTATAACTGACGACCTGTACACAGTATATCAAATATACCCCTTCCCTTGTAAGAATAATGACACCTTGGTCATCATCAACATCGACACAGACACCGAACTCATCATGGTCTCCAAGAGACGGAACACCGTCTCTTTCGCCAATGAATCTACCACTGAACGAAAGTGACGTATATCCTTACACCTTTGTCCTGCGTACATCTTCACGTTTCAACCTACTGGAACAGTCCCTTGTGAAATGGCTATCATAAGAAATCAAGACATTCATCACCACTGGAATTTTACTTATGCTCTAGATAAGCTTATACACCATCAGTGCATCGGACACACAGTTTTTTTTTTATTTCATTCATAACACAACAGTTTACATAATCTGTCCAGATATACCACCATCTCATATTTCAGCATCAGGATTATACATAGCACCAGACTACTGTGCGGTACTTAAACCATCTATGTCCACTTTATCCACCATCAATCACTATGCCATCTTCAGTCATACACACAAATATTTCCACCCTCTACCTATTATGGACTTAAACATGAGCACAAGTATTAAGCTGACTTCATCTAAGTTTGAAACTATGCAACTAATCAATGAAACAATGAAGGCCTCGGATGATTTGAGTTTGAGTATGTTCAACTCATATTATGTGTATAGAGCACCACCTTTTGCCTTTAATCTTCACTGTTGCATTTGCAGTAGTGCTGTTCACAATGCACAGAATGCATGCAAGAACTGCAAACTTGGAGTCAATATTTACTGGTGGTAGAATGAAAAAGTTATTACATGACAGTATTGTGATACCAACTCTAACGTATGGAAGTGAAGCCTGGACGTTGTTGGAGGGACACAAGTCAAGAGTGAAAGCAGTGGAAATGAGTTATTTGAGAGGAGCCTGTGGAGTCACATGGAGAGACAGACTGACAAATGAGGATGTGAGGGAGCATTGTGGTGTGGATGTGGATGTGATAGGAAGCGTTAGGAGTAACATATTGAGGTGGTATGGCCATGTGGAGAGGATGGAGAGTGAGAGACTGACTAGGAGAGTGTATGTGATTGAGGTGGAAAGGGAGAGAGGGAGGGAAAGGCCAAGGATGAGATGATGGGACGGAGTGGAGAGATATATGAGAGAAGGGAGTGTGAATTGGGGACAGAGCAGTGAAATGGCGGGGGACAGGGTGACGTGGAGGCGATTTGTTTGTGGCCACCCCGTATGAGAGATTAAGGCTTCTGGCAATAGAAAGATAGATAGAGTACATATTCAAGTAAAACCCTCTGAATGAAGTGTACATATTTTGTATATAATATTAATTTTATTTTTAATAAATGGAAAGACATGATATAGAAGTATACCAGTATCAATATCTCCAAATAAAATATTAATAGCTCTTACTATAATCTTAACTTTGAACTATTTTTTGCATATATGCATATGCCTAATATACATACACATTTTACAATATGTCATACAATATTCTATAATCAATTTAACTATAGTGCATTTCTTCAATAATGTATACAATTTGGTTAAAATGTATTATGTTTCTAAAATATTACTGGATCATTACAATATTAACTTGAATATTATATCTATGTAATCAGTGTTATGTGTTAATAGATTAGCATATGTCAATAATGATTGTTGTTGGAGGATCGCCAGCTGGTGTGACCGAACGATGTCAGGACTCCATATTATAATAATACAACTTATAGCGTTATAGACCAGTCAAGGTGTGGGAATAGGAGATATATCAGGAGGAGTTGACCAGAGGAAATGACATTAGCACCTCTCTGGTATGTCTCACACCAGCACAACAGCCCACAAATAATGCCTTGTGACTACACACACACATGTAGGACTACATAATAGATAGATAGATAAATAGATAGATAGAAGCAGGGAGTCAGATGATGAGAAGGTGTTGTGTCTGCGAGAATCGAGCAGTGCTAAACATGCTTACACTGAGGAAAGCTGACGACAGCGGCCAGTAAGGAGATGATGCAGTTAGCTGTCAGCAGTCCTCTCGTGAACAAAGACCTAGTCCACCCACGAGGAACACACGTGACACACCCCTGCTACACCAGAATTTAGGAAAGAGAGCTCAGACGGAGATTAGCCACCGAACAGGCGAGAGAGAAGGAGACAAGCGACCCTAGAGACAGGTCACGGAAGAAGGGCTTAGCGATTTGAGAGAGAGAGACAGATAGCGAGACAGGGAGGTAGCTACCCGGGACTTATATTCGTTCCGTGTGAGAGACTTGTTAATATTTCCAAGACAAATAAAAATAGTCCCATACTATTCTTTACCTCTCCTGTCACTACATGACATTTGGTGGGGAAGCTACTACAAGATATAAAAGCCGCTCGACCACAAGTCTAAAATATACTTCTCTACAAGTAACTACAAAGTCTTTATGACACACACACACACACACACACACACACACACACACACACACACACAAGATTCTAGAACATTCCCACGTGTATAGTACACGTGACACTAGTTCTCCTGTATAAGATGGAATGGATTAGAGAGTCAGAAGGGGCTAGCCATAGAACCGAATGGGTGTGGAGAGAGGAAATAAGAAGAGGGGTCCTACGAGAACTTGGCTAGTAAATATACGCTCCTGTGTAATATATACACTGCTCATCTTTGACTTTCATTGAAGATAGTAAATCATGATCAAAACCCTGTGTCCATCTTTAACTTCTCCTGTCTTCGACTGCACGATAACTAAAATCATTCTCAATATTATCATATTATAGGGTAAATATTCACAACATCACGACCCCCCACCCCCAAAGTCAACCCATCCTTCCGACCCCCACTGCCTCCCACATCCTCTATCCATCCTCCCCACCGCTCTACCTTCCACCCCCTCCCTCTCCCCACCCCCCAATTCCCATCCCCACCAAACCACCCACCCACTCCTACACTACCCCCCACACCCACACCCACCTCTCCACCCACCCAGCTCACCCTACAACCCCCCGCCATCCCTCCCACCATCCCACAACCACCCCCCCACAGTATCACACCCGCTGATTATACGTGTCCTGAGCATATGTCAGAACATTCCGATGACCGTCTTTTAGGGGTTAAAACGAACAAGCAAGGCTCTGTTACAAAGATAACCGTGTATCCATCTCTAGAGGTATCCTTGGGCACCAAATTCCATCAGCTGATTGAGGATGATATCTCTATTTCCAACATCAAAGGCACTTTTAAGATCAATGAATAGTACAACACAGAGGAGGGTACACAGTTCCATTAGACAGTGGTGTGTACATCGTTATGACAGAAAACCATACAGTCTGGGTGAGGGGTTGTCCTCCTGCTGAAACATGAGCTGGGTAAGCAAGAGGCATTCAAGCACCATGCCGAAGCAGGAAGTGAGGGAAATCAGTTTGGATTTGTCAGTACCAGGTTTCGGAATGAGCATGATCATGCCGTAGGTCCAGGCATGTGGCACATATCCCTTACGGTCACAAAGATTGTACAGCTGTTGCAGGGGTTTGCCAGGAACTTTCAGGAGTAGGTGAAGGACAGGGTAGGGATGCAATCATTCCTGGGGGCTGTTGCCTTTCTCCTAATGAGAGCACATCATAATTCGTCCTCAGTTATAAGCACATCATCATCTTCATCTGTCTTCAGTAATGCAGCCATCAGAAGGAGAGTGAGGACATTTTGCTGGGGGGAGAGTGCATCTTGAATATGTGTGGGAAGGTTGCTTGCTTGTGCTTGTTGAGACGATGTATAACAAATCCCTGCCAAGTATTGCTGTGCAATACAAAGTCTCGTGCAGGATGATAACCATACATATGTGCTGTGCATGATTGCAATATGCATGTACCGCCATTCAGCGTTCTCCTCGGACAACATACAGAGCAGACACGAATGTACAGTGCGTATGACTGTTGAGTATGTCAGCACCCGACCTTGTTCGAACCCAAGTGTGACCTTGACGTGGAAGTAGATGGCTGGTTGTTGTGCAACACAACGTCATATTATGGGGAACAACTGTGTGAAGTTGTATCAAAATCCGTCACACATGCAGAAGTTACAGAGCGAACACACATTTGCGGACATACCTGTACTGACAGAACTGCGTAAACCTATAGTCCCTGTTTGACAGGTAGAGGACTAATAAGATCTTGTGAGTACTCAGCTGGACTGTAGTGGAGAGCACTGGAGGGCTTTATCCTGACAACTATGTTTATTAGATGCCACATGGATCCAACACTTGTCCAATGACTGATGCCAGGATTCAGTATGCATGCATTGCTGAAGGGCAATTAGATCATCTCTTGACATCTGGTACTGGTGCACACAGTCGGGTGTTGGTTGCCTTTGGAAAAAAAAAAAAAATCCACCACCTTCCATTCTGCTTGAAGGATGCGCTGATGAAGTGTCCAAGTATAAGCATCAGGGTGACTTTAAATGTGCGGTCTTGTAACACAGAGGCTGTGGAAGTCATGTGTGTACTTTACATGGGAGGAATATAAGCTACCAGGTGATTATAAATCAAATGTGGGGAGGAGGTTGGAAATGTATGAGATGTAAGTAGAATAGTACTTGACAGGAATGGTATTGCAGATGTGAGTGTGAGGAGGTGAGGGTACAGCAGGGAGGGAATAGTGGAGGCTGAGGGCAACGTGGTCCAAGAAAAGGGTAGGGATGGAAGAGCATCTGATGCTGGACAGCAGTAGCCTGGACGTTATGATGCCTGTGATCAAGGGTGTGCGTGGCACTACCTACGTCCCACTGAGTGAGTTGGTAGCAGCAAATGTATTCAAGGAGAGGAAGCCCATTGTGATCTGGAGTAGGAGAAAGGTCACCCAGAGCAGGATGTCGGGCATTAATAGATCATGCCACAAATTGTAGAGTACGGAGATTGATCCTTCCAGGGGAAGAATAGATGTTACATAAGAGAATCCTACATTTGCCCACTGCCACCTCAAAAAGCAGACCTGTCATATCATCATCTACACAGCAGCAGAGAAGTTGATGTGGTTGGGAGGAATGAATGTATCTAATGAGACCATTCCTGACGAGGTGAACATACGAAATATAGCCAGTAAGTGAGGGAGCCTCTTCCCCAGGCAAAAGCATGACCAACAAAAGCTTCTTGAATGATTGTAAGATGCGGATGATGGCAACATACATAGCTCATGAGTGCATCAAGTTTTGAATGACTTCTGACTCCACAGGAATTCCAAGAGATAATATGAAACAGCATTTCAGTCATCGATCTTTAAGTTTAGGTTCCTGGGAGTCAGGTGGGGATGAAGAGGTAGTACGAGGGGTCCTTTGTCAATAGATCACTGATCCTATCAAGGTGAGAGTTAATAGCATCCAACTTCTCTGTGAGGGTGGTAACAGTAGTGATGATAACCTGATGAGACTCGACAGGAGAAGCAAAAATGCTTATGGTGCTGGTGTGCTGACTGACCAGGCCACTGACGCATGCCTCAGTGGCATCACAGCATGGTGTTGGTGCTGTGCATTGAGAAATCAGAGAGGCAACAGCTTCAAGGAGGGCAAGTACTTGTGCAGAATCAGGGGTGGAAGAAGAGGCAGGTGAGATGGCAGCATCCAGTGGTGGTGGCAGTGGTGACGGTGGTGGCACGTATGACAGCATGGGTTTAGGAGTCCTGGCAGGGCCTGAGCTTTTGGTACAACCATGCCACACACTGACTCCTGGTTTATAACAGGGAGGACATCTTCACTGCGAGGTGTCCAGTTAAGATAAGGGTAGCAGTTCCAAAGTAAAAGTGGTAGTAGCAGTGGTACAGAAGGCATGGTTGGCAGTAAACCAAGCACACTTCTCTGAGACAGAGCAGCAACATGATATGTGTCTGATTCCCCCAAATTTGAAGTACCGTACCATGGCTGTTCATCCCTCATTCTGTGCATCTCGCAGGATGGGAGACAAAAGAAGTAACTGAAGTTGACAGCTGGTGGAGGAGGGTCTGGGGGACTCCAGGTGACAACAGGCTGGTTGATGGGCATCCCAATTTGATGGAAACGACGAGCAGTGTAGATTCCAAGGAGTGTTTTGGCCAAGGAAGTGTCAACGCCAACAGGGTAGCTAGTATTGAGGCAGATAGGGAACTTACAGGGCCTGTTGACTGAGTCCTGGACTTCCAGGAACAAGGACAGGAACTCATCACTTATGATCCTGTCTATGATGTCCATACGTCGTCTTGAGATATAGAGGAAGCTGGAGGTGACAGCAGACATCTTGACCTCAAGTAGCTCCCAACTGAGATGGAATGTCTACGTGACTTCAGAGAGCCACTGAAGCTTCATGTTGACAGTTGGGTACTCTTTTGAAGAGGAGTGTGACATACTCAACCTGGGTTACAAATGCTGGAGGAACTGATGCATGCTGGGAAGGTGTCTTCTGAAGAGTGAGGCGAGGAAGGAAGTGATCAAGAACATTCCACTGAGAGTGTCATAGCACTTGGATGTTTTTGCAGCAGGAGATGATGGTTCACTGTTGATATCTGAAGCATGTTCCATGGGATATTTGGTGGAGATGAAGCCCTGGGTGACATGGCAGGGGACTACAGGTTGAGGCAGCCTGGGAGTCACCATGGCTGCAGTAAATGTGGAACCCTGGTGTATGTCAAGGTCAAGTGGGGGCCAAGCTTCCTCAGATGGGACGTCATCAATGCTGAGTACTAGATGTACCTCAAGATCAGTAAGGATGGCAGGACCAGAGTATTCCATATCGCCCTAATAGGGTAGCAATCAGAGCACTGGAAGCACCTTCACAAGTTACTGTAAGTGGAGTTGATGCATGTGCTCGGGCAGAGTGACAGCCATGACGATACTACACGTCCTGTTCTTCGCACTGTGCATGTACTGACATGAGAACTTCCAATCAGAGGGTTCGTCCGTTCGTAAGATTCCCTGCACCTATAGTGCAGGCCGGGCCATACATTAGCCCGGTCAGTGGGGTATGGGGACTGGCCAGGTGTATGTTTTTTTTTTTATATAAAATATATTGACAAAGTTTTAAAAATGCCTAAATTCCCAGGTGACAGAACAGTAAACATAAGGTCTTACTACAGCTCTCTGCCAAGACTGGA
>NC_137006.1:10166400-10261400 GCF_032717465.1 Coenobita brevimanus
AGGGTGGGTGGTGAACTGAATGAACGGAAGGCAATGATTGATTATGTGTGTTTGGATGATAGGATGAGAAGGTGTGTAATGGATGCAAGCTCATATAGAGGTTGAGGGAGGGGACTTTCTGACCACCACTTGGTGGTGGTCAGAATCAAGGTCCAAATGTAATGGAGAAATAGAAGAAGAGGAGCACAGGAGAAATTAGTTCATACAAGGAAGGTGGAAAGGTTACAAGAGGATGGGAGAAAGGCAGAATATAAGAGAGAAGTGGAGGAGCGATTGGGTAAATATGGATGGAGCAGATGGAGGACGTGGAAGGTGTGTGCAAGATGATAACAAAAATATATATATATATATATATATATATATATATATATATATATATATATATATATATATATATATATATATATATATGTGTGTGTGTGTGTGTGTGTGTGTGTGTGTGTGTGTGTGTGTGTGTGTGTGTGTGTGTGTGTGTGTGTGTAGCATGTGAGGTGGTGTGTGGGGTGAGGAGAAGACGAAAGGGTGTGCAGGGAACAGCATGGTGGAATGAAGAGGTGAGACAGGCTTTGGCACTAAGAAGAAAGCACATAATGAGTGGATGAGAAACAGGGGCGTGGAAGAAGTTGAGAGATGGAAGAGAGAGTTATATGTAGAGAGGAAGAGTGAAGAAATTAGTAAGAGAGAGTAAGAAGAGTGTGGACGAGGAATTTGGAAGGAATTTGAGTGTAAGGTGGAGGGAATGTAAGAAAATTTTTTGGAAAGAGGTAAAGATAGTTACACAGGGTGTCAAAGAAGTTAGTCGGGGATTGAAAGATAAAAATGGTAGATTACTAGTGGAGAAGGGACAAAAAGTCAGCAGTTAGAGAGAACACTTTAAGGCATTGTTGAACATAGAGAATGAAAGTAAAGCGAGTATAAGTGGCTGGGAAATGGCTGGGAGACGGGGGGATGTGAGAAGAGAGGAAGAAGTCAGCAGTATGAAAGTTGTGGAAGCAATGAAGAAACTAAAAATGGGGAAAGCCCCAGGAGTTGATGGAGCGTGTGGCGAAATGCTGAAGCATGGGGAAGAGAGTGTAGTAGAATGGATGTGGAAGATATGCACACTGGCCTGAGAGGAAGGAAGAGTCCCGGAGGATTGGAAATCAGGTATAACTATTCCCTTGTACAAAGGAAAAGGGGAAAAAAAGTGTGTGGTAATCATAGGGGCATTTGACTTCTTAGTGTAATAGGAAAAGTATATGGTAGGACACTTATTGACAGAGTTAGTGAGACAACTGAGGAATTGGTTGGAGACGAACAGGGAGGCTTTGGGAAGGGAAGAGGTTGTGCAGATCAGATATTCGTTCTTAGATCTGTAGTAGAAAAGTTTCCAGAGAAGGGAAAGAAATTGTATGCAGCCTTCATGGAGTTGGAGAAAGCATATGACAGGGTGGACAGACAAAGACTGTGGAATTATTAAGAATATATGGAGTAGATGGGAAATTGTTGAATACCGTGAAGGGAATGTATGAGGGTGCAAAAGCTGCAGTGCGTGTGGATAGTGAATTGAGTGAATTTTTCTATTGGAAGGTTGGATTGAAACAGGGATGTGTCATGTCTCCATGGTTGTTCAGTCTGTATATGGATGTGGTTATAAAAGAGATACAGGGTAGGGCAGTGGATGTTGGAGCGGCCCCAATGAGAGAGGGCTGTGTTTGGAAACTCCCTGTGCTGTTGTTGCAGATGGTACAGTGCTGTTAAGTGAAGATGAAGGGGACCTACAAGGCTTGGTGGAAGAGTTAGGGAAAGTGTCGGAATCTAAAGATGAATGTAGGGAAGAGAAAAGTTATGGTCTTCGAGAGAAATGAAGTCAGTGAATGTACAGTGGGGGTGGATGAGGAGGAAATGGTAAATGTGAGTGCGTTTAAGTACTTGGGTAGTAAGTTCAGAGGATGAAGTGTTTGAAAGGGTACAACAAGGAGGAAAGGGCTGGTTCCTCGAAAGCAGTGATAAGAAACAGGGAGGTGAGAATGGAAGTGAAAAA
The DNA here is from genome assembly GCF_032717465.1 of Coenobita brevimanus. Lineage (NCBI taxonomy): Eukaryota > Metazoa > Arthropoda > Malacostraca > Decapoda > Coenobitidae > Coenobita > Coenobita brevimanus. The sequence continues at coordinate 10,168,424 of NC_137006.1, forward strand.
GTTACTACATGACAGTATTGTGATACAACTCTAACGTATGGAAGTGAAGTTTGGACCTTGTTGGAGGGACAGGAGTCAAGAGTGAGAGCAGTGGAAATGAGATCTTTGAGAGAAGCATGTGGAGTCACATGGAGATACAGACTGACAAATGAGGCAGTGAAGATGCGTTGTGGTGCGGATGTGGATGTGATAGGAAGCGTAAGGAGAAATACACTGAGGTGGTTTGGCCATATGGAGACGATGGAGAGTGAGATACTGACGAGGTGAGTGTATGCGAGTGAGGTGAAGGGGGGGAGAAGGAATGAGAGGGCAAAGATGAAATGGTGAGACGGAGTGAAGTGGTATTTGAGAGCCGGGTGTGTGAGCTGGGAACAGGGCAGTAAAATGGCCGGGGACAGGATGACATGGAGACGATTTGTTTGTGCCCACCCTTTATTGGATTAAGGCGTCTGGCAATACAGTAGATAGATAGATAAATAATTTTTTACACAAATCCACTTTTAGGTCCCTGGAACAATTATTCTAATTTTATTAGGGATAAATTCCTTCCGCGTTATGATGTACAGTTAATTCCGAAGGGATTTTACACTTTTGTATGATATAATAACTTTGTCAGTAGACGGCTGCAACATACTGTGGGAAGGAAACATCATGAATGCAAAGCAAAAAATGTTAAGATGTTATAGGATTTGAGCATTTAACTAGTTGGTACTCAGAAGCTATCTGCAGTTCAGTCCTCTTCACCATATAATCCACGGTGTTATACCTCTTGATAATAGTAACACTTTTTCCATACAGTAGAATAATATTATAGAAAAAGCATTCAGGGACATCGTTGAGAGAGCAATGTTTACTGCATGTAATCATCCAGTACACCAATCTTTCAACCTTGGGTGCCACCAACCTCGACGTCTAAAGTGGACGGATGATTTTTAGACTTATTTCTACACTGTTGTTAATGATTCTGCATACTATTTTCGTCGCAAAACAGTTTTAGTGTTATATGCAAATTAAATGAGGAGGTAAAACAACATTACAGGATAGCTACAGAAAAATTCTTAAGGTGGGTACAAGTAAGAAAGCCACTAGGTACTCAAGATCATGATGACATGATACAATCAAGAGGAATGTTCGGCAGGCATTGTACCATTCTAAAAAAAAAAGATAAATAAACAATGAGAAGTTTATTTATTTATTTTTTTTATGCGAGGAAGAAGGAACCAAAGGCCATGAGCCCAGAGTAACAGTTCCCTCCAAGAGAAAAACAAAATACAATAGAGAGCCAAATTCAAGATCCGATCATTTTGAGATGCCTGGACACACTGCGTTTGAAAGACTGGAGATCATAGGCAGCAGGAAATACAGACAGAGGGAGACAGTTCCAGAGTTGACCTGTTGCATAAATGAAAGACTGGGAGTAACGGTTAACTCTTGCATTAGAGGGTTGGACAGAAAAGGGATGAGAGTTTGCTGCCAGACGGGTGCTACGCGCCCGTCGTAGAGGTGGAGGAATGCAAGCAGACAGTTCAGAGGAGCAGTGACCATTAAAGTTGCGATAGAAAAGAGATAAAGATGCAACAGTGCGGCGAAAAGACAGAGGTTGAAGGGAGCCAGTAAGAGGAGGAGAGTTAATGAGACGAAAAGCCTTTGCCTCCACCCTATTGAGAAGAGCTGTATGTGGGGAGCCTCCCCACACATGAGAGTTGTACTCCACACAGGGGCGGATAAAACCCCTGTATAGAGTCAACAGTTGTGCAGGGGTAAAGAAAGAGCGGAGTCGGCTTAGCACACCCAATCTCATGGAAGCAGATTTTACAAAAGATGTAATATGATCTTTCCAAGATAAGTCCCGAGTAAATGAAACCCCAAGCATGTTCAAGGATGATGCAGGATTAAGCTGAATATTATTAAACATTAGTGGGTATACCTGTGGAAGATTTTGTCGGGTTGATAGGTGTAAGAACTGAGTCTTAGATGCATTAAAAACAACCATATTATTTTTACCCCAGTCAGAGATACGAGCCAAGTCAGACATTAGGTGTGCCATAGCCTCATCCCTTGCTTGTTGAAGTAACTGCTGAGATGGGCGTTGCGGGAACCGAATGGAAAGGTGAAGGGTGGAGTCATCAGCGTACGAGTGGATAGGGTTAGATGTACAGCTTAGAAGATCACTGATGAATAAAAGGAAGAGAGTTGGTGATATGACAGAGCCCTGAGGAACACCACTGTTGATTGATCTAGGAGAAGAACGATGGCCGTGTACAACAGCGGCTATAGAACGACCAGAAAGGAAGCTGGCGATGAAGGCACAGATAGAAGGATAGAAACTGTAGGAGAGCAGTTTGGAAATTAAAGATTTATGCCAGACTCGATCGAAAGCCTTTGAGATGTCAAGTGCAATGGCAAAGCTTTCGCCAAAGTCCCGAAACGAGGATGACCAGGAGTCTGAAAGGTAGGTGAGAAGACCGCCAGTGGAGCGTCCCTGATGGAACCCATACTGACGATCGGAAAGAAGGTTGTGATAGGAAAGATGCCTTAAAATTTTTCTATTGAGAATTGACTCGAAAACTTTTGAAATACAGGACGTTAAAGCAATTGGACGATAGTTGAAGGGTTGGGAGTGGTCACCCTTCTTTGGGACTGGCTGAATGAGAGCAAGGACACAAGTCAAGAATGAAAGCAGTGAAAATGAGTTACATAAGCGTAGCATGTGGAGTTGCATGGAGAGACAGACGAATGAAGAAGTGAAGGAGCATTGTGGTGTGGATGTGGATGTCATAGAAACATTAGGAGAAATACACTGAAGTGGTTTGGCCATGTGGAGTGGATGGAGAGCAAGAGGTTAATGAAGAGAGTGTATGTGAGTGAGATGGAGGGGGAAACCAAGAATGTGATGGGGGGATGGAGTGGAGAGGTATATGACAGAAGAGTGTGAACTGGGAGCAGTGCAGCAAAACGGTGGGGGTCCGGGAGACATGGAGGTGCTTTATTTGTGGCCACCCCTTACGGGATTAAGGTGTCTGGTAATAGATCTTTTCCACGTGACGTCACGAGTCATGTGACTTTTGTTTACGGCGCCATATTGGACAGCAAATTGTCGGACGACTAGAGAGAGAGAATTGCAGAATCCACAGTGGTATTCCACTGTTGTGCCTTCGGCTGTAAGACAAGGCAGAAAACTGGAAGTGGAGTAAACTTCTACCATCAGAAAGAAGGTTGTGATAGGAAAGATGCTTTAAAATTTTTCTATTAAGAATAGACTCAAAAACATTTGAGATACAGGATGTTAAAGCAATTGGGTGATAGCTAGAGGATTGGGAATGGTCACCCTTCTTTGGGACTGGCTAAATGAGAGCAAACTTCCAGCAAGAAGGAAAGGTACAAGTTGACAGACAAAGGCGAAAGAGTTTGCCTGGGCAGGATGTAAGCACAGAAGCACAGTTCTTGAGAACAACAGGAGGGACTCCATCAGACCCATATGCCTTATTAGTACTGAGGCCAGCAATGGCAGAAAATGCATCAGTTGAAGAAATTTTAATGTTAGCCACGAGGATGTCAGAGGGGGGAAGTGATGGAGGAACAGCACCGGAATTGTCTAAGGTGGAATTGGAGAAGAAAGTCTGAGCGAAGAGATCTGCTTTATTAGTAGAAGAAATAGCTACAGAGCCATCAGAGTAGAAAAGAGGAGGGAAGGATGATGAGGTAAAGTTAGAAAGGTTTTTGGCAAGGTGCCAGAAGGAGCGGGAAGAGTTCGAGTTGGAGAGTTGAGAGCATTTTGTACGGATGAAATTATTTTTAGCAGAGCGAAGAACAGACTTAGCACGATTCCGGGCAGGAATGTATAAAAGATGTGATTCAGGGGTGGGTTGGCTCCGGTACCTTTTATAGGCCCTCTTGCGTTAGTCAAAGGATATGAGAAAGGAATGTATGCTTCTATGTCCGAGAGAATAACCTCCGTAATGTGCAAGGTACACCCAGATGGCTCCCGGCCATGAAAGCAATAATCATTCCAGGGAAAATCAAAGAAGTACTGCTTGAGGGCCTCCCAATCCGCAGCTCCAAAGTGCCAGAGACGACATTTTTTGGGAGGGTCCACAGGCCATACCGGAGCGATAGGACAGGTTAAGGTGATAAGGTTATGATCGGAGGAGCCCAACGGAGAGAAAAGATTAACAGCGTAAGCAGAAGGATTAGTTGTAAGGAAGAGATCAAGTATGTTGGAACTCTCTTCAAGGCGGTCAGGGATACGGGTAGGGTGCTTTACAAGCTGCTCTAGGTCATTAAGGATAGAAAAGGTGTAGGCTTGTTCACCAGGTGGATCAGTGAAAGGAGAGGAGAGCCAAAGGTGGTGGTGAACATTGAAATCTCCAAGAATGGAGATTTCAGAGAAAGGAGAGATGGATAGAATGTGTTCCACTGTAGAAGTAAGATAGTCAAAGAATTTTTGATAGTCAGTAGAATTAGGAGATAAGTAAACAGCACAGATATATTTAGTCAGAGAATGACAGGAAAGCCGAAGCCAGAGTGTAGAGAATTCAGAAGAATCGAGTTCAGGAACACAAAAGCAAGATAAGTTGTTGCGTGTATATATATACACAACAGCCACCTTTGGCTTTGAAATGAGTATAGAGAAAGTAGGAGGATACAGAAAAGGGTTTGCTGTCAGTTGCCTCAGACAGCTGAGTCTCAGTTAGGAAAAGAAGATGAGGTTTAGAGAAGGAGAGGTGGTGCGCAACGGAGCGAAAGTTAGTGGAAAGGCCATTGAATGTTGCAGAAATGAAGAAGAAGAGTGTCAGACAGTGGTTCCAGGCACCTTGAGTCGTCACTGGGAGAGGGGCTGAAGGTGGGGGCATTTATGGTCCTCCCCCTGGGGACTCCGAGACTATGTTATTCGATGCCATTTTTGAAAATTTTGAAAAGGAAGTGTGGTGTGTACTGTGCATGTAGTTTGGTGTTGATAGTTGGAGAAACTTGTATTGGAGAGCATGCTGGTCTACTCTCTGTGTTACTTAGACACTGAAAAAGTTCAGCAAAGGGGGATGGTCGGGACCTAGTCCCGAGGGCTGATGAAACGGGAGCTCCAGCTCTCCCTGTCATCAGCTTTCCATCCACCTTGGGAGTACTGCCCTGCTCGACTGGTGCTACAGGCTACTCCTAGTGTGTATGTTTCTATGTCTAAAATTACTGAAATTTCCAAAATAAGTAAATTTTCTTGGTAAATTTCCAGAATTACACCCAACGCACCTTGAAGCTTAAAATTTCATATTTAAATGTATTATAGTGTGATTAATTTGAATATGATATTCATTTCTGTCGGAAATTATTATTTTTTTTTTCCAAACCAAGGTAACCCAACCAACTTAACCTAACCTGACCTAACTTAGGACCTGACTTAAAGATTAAGAAGAGAGGATAACTGCAGTAGGCCAATAGCCCCATGCAAACAGCTCCCACAAGACTGTGACTAATTTACCCTGCCTACAATAGCCCATGCAGGCCCATGCTAGGCACCTCTCACAGGAATGTGACTACAAGAATGACAAATTTTGTATGCAACCCATACCTATCATATGCCTATCTACCCTATGCTTGCAACTTTCTAAATAGGAGGCAGCAACTAGGGTACATCACTGGAAAACCAATTCATCAACTGCTCGATTCTCAGTCAGTGTAATACAGTCCCTACCCCCGTGGCCTCACGTCAATAATTTGCTGATTAACAAGTCGATTTACAAGTACCATTTGTCAGTTCCAGCTCTCTACATTGCATATATACAATATGACATGTCTGTTTACCTTGAAGGATGACCCGGTGAACTGTGATGGAGTGTTTACCAAACAGTGACAGCGATTGCCATATCTGAGATCTGGTTTCGGTCCCCAGTCCTTGAAACTGGTGAATTTCTTCCTAGATATGGGGTAAGGATCTAGCCCCAAACAATTTGTCTTGTTCCTGTACAGATCTTGGTGGCGTTGATTCAGATTTCTGCATATATCCGACAGTTTCATCTCTAACAGCCCTATCTGAACAGCCATAACTGCGAGGAGTTTGCCGTCCAATATGGAGTCGTAAACAAAATCACATGATTTCTGTGACGTCACTGGAAAAGATCTATAGATAGAAGTTTGTAAAACATATTAATAAATACCAGGTATATTTCATGACTGAAGAAAATGTCAGATCTGGAGGGAGGTGATGAGAAAAAGAGGGAGAGATACAACAGCAAATGTAACACTGTGTAACAAAGAATTTGTTTATTCAATTTTTGTTTTGTTTTGTTAGACTCACTTTTCCATGCTGATTCCAATTGAGTATATTGTGTTTGTCTATACTAGGTTTTTGTCAACAATGAGCAATTGTTTATTTCCAGTTTTGTTACAGAGCACCGATGTAATGGCTGACGTATCGGCTTACGTCACACACACACACACACACACACACACACACACACACACACCATCTGCATCCATGCAGATGTTGCTGATATAACCATTGTTGTGTCATGCACCGCGGATCGAGTCAGTTCATTCGATGAGCTAGTCTCACGTTGCTAGACTGACTGGTTGACGTGTTTTTTTAGCTGTTCCTAAAAGTGTTTGTATTGATGAGAATGACCAGTAGACGTTCTTGCAAGCTGTCAGCCGATACATTTTGTTTTGTATGTGGAGAACATGATCTAAGATAATTATACACAAAACCCACCTTGATACCAAATATGCTTGTGCATACAAAGCATATTTGGCATGACAATGGATGATCAAGATAAGGACTGGGCTCCGCACTACACTTGTGGTAGCTGTCGCTCTGCACTTGAAGCTTGTCTATGAGGGGAGAGGAAGAAGATGCCTTTCACAGTTCTTAGGGTGTGGTGAGAGCCTTCCAACGATTGTTATTTTTGCATGTTTGATATAAGTGGTCCAAAAAGCATTAATGGCAGAAAGAACATTGTATATCCAAATTTGCCTTCTTCAATTTCTCCTGTGCTTCACAATGATGAGATGGTGATTCCTGTCCATCCTGCGGACAACGAAGTTGTCTCTGACCATGAGGACATATGTCGATGATGGAGGGGAAAGTGATGATGAATTGTATGTTGGAGAATGTTCAGAAGATACTCCACACTTTCCCAATCAGCAAGAACTGGATTACTTGGTCCGAGATTTAGGACTCACCAAGTCCAATGCTGAGCTGCTGGCATCACATCTAAGTGAATGGAACTTGCTGAATCCCAGTTGCAAGTTGAGTTATAGGAATCGCCACGGCAAGTTTGCATTCTTCTTCAGATTTTGTGAAGAAACCTCGTTGTTTTATTGTTTTGATGATAAGGGTTTGTTCCAAGCCATGGGAGTGGATTACAAGGCCTCAGAATGGCGACTCTTCATAGACAGTTCCGTGAAGAGCCTAAAAGCTGTACTTCTGCATCACGGCAATGAACTCCCATCATTTTCAGTTAAACATTCTGTGGAAATGAAAGAAGACTAAGAGAACGTGAAGATTTGTCTGACAAAGATCAAGTACTCAGATCATATCTGGGAGGTTTCTGGGGATTTCAAAATGATTTTGTTCCTACTTGGCATGGAAGGCTGTTATACGAAGTACTTATCTTTTTTATGCTTGTGGGACAGCTTGAGTGACGCAGAACATTTCGTGAGGAAAGACTGGCCTCTCAGAAAGTCTTACACAAGGCTTGTGCAATGTTCTGAGAGCTCCACTGATCCCCAGAGTTAAGGTATTGCTACTGCCATTACACATAAAACTTAGTCTTGTGAAACAATTCGTGAAAGCCATCGACAAGGATGGCGGTGCGTTTCTGCATATCTGATCAATGTTTCCCAAGCTGAGCATGGCAAAGGTGACGGCTGGCATATTCACTGGGACACAAGTTTGAAGAATGCTTGCAAGTCATGAACTCTAAGGTGATATGACTGATGGTGAAGAGCACATTTGGAATGTGTTCAGAGGAACTGTAGAAGGATATCTTGCCAACCAAAGGAGACAAGATTCCACATAGCTTGTCGATGACTTGATTGGTGCATTCCACCGGCTTGGATGCAGAATGTCAATCAAAATGCACTCTCTGCATTCCCACCTTGATTTCTTCAAGAGCAACTTGGGTGCAGTCAGCAAGGAGCATGGCAAACGGTTCCACCAGGACATTATGCTGATGGAAACCAGATATCAAGGCAGGTGGAACGAGGCAATGATGGGTGATTACGTTTGGGGATTGTTGCGTGATTGTCATCACAGCTACAGAAGAGAGTCAAGATCAAAAGTGCATTTTTGATACTATGTGTCCTGCATTCCTTGTGATGTTAGTGTTTGCCCATTTTCTAGTTATATTCATAATATACATAAGAAAATACATAAATTCTGTGACATTCTCAACATCCTCAAAATGGTAACAAGTTGCAGTTCCTGTCCTTGTACGATACATATATTGTTGCATAATTCCTGTAACTCTAGATTTACACAAAAAACAAATAGCATATTCGGAAGCTACGCATTGACATTGATCAGAAAAAGTGTAAAAATCAACATAAACAAAAAACTGTTCTAAGATTGATACACAGTTTGATGGGAAGATTCCCTGGCAAGATCTTTGATATCTTCACCAGTAGAATTCTTAATGGACAGAGACAATCAGATTCATTTTAGCAAACAGGAACTTTTACATAAATCTAAAATAAAGTGAGTAGAGTGTAAAAAAGATGAATGTATCGATATCCATGTTTCCTCCCAAAATGCCATTAAACAGTTAAAGCCTGGCATGGGTCTTGGTGGCATACATTTATGTTTTCTTAAGATTGCCTCAGAAAATATTTTATCTCTATTATCTTATTTTCTAATGCCTTTTATGATGAATCGTATTTATCAAACAAATTGTTAAAGGGTATTATTTCTCCCATCATCCCATGTATTCGTAATATCGAGCATATTACCAACTCCAGAAACTGCAGTACAGGGATGCAAACTTTGTGTATTCAAGTTAACGGAAATTCATGTACTGCAAATTTTTGATGAAATATGCATCTTAACTGTATACAATTTGGCTTTAAAATGAGAATCTCAACTACAAATGCATGTTTTTTATGAAAGGATATGAAACATAAATATCAAAAATGTTATTTGGACTAAACAATGTTACTGATCTTTCTAGTTTTTCAATCGAGTGGATCAGTTTTATTTTACGTTGTATATTATGAGATGAGGGAGTTCCTGTGAATATGATTTTCATGCTGATGCATTACCTCTGAAATCAGTTCGACTGTGATGTATGGAATGTGAATGGTGGTCTCTTCTGCCCAAAGGAAAGGGGTGGGCAACTGGGTATTGTGCTCTCTCCCTTTTTGTTCATATATATATATATATATATATATATATATATATATATATATATATATATATATATATATATATATATATAATGCCTCTATTTAGAAAGGATGCATGCTAGGTATAACTAGAGTATAATGTGTTCAGATGAGGTAGCTCTCATTGAACGTACCTGGGTTGAAATTGTGTTTTATATTGTACATTTGACGTTGAATTAAGCAAGCATGAACTCATAATGACTACAAATAGAACTAGGTCTATAAAGTTCAGCAGTAAAATGATCCCTAACAATACTGAATCAAACTCGACTAAAAATGACCTTGAAGCAGTCTGATTTTAGTCTATTTGATTAAACAACACTTTTATTCCTGAGTAGAAACGGGACAACGATCGTCTCGAGATTTAAAATGTCATCATCAGTTATCTAAAAGGAATATGATAAAGCAGTAAGACTATGCACTAAAAATGTGTAAGCAAAAAAAAAAAAAAGAAAAAAAAAAATTAACCCCCCCCTGAGGTGGGACCAACGCAGACTTATAGAAAGAGATACTGCATACATAGTTTTGTTTAGAGATGGGTTATGGGTCTTAATATACAATGATAAAAGCAATTTTATGTTACTATTTGATGTACAAGATATCTTGAAATGCTCTTTTTTTAAGTTTAATATTAGGGTATGTTGTATCATATGAAATGAGCACAGTGGTATCAGTGTTCATCCTCTCACATTTCTTTGTTTTTTGGTCCTCCCACCCCTTTTCCAGCTGCGTTATTTTCAAAATCTTCACACTTGTACCGATAATAATGAGGTGGCGAACACATGTTGCCAGTAGCTGCTGTGGCATCATATTGTTCTGGTACAAGCCAGATATTATCGAAGAACTGATTGTTCACATAACCAAACTAGCAAGTATAATTCTTTATATCATGGATACTTTGCCAAAATTATTTAAAAGTAATTTCATAAAACTTACAACGTATATTTATGGCGATAGTATACTGACAATAAAAGCGCAAAACATTTGGGTTCAGATACATGATATGAAGCAAGACGAACATCTGTAATACACTTCCCTCGTGCTAGGTAGCTGGTGTCTAACAGTTTTTCTCTCTGACAAGGAGAGTACGTTTTCACCCCTGTTTGTTTGAGAGTTTGTCTGTTAGCAGGAACACTCAAAAACTAAAAGATAGATTTGGACCAAATTTGATGGGTAGACAGCCCATTTTCCAGAGAACAATCGATAAGCTGTTGGGACCGACCGGATCGTATTGCAGATTCTGGATCCGGCTAACACTTTTTGCGAAACCATGATCAATGATGAGAAACCCTAACCCATCATGATGAGTGGTTTGGAAGTTATATTTTCCATGTCGAAGAGATGTGCTCCCACTGAGTGCCCCTCTAGTTACTGTCCGCCTCTAGAAGGCGGGGCTATAATGTTTTTGCTTGGTTGCTTGTGTGTGTGTGTGTGTGTGTGTGTGTGTGTGTGTGTGTGTGTGTGTCTTTCTGTCTGTCTGTTCCCATTATATCTCATGAACGGCTTAAGCTATCAACATGATCCTTCAAGGTATCAAGTTATGGCCAAAATTTTGGCCGATTTCGAAGATGGGCAATCGAGGTCAAGGTCGCCAAAACGAGTGTCAAAGGTCAACTAGTTTTCATCACCCGCCTTTAGCACCATTATGTCTCATGAGTGGCTTCAGCTATCAACATGAAACCTTCAAGGTATCAAGATATGGCCTAAATCTTAGACTTGACCAACAACATATTCTGGCGGGCGATTAGCATTCGGCTCCAGAATGCTTTTCTTCCATTATACAGTGGATTATAGTTTTGTTCTAAAAATAATCTTATGCTTAGCGATCATTCATAATGTAACAGGAATACCTACTCAGTGAGTCCATTTTTATTATCATAGTGAGAAAATGACAGAGTATAAGAGCATAGTGGAAGAAAGACTGGGAAGGTATGAGCTAGAGCAGATGGAAGGGGTGGAAGACGTATGTAAGATATTCACGGAAGAGATAGGCGCAGCGTGTGAGGAGGAGATGCAAGGGTGTGCAAGGGACAGCATGGTGGAATGATGAGGTGAAACGAGCTGTGGAACAAAAGAAGAAGGCATATAGTGAATGGTTAGCGAGTAGAGGTAGGGGAGAAGACGAGAGAGAGAAGAGAGAGGTATATGTGTGCAGGAGAAGGGAGGTTAAGAGGCTGGTGAAGGAGAGTAAAAAGAAAGTGGATGAAGAGTTTGGGAGGAATCTGAGTGTGAAATGGAGGAAGAGTAAGAAATTGTTTTGGAAGGAGGTAAAGAAAGTAAGGCAGTGTGAAAGGGGAAATAGTAGGGGAGTGAAAGATAGGAATAATAGATTGTTGGTGGAGAAGAGAGAGAAACTGAGGAGATGGAAGGAGCACTTTGAGGATTTGTTGAATGTGGAGAGTGAGAACAGTGCGAGTATAAGTGGTTGGGGAATGGCTGGGAGAAGAAGAGATGAGAGGAGGGAGGAAGAGATCAGTAGGGCGGAAGTAGTGGAAGCGATTAAGAATATTAAGTTGGGAAAGGCCCCAGGAATTGATGAAGTGTGTAGTGAAATGCTTAGGTATGGGGGTGAGAGTGTTGTGGAGTGGATATGGAAGTTGTGTAGACTGGCTTGGGAAGAGGGAAGGGTTCCAGAGGACTGGAAATCAGGTATAATTGTTCCTTTATACAAAGGAAAAGGAGAGAGAGAAGTATTTGGTAACCATAGGGGTATTTGCCTACTTAGTGTGACTGGTAAAATATATGGTAGAATACTCATTGATAGGGTTAGGCATATGACAGAGGAACTAGTTGGAGAAGAACAAGGGGGATTTAGGAAGGGAAAAGGTGTGTAGGTCAGATATTTGTTCTAAGATGTTTAGTGGAGAAGTATCTAGAGAAGGGAAGGAAAGTGTATGCTGCCTTCATTGACTTGGAGAAAGCTTATGACAGAATAGATAGGCAAGGTATGTGGAAGGTATTAAGAATATATGGAGTGGAGGGGAAATTGTTGAGTGCTGTGAAGAGTATGTACGAGGGAGCTAGGGCTACGGTGCGAATGGATGGTGAGCTGAGTGAGTTCTTTGATCTCAATGTGGGACTGAAACAGGGTTGTGTGATGTCTCCATGGCTGTTTAATATATACATGGATGGGGTTGTAAAGGAGGTGCAGGGTAGGGCAGTGTATGTGGGGGTGGCTCTAATGAATGAGGGTGAGATTTGGAAGCTTCCGGTGTTGCTGTTTGCTGATGATACAGTGCTATTGAGTGAAGATGAATGGGAGTTGCAAGATTTGGTGAATGAATTTGGGACAGTGTGTAGGAGGAGGAATCTGAAAGTTAATGTAAACAAAAGTAAAGTTATGGTGTTTGAGAGGAATGAAGTCACAGAGTGTGCAGTGAGGTTGGATGGTGAGGATATGGAGAATGTGAGTGCATTCAAGTACTTGGGTAGTGTGATGAGTTAGGATGGAGCTTTGGGGGATGAAGTGAGTGAAAGGGTACAGCAGGGAAGGAAGGTTGTTGGTACACTGAGAGCAGTGATGAGAAATAGGGAGGTGAGTATGGAAGTTAAGAAGTCACTGCATGATAGTATTGTGATCCATACCCTGACGTATGGAAGCGAGGCATGGACCTTACAAGAGGTGAACAAGTCAAGAGTGAGAGCAGTGGAAATGAGTTACTTGATAGGAGCATGTGGAGTGACGTGGAGGGACAGGTTGACGAATGAAGAAGTAAAGGAACGCTGTGGGGTGGATGTGGATGTGGTTGAGAAGATTAGGAGAAATACACTGAGGTGGTTTGGACATGTGGAGAGAATGGAGAATGAAAGACTGACTAAGAGGGTGTATGTGGGTGAGGTGGGGGGAGGGAGAGGGAGGGGTAGACCGAGGATGAGGTGGAGGGATGGAGTTGAGAGGTATATGAGGGAGGGGGGGTGAGTTGGGGGGAGGGTAGTCAAATGGTGGGTGACAGAGCGACTTGGAGGCGTTTTGTCTGCGGCCACCCTTTGCGGGATTAGGGCGTCGGGCTATAGATAGATAGATAGATAGTTTTTTTTATATTAATTAAGATATTAATATTATATTCATTTTATTTTTAGCATGAGTTTACATATTTTATATGACATTTATGTTTTAATGGATACTTTTTAATTAATTTAATATCTTGTTCTTTAAGTATTTTATTTAAATATCATGCTTTATACTGTACACCTCACTGTTGCACTTTTTTTTTTTTTTACTTCATCCCTAAATGTTTTCATTTACGTTTTTTAGGCCGTAATGTTTTATATTACAATGCCAGAACAAAGCTATTTAGTTGCATAAGCATTAATTTTATTACATTTCTTGTAGGTTGTACTTTATTTGCCTTTATTTTTATATTATAATATCGGGACAAAACTATATTGTTTGTAGTGCTGATATTTTATTATTATTATTATTATTATTATTAATATTATTATTATTATTATTATTATTATTATTATTATTATTATATTTTTCATTATTATTATTATTATTATTATTATTATTATTTTTAATTATATTTATTCATTACAGTGTGATATCAGCAGAGTACTTTTTCTTAACAAGTTTTTGTACACATGTGACTTTTTAAAACTTCTTTTTATATCATGTTTGAGGTTGTATTCATCAAACAGCAACTCTACGGCTGAGTTAATTCTTTGCTTTATTATAAGAGACTATGTCATGATGAAGTGTTTATTAATAAATATGATTTTTAAATTACTTTCTGTATTCCGGTATTTATCATCCACCTAGAAAGGCTATAATGCAAGAGCTTGCATCTGTGTGTGTGTGTGTGCGTGTGTGTGTGTGTGTGTGTGTGTGTGTGTGTGTGTGTGTGTGTGTGTGTGTGTGTGTGTGTGTGTGTGTGTGTGTGTGTGTGTGTGTGAGTGTGTGTGTGTGTGTGTGTTCCCAAAATATCTCAAAATCAAGTGTGCAAATTGTATCCAAACTATGCGGACAGTATCCGGGTATACATAGCTTGTTCATTCATAAAAATGGAGACGATGCAATGATATTAAATTACTGGAGGATTTTGCAAGAAATACAGTGTAACTTTTCCTTTTAGTCTGCCATTATTAACCATGTTCTATTGTACCCTCAACAAATAGAACGGATATTTCAGTGGTATCTAGTAGAAATTCTTGAGAGGCCTCTTGTACTCAGTGACCTTCACCAACATAATATCCCTGACTTCAGGTTTCTGAATGTTAGCGTGAATATTTAACTTAGCAGGAGTAAACAGCAAACTCCTATCATTTTCCTTTCGATTTCGGTGAAGCTGCTATGATATACCTCCGACTGCCAGAGGATTACTAATCCAGTTATTTTCAGTGATGGTGGTCATTACGAATTCGTAGGTGAATGCTTTGGCTTTTATTTTACTGTAAATAGAATTTAAATTTTAATGCATATGTGTATATCACTGAATATTCATGAATAAGAGTTGCTGCTGTTGCTCCTGATGATGATGCGGTTAGTGCAAACACCACCTTTTCTATTATCAGAATAACTAATGAACGTACACGAAACACCGCTACCCCAAGCTTTCTCAGCAAACACAAACAGTTTATGACAATTGGTTTACGCAATGGACTAAGAAAATTGCCTCTAGTGTAAGCCCATTACCAGCTGAATGTGTCCGTGGACCATAAACAGGAAACACCGGGGCCGCTCCTACCTTCAGCCCTGGGTGATTTTGTAAGTCAGTGCGTGGCGTTAACATTCTCTATAAACAACCTCTCTCTCTCTCTCTCTCTCTCTCTCTCTCTCTCTCTCTCTCTCTCTCTCTCTCTCTCTCTCTCTCTCAGCTGATTCGGTTTAGCTTAGGTCAAAATCGTAATTATCTGGTGTGGCTTTCTTTATTTGGGTTAACAAAATTACTTTAGGTTAAGTCGTTTGCTTAAGGTAGGTCTGGTTAGATTTGGCTTAGTCACCGATGGTGCTGTACGGATGTGAGTTAAGTGTATTTTGCGTTACTGTGTTGCTTGAACAGCCTCCCTTGGCAGACCGGATTAACGTTGATATGCCTTTGCACCCTTGACGGTAAATGAATACAGGTGAGAATGGCTCACTCCTTCAGTAGACTGTAGCACCAGTCTACTGAAGGGGACTACTTCCAAGGCGGGTAGAAAGCTGATGGCAGGGAGAGCTGGAGCTCCCGTTTCATCAGCCCTCGGGACTAGTTCCTGACCACCCCCTTTGCTGAACTTTTTCAGTCCTTCAGTAACACAGAGAGTAGGCCAGGATGCTCTCTAATACATGTTTCTCTAACTGTAAACACAAAACTACATGCACAGTATACAATGCACTTCCTTTCCAAAACTGAAACATTAAATTGGCGGATATTAATGATACCTCGGAGTCCCCTGGGGGTGGGGGGAGCCATAAATGCCCCCACCACTTGCCCCTCTCCCCGTGACGACTTTAAGAGTAGCCTGGAACCACTCTTTGACTCACTTCTTCTTCATTTCTGCATCTTTCGCGGCCTTTCCTCTAACTTTATCTCTGTTGAACATCACCTCTCCTCTAAACCTCACCTTCTCTTTTAAATTGAGACTCAGCTGTCTGAGGCAAATGACAGCAAACCCTTTTCTGTATCCTCCTAATTTCTCTATACTCATTTCAAAGCCAAATGTGGCTGTTGTGTATATGTACACAACGACTTATCTTGCTCTCGTTTTCCTGAACTTGAGTCTTCTGAATTCTCTACTCCCTGGCTTCGGCTCTCCTGTCGTTCTCTGGTTATGAACACCTGATATATATATATATATATATTTATTTATATATATATATATATATATATATATATATATATATATATATATATTTATTTATTTATGCAAGTAAGAAGGAACCAAAGGTTAGGAGCCGGCAAACAATTCCTTCCAGGAAAAAACAAAAACAATACAAAAGTGAGCCAAATTCAAGATCTGTTCATTTCGAGATTCCTGGACACACTGCTTTTGAAAGACTAGAGATCATAGGAAGTACGAAATACAGACACAGGGAGACAGTTCCAGAGTTAACCTGTTGCCTAAATGAAAGACTGGGAGTAACGGTTAACTCTTGCATTAGAGAGTTGGACAGAAAATCGATGAGAGTTTGTTGTTAGATGGGTGCTACGCACCAGTCGTAGTGATGGAGGGATGCAAGCAGAAAGTTCAGAGGAGCAGTGACCGTGGAAATAGCGCTAGAAAAGAGATTAAAAGGCAACAGTGTGGCGAAGAGAGAGAGGTTGAAGGGAGCCAGTAAGAGGAGGAGTGTTAATGAGACGAGAAGCCTTTTACTCCACCCTATTGAGAAGAGCTGTATGTGGGGAGCCTCCCCACACATGTGAGTTGTACTCTACATGGGTGAATAAAACCCGTGTATAAAGTCAACAACTGTACAGGGGAAAAGAAAGTATGGAGTCGGCTTAGCACACCCAACCTCTTGGAAGCTGATATTACAAGAGATGCAATATGATCTTTCCAAGATAAATCTCGAGTGAATCAAGCCCCAAGCATGTTCAAGGATGATGCAGGCTTGAGTTGGATATTATTAAACATTAGTGGGTAATCCTGTGAAAGATTTTGTCAGGTTGATAGGTGCAAAAACTGAGTCTTTGATGCATTAAAAACAACAGGTTTACTTTTACCCCAATCAGAAATACGAACCAAGTCAGAAATTAGGTGTCCCATAGTTTCATCCATTGTTTGTTGAAGTAACTCCTGGGATGGACGTTGCGAGAACCGAATGGAAAGGTGAAGGGTGGAATCATCAGTGTTCGAGTGATAGGGTTGGATATACAGCTTAGAAGATCATTGATGAATAAAAGGAAGAGAGTTGGTGATAGGACAGAGTCCTGAGGAACACCATTGTTGACAGATCTAGAAGAAGAACGATGGCCGTCTACAACAGCGGCTATAGAACGACCAAAAAGGAAGCTATTGATGAAGGCACAGAGAGAAGGATAGAAATCGTAAGAGGACGGTTTAGAAATTAAAGATTTATGCCAGACTCGATCGAAAGCCTTTGAGACGTCAATTGCGATGGCAAAGCTTTCGCCAAAGTCCTGAAAGGAGGATGACCAGGAGTCTGAAAGGTTGGCGAGAGATCACCAGTGGTGTGTCCCTTACGGAACCCATACTGACGATCAGAAACAAGGTTGTGACAGGAAAGATGCTTTAAAATTTTTCTGTTAAGAACAGAATCGAAAGCTCTTGAGACACAGGATGTTAAAGCAGTTGGACGATAGTTAGAGGGCTGGGAATGGTCACCCTTCTTTGGGACTGGCTGAATGAGAGCAAACTTCCAGCAAGAAAGAAGCGTACAAGTTGAAAGACAAAGGCAAAAGAGTTTACCTAGGCAGGGTGTAAGCACAGAAGCACAGTTCTTGATAAAAACAGGAAAGACCCCATCAGGCCCATATGCCTTGTTGGTATTGAGGTCAATGATGGCAGAAAATACGTCAGCTGAAGAACTTTTAATGTCAGCCATGAGGAAATCAGAGGGGGGAAGTGATGGGGGAACAGCACCGGAATTATCTAAGGTGGTGTTGGAGGAGAAAGTCTGAGCAAAGAGATCTGCTTTATCAGTGGAAGAAATAGCTACAGAGCCATCAGAGTAGAAAAGAGAAGGGAAGAAGGACGAGGTAAAGTTGTTAGAAATGTTTTTGGGAAGGTGCCAGAAGCAGCATGAATAATTCGAGTTTGAGAGTTGAGAGCATTTAGTATGGATGAAATTGTTTTTAGCAGAGGGAAGAACAGACTTAGCACAACTGCGAGCAGAAACATAAAAAAGATGTGATTCAGGGGTGAGTTGGCTTTTGTACCTTTTACTGGCCCTCCCCTTGTTCCGGACAGAACAAGCGTGATTAAACCAAGGCTTTCTTGCATTAGTCAAAGGATATGAGAAGGAATGTCTGCTTCCGTGCCCGAGAGGATAACCTCCATAATGCACATGGCACACTCAGATGGCTCCTAGCCACAGAAGCAATAATCATTCCAGGGAAAATCAAAGAAGTACTGCCTGAGGGCCTCCCAATCTGCAGCTGCAAAGTGCCACAGTTGAAGTTTCTTTGGAGGGTCCACAGGCCGTACCGGAGCGATAGGACGTGTTAAGGTAACAAGGTTGTGATCAGAGGAGCCCAACAGAGAGGAAAGATTAACAGCATAACCAGAAGGATTAGTTGCAAGGCAGAGATCATTTATGTTGGAGCTCTTTCCAAGGCAGTCAGGAATATGGGTAGGGTGCTGTACAAGCTCCTCTAGGCATTAAGGATAGAAAAGATGTAGGCTTGTTCACCAGGTGGATCAGTGAAAGGAGAGGAGGGGTGAAGGTGGTGGTGAACGTTGAAATCTCCTAGAATGGAGCTATCAGAGCAAGGAGAAATGGATAGAATGTGTTCCATTGCAGAAGTACGATAGTCAAAGAATTTTTGATAGTCAGTAGAATTAGTGGATAAGTAAACAGCGAAGATATATTTAGTCAGAGGACGACAGGAGAGCCGAAGCCAGAGAGTAGAAAATTCAGAAGACTCAAGTTCAGGAAAACGAGAGCAAGATAAGTCGTTGTGTATATATACACAACAGCCACCTTTGGCTTTGAAATGAGTATAGAGAAAGTAGGAGGATACAGAAAAGGGTTTGCTGTCAGTTGCCTCAGACAGCTGAGTGTCAGTTTAAAAGAGAAGGCGAGGTTTAGAGGAGAGGTGATGTTCAACAGAGATAAAGTTAGAGGAAAGCCTGTGAAAGTTGCAGAAATGAAGACGTGAGACAAACAGTGGTTCCAGGCTACTCTTAAAGTCGTCATGGGGAGAAGGGCAAGTGGTGGGGACATTTATGGTCTCCCCGCACCCCCCGGGGACTCCGAGGGATCATTAATATCCGCAAATTTAATGTTTCAATTATGGAAAGGAAGTGTAGTGTATACTGTGCATGTAGTTTTGTGTTGACAGTTAGAGAAACATGTATTAGAGAGCATGCTGGCCTACTCTCTGTATTACCGAAGCACTGAAAAAGTTCAGCAAAGGGGGTGGTCAGGAACTAGTCCCGAAGGCTGATGAAACAGGAGCTCCAGCTCTCCCTGGCATCAGCTTTCCACCCACCTTGGAAGTAGTGCCCTTCAGTAGACTGGTGCTACAGTCTACTGAAGGAGTGAGCCATTCTCACCTGTATTCATTTACCGTCAAGGGTGCAAAGGCAAATCAACGTTAATCCGGTCTGCCAAGAGAGGCTGTTCAAGCAACACAGTAACGCAAAATATACTTAACTCACATCCGTACAGTACCATCGGTGACTAAGCCAAATCTAACCAGACCTACCTTAACCCCTTAACCACGGGGCATCAATTTCGCGATGCTTGGGAGCAAGGGATCATACCGCGGGGCATCACGTTTGTGATTATGTGTTATTTTGAATTCGCCCAGGCTTTCAAGTGGTGGCTTGTATCATCTATCAGTACTGCCAATGTCCAACACTAGTCGGCACTCCTAATCTCATCTGTACTCCCATCCATTGTTGACAATTTAGTCATTTCTCCCCATTCTTGACTCCCTTCCCTACCTCCCCTCCATTACCCTCTCCTCTTGCCTGCCCGGCCGTGCTACGCTAAGTAAATCTTCCCTGGAATTTTCCACTGATTTCATCCATTGAAATAAGCACTATGCCCTATTCTTATACCAAATAATATATACAAGAAAGAAATAAGGTAAGTGATAGTGCCATACACCTGGAATTGGCTAATTATCATCTGACAACACCTCACGTGCACTCGTTCGCTAATTTTCGCTGTTTATTTCCCCTTGAAATATGCCGTATAATCTATTCTCGTAATAAAAATATATATAAGAAAGGAAGGGAGAAGCCTAAGTGATATTTACATTCACCTGGAACTGCCTAATTTATTGTGTATTGTCTAGATTTCCTGCCAATCATTTCATAGCGTATATATTAGCAGCTTTCACCCCACTGACATTGGCAGCATTGCACTTCCCCTAGGCAGACAGGCCACCACACTGTATTCAGTTTACTGTCGTCTTTCAAGGTGAAAGCACGTCGGATTCGCGCCTGCCCAACCCAATTACGCCGCTTTTTAGCCCCATGCAAAGGGCCCTGTGACCTCTACCCGCTACTAAACCTCGTGTGGAAAGAGGCAAAGGGGTAAGTGATTGTGAAACGTGAACTGGCTAATTTGTCAATAAAAATGATAGACAGTGACTACGATCTATCTGGTGAGTAAAACAGTGCAAGTGGAAATGTAAATAATGTGTAAATAATGTGTAAACAGCAAGTGAAAGCAATGAATGTAAATATAAGTGAACAGTGGAAAATAGTTTTATAAGTTACTGCAAATGACTGCATAACACAGTGTAAATAAAATAGAAATGTAAATAATGTAAATAAAATAGAGAATGTAAATAGAAATGTAAATGAGTAGTAATATAAGAATACGAGTATATATACTTGGAGTAATGAAAGTGAAAGTTTCACTCTACCATGTATGAATACTATGATTACGAAAGCGAAAATGAAAGTGACAGATTCACTCTCAACGCTAGTATACAGGACGAGAAAGTAAATCCTACATATTTTATTGAAAGATAAATTGAATGCCTACAGTGACAATAAACTACTGTTACTGAAGGAAACTTATGGATAAAGACTGTAGATATGTATAAGTGTTATATAGTAATAGAAATATAAACTGCGAGTGTTTTTATGAATAATAAATGACAGAACACCAGCGGCGAATGATGTCAAGTGGGAAGGTCATACGCGCTCGTATTTTCATTGCTTTCACAGTGTTTTTTTTTGGAGTATGGATTCCAAACTATTTGAGAATCATAGAATAGTGTTTCTAGTGATAATATCAGGCTGTGGTAATCATATTACGGGTTGTCGGGAAGTGTAAAGTGGAGACTTCGTTACCCAACTTCAGAGGTCTCCACAAGTCCGACGGTACTCGATGAAGGCTCAACAAAGATCCCAGGAGAAAGCTGAAGGTATGTGCAATAGGCATATGTAATTATAATATTCTAGGACTAATAACTGATTTTTGGCAAATATTATTAGAGAAACTGTTGGAGCGCAAATATCCCCACGAGACATGCAAGTTAGGCAAAAACAACCCCTCGGTTTAGGGGTTAAGCAAACGACTTAACCTAAAGTAATTTTGTTAACCCAAATAAACAGAGCCAAACCAGATAATTACGATTTTGACCTAAGCTAAACCGAATCAGCTGAGAGAGAGAGAGAGAGAGAGAGAGAGAGAGAGAGAGAGAGAGAGAGGTTGTTTATAGGGAATGTTAACGCCACGCACTGACTTACAAAATAACAAGGCCACAAGGTGCCAAACAAACTGGACGATAATTGGTGACATTAGGGTGGACCTTACCTGGATTAAGAAATGGGAAGACCATACTCGTCTTCCAATTAGTGACGACCATACCTTTGCCCCAGATCCTATTATAAATGTCTGAAAAAAACAATAGAGAATAGTACAGCAAATGGCGCATCATAGCATATGGAATGTCATCAGGTCCAGGAGCAAAGTCACTACACTGCTGGAGAGCAGGAAGCAGTTCAGGTAGAGTAATGAAAGCATTATAAAGTTCACTGTTAGAAAATAGGAAATATCTAACTTTTGTTGATGATGAAAACAGCTGAATGGCTTGGTGGGATCTTATTTGGAAATATTATAACAGTGCTCTACCAGGGCTGAAGCTACCTTAGAGGCGTTGGATACAGAAGACCCCTAGAGTTTAAGCACTGAGCGAGAAGAAGGGGAATACTTGCTCATTATTTTCCTCACCTTCTTCTAGACCACTGGTAAAAGAGTGGATGAGGTGAGAGATGAGACATGGGTTCTCCACGAGGTTCGACATGAGTTTTTCAGAACCCACCGATAATGGGCACAAGCTTTCTTAATTTAGATTTGTTAAAAGATAGCTTCTTTATTTTTCCTGTATCTCCTACAGCTTTGTAGTGTCTCCTGGCCAAAGCACATTCCTCATTCCACCAAGGCACAAGTCTCCTGCAAAACTTTCCAGACATTCGAGGAATAGAGGAAAAACCAGCCTGGTAAACAATAGATACTAAATACTGTTCAACATCATGAGCACTCAGAAAGTCAGGATCAGTATAGTCAAAACTACAGTGTTCGGTATACTCTGTGGCATTTGGTTCTATATTATCCTGTTTTAGTTTTTCCTTGGAAGAAACAATCTTGCGTGCTTCTGGCCTCTGGTTCATCCCCCCCCCCTACAGAAAAAAAAGTCAGCCTTACCCAAACACCAGTGAAATACATGCTTAACCAACACAGAGTTGCATGACATAATCACAATAGGGTAAAGATATCTACCGTGCAAGTCTGGCAAGTCTGACAAGAAAAGTTCAATGAACAATCAGGGGAGACCAGTGAAAGATCGATAACAGATAAAGCATCATTTTGTACATGAAAATGTGTCAGGTCGCCAGTAGTCAGAAAAGCCAGGTCAAAATCCTCAATCAAAGATGCCAGGAGATCACCACAGGAGTTACACAGAGAATCAGCTCACAAACCATGATGCCCATTTAAACACCTAGGAGAACAAATGGCCTAGGAAGTTGATGAATAAGGTGATCAAGATCGACATGTGAGATAGACACAGAGGGTGTTAGGCAAAGGCTACAGATTATGAAAGTCCTCTCCAGGCATAACTGAATAGCCAAAATCTGTAGGGGGGACTGTTCAGGAGAAGAAGTGAATGGATTAACTGTGTGGCACAGAATAGAATAGCACGTCAAGAACCACAGTCTACAAGAAGTGGTGAATAGAAAGCTGTATATTCTCTATGAGCAGGAAGAGGCCTGTCTTCAACCACAGTTTCCTGAAGGCAGACACAGAATGGATGAAACTCAGACATGGGCTCTAACACCCAACTGGCTAAAACTCCTCTGATGTTCCATTGCACAGCAATGTTTACCTGACCAGGCACAGTTGATTATTCCCTTAGAATGCTGGACTGCAAATTCCCAAACAAACAAGCAGTTTTGAACTGATGCTTAGGAAAACCCCTTGTAAACTACTGCCCTGCACCCAGAACCCAAACATTGTGCACACCATCTGAAAGCATACGTGAGGACAAAGAAGGAGAAAGTTACACAACACTCCTCTTCTGAGTGGAAAGAATCAGTTGCTTGGAAAGCGGCTTACAGGCCAGCCTAGGTGAAGAAGGGTGGCTAGTGCCACCACCAGAAGCCTCAGACGTAGAGGCAGTATCCACAGGACCAGAACCCTGTGAGGTTGATGTCCTATGCATTGGAAGTGAAGCACCAACAATCCGTGCAACTCCATCCCCAAGTAGGAACCAGTTCACCAGTGAAACACCAACGTCACCCTGCACCTGCCTAGACTCCAGGGACTCCATGGCATGGGGAACGGCAGAATGGTCCTTGCAAGGTTCCAAAACAGAGATCTTAGATAGACAGTCCTCAGGCTCAGCGGACTCTGAAGAGCCACGGTGATGCTTACCAGGTACAGAAGGAACTTCAGGAATGCTGGACAAGGCAGGACAAGGAGACATGTCAATGTAGACATCCACCACCACCAAACCCTTAGCTACCAATGTGGGGGCAGAAACAGTCTGAGAAAAGGGTGGCGAACACTGTTCTCACATGCAGTAGTAGTCTCAAGGATAGCATTAGGCAACTCGCCAGATGGAGTGGTGGGCACTGGAATGGACTGGGGCAACTTCCGAGACATTGAATGGCGCAGAGGTGATGAAGACAGAAGCACAAGTGATCCCTGGCTGAAAGAAACGAGTCTGAGTCCTCTTTGTTTCAGGAAATGAAACCTTTTCATATATACGAATGGTCAGAATCTTCTTCAGACAGTGGGGAGAAGAGATTCGAGAAAATACGGCACTGGGATCCTCACAGTGATAGCATTTAAGGGGTTCTGAACAGTCATTGGTATGGCTTGGTTCACCACAGGAGACAGACACCCAGAAAGGCCAGCCTATGCACAGCTGCAAAAATGGCTAACATTCATAAATCCCCAACAGTGGAAATGCCGCTTTGGGGTTGGCACATACAGCTCCACAAGAAGTGACAGCCAAGCAAGTTTCATAGAAGCAAGCAATGATAACTTGTCAAATGTAAGGAGCACGGTCAAACTTGGGGTCACAATACCATCCATTTTCTTCTGCAGGCGCTCAACAATCGCCACAGCAGACGACTGCGGTTCGCTAAACAGCCGTGCCTTTGAGTATCAGTGAAGGTCATGGGAAACAATGACACCCTTACATTGGTTAAAGGTGGCATGAGGAAAGTTTGAAACATCTGCACTAGAAACAGATCAGTGCCAGTAACTGCGGACTCTCTTCTGGCGAGGACACCTTAAGAAGGAAGCTTCCATCCCCCTGAGAAGAGATATTAGGTTCTCTCCCGCAAGCTGAAACAATGGCACAGTGTAAATACAAAATGTCAATATCCAGCACTAGTCCATCCACAGAGGATTTCAGCACTAGGTATTTAGCATACGACTCAGACACCATTTCTTCTGGGGCTAATTCCAGAGCCAAATTAACCCGATGTAAATGCCTCCCAATCCCAGCACGACACTGTGGCAAAGGAGGACAGTCTCCAGGGGCTTAGTAAGGCTCCAGAATGACGATAAGGAATCGTGATTCTGAGAAGCCAGGGACAGATGCATCAATTGAATTATTATTTATCAGAGCCAAGAACAGCAACAAAATACTTAATTCCCTCACCCCTCCATCCACCACAGAGTCCAACAAGGGGAGGTCTTATGCCAGGGATAACACCTCTGGTAACCCCAGAGGTAATGAGAGAGTATATGTACTGTAGGTAACCACCTTGGGACCTAGACAAGGGCGACTCCAGGATGATAGAAACCACCAGGCACATTAGTGCCCACATGACCCTAGCCAACAAGTGATCAGTCAACTGACCTGGTTGGGCCCAAGCAGGCCACCCGTCTAGCCAGAATAATGGACCAAACAGGTTTGTCAATAGCTGCAGGGTGCACTGTTGCTCAACCCCGAGGACTCCTGTTTCCCAGCATTACAGAACCCACGCACAGCAAACACGTGAGGAGGTAAAAACCTCATCCAAGATGGAAGAACCAGCAAGCTTCCTGTACCAGTTTTGCATAGGGAGTGATTGGTCCAAGTGTCTCATAAATGATAAAACCTACAAAGGTAAGCACGCCTCTTGAGATGGTGATATGGCCAGCCATAATTCAAGCCCCACCACCACGTCCAGGTGACCCCCCGCAACGGGGTAGTAACCATAAAACTCCCTATTATCAGCAGAGCAAAACAATAAAAGGAGGTTTGGTTAAGGTTTGGATCCCTAGATTGTCCTATTTTACTCACTACCAAAAAGTAAAGGAGGATCTGGAGGATCCAGTAGCTGCCTGCCCAAGCCCCCCCTAAAAAATTAAAAAATCATGTTTATACTGCCGCATGGAATATACGAGGTGTGAGTGAGAACAGTAAGTTGATGGAAGTGGTGAATATGTTTAAGTGTATTACGTACCGTGTGATGGCAATGTGTGAATCGAAGATGAAACGGATGCAAAGTGGGAGAGAAGGAGGATGTGAAATGTGGAAGATCAAGTATGAATGCAAGCGGAAAATGCAAGGATAGAGATGCGTGTTCGATGACTGAGGAGTACCAGAGGAGAATGAAAAATAACATGTGTCAACTCGATAAGTATGTGAAGTTCCAGGTCAAGAAGATAAAACTGGCAGCAATTAATGCATAAATACCTTGCCACAGCAGGGTGAGGCAGAAAAAGAGAGGATAGGGGATCAGCTGGATGGAGTAATGTGGCAGATGCCAAAGAGTTATATGTTTGTAATGGGTGACATGAATGGGAATGTGGGAATAGGTCTTGTATATTATGTAATGGGACGTTATGGAGTACTATGAGAAAACGATTCTGGAAGGCAACATATTGGCCACACTCTTCTCTGCGCCACTCTGTGGCGAGGGGAAGAGTGTCGAGATTTGGATTTCGGGTGGATGCCGTAATTACATCTCCACCCAAATACCAAGGACGACATAATATGCTCCACACATACCCAGTTACTTTTTTTTTTAAATAAAAGAACAGAGGAAATAGGCTCCATATCGCCCCTTTACCTTTTTTTATTTTTTCCAATAAAAGAACAGAGGAAGGAAAAACAAATGAATTAAAGAAATAATCCATACACCAGATTACTGGTGTCCTCCATTCATAAAAATTCTGTAACAGCTGGACTTGAACAGCTGTAGGTTGAAGTTTTGGGGAAACCACTCTGGGGAAGCAATTTCCAGAGAGATGCATTTCCAGGAATAAAATAATTCTGATAGACAGAAATTCTGCAATATGGTTGTGTGACATTCCAGTCATGAGTGCTACCAGATTCCCGTGTAGCACGAGGGAAGGCATGGAGAGGTGACACACTGGATGCAACTTTGTCTGAGCATTTGCCATAAAAGTATCTGTAAAATAATGCATGGGAGGCAACATTCCTTCCTACTTGTAAGGAACATAGTTTATTTATTATAGCAGGGTTATTAATAATTCCTACAGCTTTCTTATGAATTTTGTCTAGTTGTTTTAATGCATCCTATCCACATCCATTCCACAAGGGTGAGCAATTTTCTAGCTATGAGCGCACGACTCTTATAAATTATAGCTAAATGCTCTCAGTGAAGAAGTTACAGACTCTGTACAATATTCCAAGTTTCTTTGAGGTGGTTTTAGCAAGTGATCTGACATGAGAGGTCCAGCTGAGGGCATTGTTAAGTGAAACACCGAGAATTTCAATTCTTTTGGATATGGGAACATTAGTAGCATTGAAAGTAATATAAGAATCTGGCAGTATCTGTCGATTAGTATAATGTATATATATATTTGATTTTACTAGCGTTCAGTAAGACAAGGATATTTTGTCCCTCATTCACTCATTAGATCATTAATATGAACTAGGAATAGGGTTGGCACCAGAACTGATCCTTGTGGCATGCCAGCATTAATTGAGTGGAAAATGGAATACACATCATCTACTTTTATCTTTCTGTCTCTGAGATATGAGGAAAGCAGAGGAACAAAAGACGTTAGTAGCAAGGGAGTTTGGACAACAGGGAACGGTGCCACACTCTGTCGAAAGCTTTAGAAATATCAAGGGCTATTGCATAAGTTTCTCCATGTTGGTCTGTTGATTGATGGATGGTACGAGTCAGGAGACTGAGTATATCAATGGTGGATCTTTCGTGGCGAAATCCATATTGTCTATCCTGAATTAAGTTGTTGGATTCAAGGTGTTTGACTATGTGCTTATTAATTATGATTTCAAATACTTTACGAAGAGAAGATGTGATAGTTATTTGTCTCTAGTCAGAGGAATCAAAGGAACTTTTTCTTTGGAATTGGGTGGATATTGGCATCTTTCCATGAATTAGGGAAGGAAGAAGTACGTATGCATAGTCTGAATAATTTAGCTTGAAGAGACGCAAGCTCTGGAGAGCACTTTTTCAGAACAATTGGAGGAATTCCATCTGGGCCTGACATTTTCTTGGTTGGTAAATTGTCTAGGCAGCATGGTTCCTATCGAGCGGTGCAAATAATTCCTGGGTAAAAGAAAAAAAAATGATTACATGATGATCTTTGAAGGAAAATGAATGCAACTAACCTGAAAGGAGAAACTGTTTTGGATGAAGGTACAAAGATGTATAAATAAGAATTAACATAAGAAGAGTGAAGGTGTGAGGAGTGAAAGTGGAAGAACACTAACCAATGGCATTGAAGTAGGGAGCAGATAGAAACAGTATTTTGAAAGGCTAATGAATGGGAATGGTGAAAGCATGAACGTCTATAATTATGACTGGTTTTGGTGGTATGCATTGATTAAGTATATTACCTGGAAACATGACACTGGCAAAAGTGAAGAATGCTGTGAGGCGGCAGGAGAATGGTCAGGCAGCAGGTGTTGATGAGGGGCATGCAGAAATAATTAGGTGTACAGGAGAGAATGGAAAGAACTGTTTGTCCCAGATCTGTAAGAAAGATTGGGAAAGTGAAATTGTACCAGTAGAGAGGAGAATGGCTATGACTGAGCCACTGTACAAGAAAAAGGGTCAGAGAAGTGTGAAAAAAAAATATTGTGGCATAAGCCTCTTGACTGTTGTAGCAAAGTTTATGCAAAAATTATCAGAGAAAAAATAATTTCTCAGAATAACTAGTGAGTGACGAACTAGGTGGCTCTAAGAATGGAAGAGGATTTTTTTTAATATAAAGAAGGAACCAATGTGGATCAAAATTTATGTAATGAAATCGATAATAGGTAACCTTACATCCAACTAATACGTGTTCCCTACATGTAAACAAGTGGGTTGGCGTATGGTTAGTGCCAAGCCCCGGAAAACAACTACAGGCAAACAAAATGCCTTGGATCAGGACAGATCAAAAGGTGACGACCAAGGACATGGTGCGGATTTCGACATGGAATGTAAGGAGTGCGAATGATGAGGTTATACACTGTCCAGCTGCTTCAGGGTGTGAAAAGGGACACATGTGGATTGACTGAGACTTAATGAAAGTGAGTATGAGAGAGTTGGAGTATGGATGGAGTATATGTGTGAGAGTAGGTGAGAATGAGAGAGCACAAGAGGATGTATGTATTGTTGTGTGTAAGAGATGAAAGGAGAATATAAGAGAGTATGGATCAAGAAATGTGTGGGTAAGCCCGAAAGTTGAAATACACGTGTGCACTTGCGTGAGTGTATGTGCCAAAGCAAAATCGTGCAAACAACGTGAAAGAAGAGTTCTGGGCAAATGCGAAAGTGTGCATGGAATAGTTTGGGAGGGAGGAGAGAGTATTTTTGATTGGAGATATAAATGGAAAAGTAGGGAATGTAAAGGTGAATGGAGTAGTCGGTGAGTGAGGTGTGCCTGCAGAAGCGGATGAGAAAACCAGTGCTCTAGTGGATATTTCTGCAGGGCGGGGGTGGGTGATAACCAGTACCCACTTTAGACACAAAAATGATGCACAGGCATATGTGGCGAGTGATGAGAAGGGTGGATGGTGAACTGAATGAACGGAAGGCAATGACTGATTATGCATGTGTGGATGAGAGCATGAGAAGGTATGTAATGGATGCAAGGACATACACAGGCTGGGGGAGTGGACTTTCGGACCACCACTTGGTGCTGGTGAAAGTCAAGATACAAAATGAGATGGACGAACAGAAGGAGAGAAGGACAAGAGGAAGTGGTCTAAACGAAGAGGATAAATTGGTTGCAAGACGATGAAAAAATATGCAGAATATAAGAGAAAGTGCAGGAGCGATTGGGTAAATATGATATGGAGCAGATGGAGAAGGTGGAAGATGTGTGCAAAATATTCACAGAAAAAATCTATATAGCATGTGAGGTGGTGTTTTGGGTGAAGGGAATGCTAGGGGGATGCAACGAACAGCATGGTGAAATGAAGAGTTGAGACAAGCTGTGGTGCAAAAGAAGAGAGCATACAGTGAGTGGATAGGAAGCAGAGGCATGGAGAAGCTAAGGAATGGAAGGGAGAGGTATATGTTGAGAGGAAAAGAGAGGTGGAAAGATTAGTAATAGAAAGTAAGAAGAAAGTGGAAGGAATTTGAGTGAAAAGTGGAGGGAATGTAAGAAAATGTTCTGGAAGGAGGTAAAGTGAGTTAGACAGGGTGATAAACAAGTTAGCAGGGGAGTGAGAGATAAAAATGGTAGATTGACAGTGGAGAAGGAAGTAAGGGTTAGCAGATGGAGAGAACACTTTAAGGAATTATTAAACGTAAATGATGAAAGAAATGCAAGTATAAGTGGCTGGGGAATGGCTGGGAGAAGGAGGGAGGTGAGAGGAGAGGAAGAGATCAATAGAATGGAAGTAGTGGAGACAATGAAGAAAGTCAGAATGGGGAAAGTCCCAGGAATTGATGAAGTGTGTGGTGAAATTAAGCATGTTGAATGGATATAGAAAATGTGCAGATTAGCCTGGGAGGAAGGTAGGGTCCCGGAGGATTGGAAGTCAGGTATGACTATTCCTCTGTACAAAGGAAAATAGGAAAAAGAAGTGTGTGGTAATCACAGGGGCATTTGACTAATGAGTGTAATAGGAAACGTATATGGTACGATGCTTATTAACATAGGGAAATAATAGAAGAATTAGTTGGAGAGGAGCAGGGAGGTTTCAGAAAGGGAAGAGATTGTGTAGATCAAATATTCATCCTAAGGTCTTTAGTTGAATAGTTTCTAGTGAAAGGAATGAAGTTCTATGCGACCTTCATGGATTTGGAGATGGCATTTAACAGACAGTGGATAGACAAGGAATGTGGAAAGTATTAAGAATAAATGGAGTAAACGGGAGGCTGCTCAATGCCGTGAAGAGTATGTACGACGGTGCTAAGGCTGCACTGCTTGTGGATGGTGAAAAGAGTGAATTTTTCTATTGGAAGGTTGGATTGAAACAGGGATGTGCCATGTCTCCATGGTTGTTCAGTCTGTATATGAGTGGAGTTATAAGGGATACAAGTACGGCAGTGGATGTTGGAGCGGCCTTGATGAGAGAGGGCAGTGCTTGGAAATTTCCTGTTTTGTTGTTTCCATATGATTCTGTACTGTTACGTGAAAATGAAAGGGATCTGCAAAGCTCGATGAATGAGTTTGGGAGAGCTTGTAAAAAACGGAATTAAAAGGTGAATGTAGAGAAGAGTATAGTTACGGTCTTTAAGAGAAATGAAGTTACTGAATTCAGAGTGAAGTTGGATGATGTGGAAATGGAGAATATGGGTGCGTTTAAGTACTTAGGCAGTGTGATGGGTAAGGATGGAAGTCTATCTGTCTATCTATATACCTAGGCTGCTTCCCCCCAAAAAAGGGAGGTAGCCGAGACAGGACGACACACTCTCCATTTACTCATCCATTCAAACACATTCATTCACATCTTTGCCCCAAAGGGGAGAACGGACAGATCCTCACCGCACCACACCGCACAAGGGTGAACTGCGCAATGCAATCAGTGACATCCGCAGCAGGGCCCGACAGCAGAACTGGTTTACCCCTGCCACATCATAACAGACCCATCCCCTTACCTGCACCTGACCTGACTAGCTGATCAGACCAAATGCGGGAGAATATCCCCTCAGGGCTGCGTCATCACTTATTTATTCTCAATTTCTCTCCATTTATTTCTGTCACGCACAGCCACTCTTCCTTGCTCAATAGACATCCCTCTCGCATCCAGCGCTCTCTTCACACTGTCCATCCATCCTATTCGTGGTCTTCCTCTCAGCCTTACACCTCTCACATCAGATCTAAGTTATCTTTTTCACCAATCGCTCATTATCCATTCTCTCCATATGCCCAAACCATCGCAACACCCTCTGCTCAACTCTACCAGCCATCTCCCGAACAACTCCAGTTCTCCTTCGCACTTCATCATTTCGCATCCGATCCATACGCGTCACTCCACACATACTCCTCAGACACCTCATCTCCATTACACTCAAACTTTTCCTCTCTGCTACACCCATATTCCATGTTTCAGCCCCATATAATGCAGTCGGTACCACAACACCCTCATACAGCCTTCTCTTTACATCCATTCTAAGCGAACGACATTTAAACACTTTTTTTGTGGTAGGACTACATATTATATAGATAGATAGATAAATAGATAGATAGAAGCAGGGAGTCAGATGATGAAAGGTGTTGTGTCTGCGAGAATCGAGCAGTGCTAAACATGCTTACACACTCTGACGCGAGCAATGCTTGAGACAGCGTCTAGGGCCATATACACACATACACATATGCTCACACACAGGCTACGGGAACTTTCCATCCACGAGGAACACACGTGACACACCCCTGCTACACCAGAATTTAGGAAAGAGAGCTCAGACGGAGGTTAGCCTTAGAACAGAGAGGTCGAGACGGAGATTAGCCACCGAACAGGCAAGAGAGCAGTAGACAGGCCTCAGAGGAGAGAGGTGATGGGAGAAGGGCTTGGCAATTTGAGAGAGAGACAGATAGCGAGACAGGGAGGTAGCTACCCGGGACTTATATTCGTTCCGTGTGAGGGACTTGTTAATATTCCCAAGACAAATAAAAATAGTCCCATACTATTCTTTACCTCTCCTGTCACTTTATGACATTTTCATTCCTCCCAGTACCTTTCCTACTTCATTTATTCTAAAATTCACTTCTGCATCTATTCTTCCATCCACAGCAACATGTGACCCTAGATATTTAAAACAATCTACCTCCTCAAGCAACTCACCATTCAAAACTATATTCATCCCCCTACCATCTATCAACCTCGTACACTTCATCACTTTACTCTTATTCTCATTTCCTTTCAAATTCCTCCTTTCACACACCCTTCCAAACTCCTCTACAAACTGTCTCAATCTCTCCTCTGAATCAGTCAACAGTGCAGTATCATCTGCAAACAGCAGCTGCTTCAGATTCCAATCTCCACCATCAATATTTACCAGACTCAGACCACCTAAAACTCTTGCATTCACCTCCCTTACAACACCATCCATGTAAATATTAAACAACCAAGGCGACATCACACATCCCTGTCACAGCCCCACTCTCACGGGAAACCAATCACTCACAGCATTTCCCACTCTTACACATGCTATACTATTTACATAAAAACTTTTCACCCCTTTTAGTAACCTACCATCAAGTCCATACAATCTTAAAACAGTTCACAAAGCCTCCCTATCAATTCTATCATACGCTTTCTCTAAATCCATAAATGCCCAAAACACATCCTTGCCTTTCGCTAAATACTTTTCACACACTTGTCTCACAGCAAACACCTGATCAACGCATCCCCTCCCTCTCCTAAAGCCACACTGCTCATCACTAATCACTCCCTCTGTACCCTCTCTAACTCTCATAATTAACACTCTAACATACACCTTACCTACAACACTCAACAGACTTATACCCCTAAAGCTAGTACATTCATACTTATCACCCTTGCCTTTATACAACGGGACCACACAAGCACTTGCCCAGTCAATTGGCACCACACCTTTCTCAAAGCACACATTCAACAATCTTACTAACCAGTCAACAATAGTCACTCAACCACCCTTCAGGCATTCCACAGCACACCCATCCATACCTGCAGCTTTCCCTGTTTTCATCTCCTTTACTGCCTTCTCCACTTCCTCCTTCGTGATCAAAGAATCATTCAACTCTCCCAACACATTTATTCCTTGCACCCTTCCATCCGCCACAATCTCAGCCAGTCTTTCCTCCTCTACATTTAACAATCTTTCAAAATACTCTGCCCATCTCTTCCTTACTGCATCCATCTCAATTAACATCCTTCCATCCTCTGCTTTTACTCGTTCTTCCTTCCCAGACTCTCCCTTTCGCACCCTTTTCACCTCCTTCCAAAACATTTTCTTATTCTGTTGAAAATTCTCTGTCAGCCGCCTACCCCACCTCTCATCTGCTGCCACTTTAGCATCACGCACAGCCCTTCTCGCTCTATTCCTCTTTTCCTTATACCTTTCATATGACATCTCATCCTTCCTCTGCAGCCACACTTCATATGCACGTCTCTTCTCGGCCACAGCCATACTTACTTCCTAGCACCACCATTCACTTCCTTTTCTTACACCACCACCCACACGTCTCACACCACACACCTCTTCTGCATGCCCCACCACAGCACTCTTAAACAACTGCCATTCCTCCTCCACGCTGCCATTTTCCCGATCTTTCACTGCGTTCCACTCATCTTTCAATTTCTCCTGATACTCTATCTTTTTCTCTCTTTTATCCAACTCACTCACTTTCAAAACCTCCCTGCCACACCTAACCCTCCTAGCTCTCACCCATCTCTTACCTACTCTTAACTTTCCCTCCACCAGGTAGTGGTCAGACATACCTCCACCCTCCTCTTAGAACTCTCTCACATCCAACAATCTTCCTATTACATTCCTAGACACAACCACATAGTCCATCAAAGCTCTATCAACAACCCTTCCACCCTCCTGTCTCACCCATGTATACTTATAAATATCTTTCTTCTCAAACAGCGTATTCCCAATCACCATCTCTCGCTCAACACACATCGCTATCATTCGTTCCCCATTTTCATTTCTTCCAGGCACACCATGCATACCAACTACGCCTTCAACTGCTACATTTCCCACTCTAGCATTCAGATCTCCCATCATTACCACATTCACATTCGCTCCAAAACTCTGCAGACACTCATCAACATCATTCCAGAAAGACTCCCTCTCTTGTTCATCCCTTTCACTACCAGGCCCATATGCACTCCCAAACACCCACAACTCACGTTCAAATTTCGCTTTCATCCACATCAGTCTCGATGACACCTCCTTCCATTCAATCACACACTGCTGTACTTCCGGACTCACTAACAAGGCCACACCTCCTCTTGCCCTTCCTCTATCAACACCTGACAATCTTCCATTCACACTTCCAAACATAGATTCCCCCTTCCCTTTCATCTTCGTTTCACTCAAAGCTAACACATCCAACTTTCTTCTCACAAACATTCTCCCAATCTCCTCCCTTTTAGCCTCAATCGTACTACATCCACGCACATTCATAGACCCAATCTTCAGGGTACGGGGATAACTCCATCCCCCATCCCTTTCTCTGGCCTGTCTCTTTTTAGGAACTTAAAAAACAGAGGAGGGGGTCCCTAGTCCCCTCACCCCGCCCCCTTTAGTCGCCTTTTACGACACGCAGGGAATACGGTGGCAGTATTCTTCCTAACACAACCTGGCCACAGAGTAGTAGTACCACCCCATAATGCGACCAGGTTGTGTCCCCCCCGCCACAGGGGGGATGGAAGTATGGGAGATAAAGTGCTTGGAAGAGCACAACTGGAAAAAATGGTTGCAGTTTGATTGAAAGCGGTGATAAGAAACAGGGAGGTGAGCATGGAAGTAAAAAAAAAAAAAGTTGCTGCATGATCAAATTGTGATCCCCACGCTAACGTATGGAAGTGAAGCTTGGACCTTGTTGGAAGGACAGAAATCAAGAGTGAGAGCAGTGGATATGAGTTATTTGAAAGGAGCATGTTAAGTTACATGGAAAGACAGACTGATTAATGGGGGAAGTAGGGAAGCACTGTGGAGTGGAAGTGGTTGTGAGAGAAAGTGTTAGGAGAAATACACTGAGGTGGTTTGATCATGTGGAGAGGATTGAGAGCCAGAGAATAACGAGGAGAGTGTGAGTGGAGTGGAGGATGGGAGAGGGAGGGAGAGGCCGAGGTTGAGGTGGAGGTATTGAATGGAGACGTATATGAAAGAGAGGAATGAGAGCAAGAGGAAAAAACAGAGAAATAGTAGGAAAGAAGTTGATATGGAGGCGATTTGTTTGTGGCCACCCTTTAAGGGATCAATGCATCTGGAAATAGACAGATATAAATCGAAAATGAAGAAGGGTTCTGAAAATGTGTCTAAAATAGTTGAAGGCATTTACGGATCTAGAGAAAGTGTCCAGGATAAAGTGAATGTGAAAGGTTTTATATTTTTGTGGTTGTGGTAAACTATTGAATGGCGCTAAGGGTGTTTATGATGGTTGCGAAACGTGCGTAAATTATATGTTACTGTTGGCGTGAGACAAAATAGTTTGATGTTCCATAGCTATTTGTATATATCTGAAAAATATATTGCATCTATCTATCTATCTATCTATCAATCTATTTATATATGGATCATCGATGAAGCTGTGGAGAGTAAACTTGGGTATCTGTCTGCAGAGCTGATCTCTCCAGCACTTTTCGATATTGAATTATCCATGGAAGAATAGCATTGGGCCGTCATATGTACGAAGACCAAACGACAGCGATGACCCTCTCAAATGCATTCTATCTCCACGGGGAAAAGTTACCCTTGGAGATCTCACAACTCAGTCATCCCACAAATTCTTTGATAACATGTGATTCTGGAAATCATTTCTTGAAGAATATCCAGAGTCCTGGCCCGGCACATGATTACGGTAGGACACCGGAGATCGCTGCAGGAATTCGTGTGATGAACGACACGGCAGATCAGGCGGTAGCTCTAGTCAAGGAGCACAATGGCAAGATCACGTACAATAAGCCACAACTACAGTTGCTATTGCAAGTTGTTGCTGAACATCGGTTACGATTTCCTAATTCAAAGAAGACGATCCTCACTTGAACCGAGTCGATTCATATATTCAGTAAACTTTATTTAGTATATGAAATGAGTTGTGGTAGAGTGATTCACACAAAGACATGACAGTATCCAATGAGAGCTTTAAAAAAGAAACCATTCAAGCTATATTATCTACAGTACTTGCAAAGTTAGACCTGGCACACGTTCCCCACCCCCCTCCTCCGTGGCGGCATGTGTCGTATGCACGGAGTGACTTGTGCTGGAAGTTACTGTTCTACTCTCTATTTAGCCTAAATTATCCTAACCTAACCAAACATAACCAAACATAACATCCTCCCAGATCAACCTAACCTAAACTAAACTTTCACGACTTCACAATCTGCCTGTAACATACATATACATATGTGTTTATACATACCTATGTATCGACCTATAGTTGCCTATAGGTTGATAAGATATCCATCTATCTTCCTGACATATGTATTTCATAAAATGCTGATAAATGGTACAATACATGAGATAACATACGGATACTTTAAACATAGCAGCAAAAGAGCACTAGGCACATGCGGACTGAGAGGAACGATAACATCCAGCATAAGTAACTCCGTGCATACGTACAACACCGGAAAGTGAAAGCCTAAATAGTTGAAGCAACTCCCTGCGCTCCCATGAGGTCGGAAACAGGCCAAATTTTGCCACAGTAAACATTAAGAGCTCCATCACAATTTTGCTTACGTGTTTCATTATCAAAAAATGCATGGTTCAGAAGTTATATTAATTTTCATCAGACAGTTACGAAATGCTGAAACTTTAGCCCAACTGCGCGACCCCGAAATAAATTTATATTTTGATAAAAATTTGTCATGTTACATCAAGTGTCCATTGGAACTAAATGAGGGGTTGGGAGACTCAACTTTCAACCACTCATTTTTTAAAACCCACCCAATATATATATATATATATATATATATATATATATATATATATATATATATATATATATATATATATATATATATATATATATATATATATATATATATATATATATATATATATATATATATATATATATATATATATATATATATATATACCTAGGCTGCTTCCCTGAAGGAAAGAGAGGTAGCCGAGACAGGACGACACACTCCCAATTTACTCATCCACTCAAACACATTCATTCGCATCTTAGCCCCAAAGGGGAGAAGGGACAGATGCTCACTGCACCACACCGCACGAGGGTCAATTGCTCAGTGCAGTCAGTGACATCTGCAGCAGGGCCCGACAGCAGAGCTGGTTTACCCCTGCCACATCATAATAGACCCATCCCCTTACCCCCACCTGACCTGCCTATCTGATCAGACCAAATGCGGGAGAATATCCCCTCAGGGCTGCGTCATCATTTATTCATTCACAATTTCTCTCCATTTGTTTCTGTCACCCACAGCCACTCTTCCTTGCTCAACAGACATCCCTGTCGCATCCAACGCTCTCTTCACACTGTCCATCCATCCTATTCGTGGTCTGCCTCTCAGCCATACACCCTTCACATCAGATCTAGTTATCTTTTTCACCAATCGCTCATTATCCATTTTCTCCAAATGCCCAAACCATCGCAACACCCTCTGCTCAACTCGATTAGCCATCTCCGGAACAACTCCAGTTCTCCTTCACACTTCATCATTTCTCACTTGATCCGCACACGTCACTCCACACATACTCCTCAGACACCTCATCTCCATTACATTCAACCTTTTCCTCTCAGCTACACCCATATTTCATGTTTCAGCCCCATTTACTGCAGTTGGTACCACAACACCTTCATACAGGCTTCTCTTTACATCCATTCTAAGCGAACAACATCTAAACACTTTTTTCATTCCTCCCAGCACCTGTCCTACTTCACTCATGCTAAACTTTATGTCTGCATCTATTCTTCCATCCACAGCAACATCTATCTCTATCTATTGGCAGACGCCATAATCCCTTAAGGGGTGGCCATTTGACTCTGAGTTATTTGTTTTACAGGAAGGGGCACTAACCCTCCACCAACCCACTTGTTGACATGAAAGGGAGCACGTATGGTTTGGTTATATGGTTACCACCCAGCGTTATAAATGGTTTCTTCGCTTACAGGAAACATCATTTAGTTTAACCTAGTACAGAGCTTGACTCATATAAAGATAAGGTACTATTCAGGTGTGGCCAGTATTGGCCAAGGGCGGCCAGCGCAGAGCGAGGTGACGAACGTGCTGCCTGTGTGTGTGTGTGGGGGGGGGGGTCATTCGTAGCAAGGAAGGATGGGGTCAAGCGAAGACACTAAGATGTGAAGTGATAAATGCAGTTCAAAAAAGGGTAGGGGATAAGTGGAGAAGTGGAGACAATAATGAGCTTCAATCTGGAAGAGAGAGAGAGAGAGAGAGAGAGAGAGAGAGCACAGAAGCAGGTATGGAGTAAAGGGAAAGAACTTTGTGTCATTAGTAATTATGGGATTAGGGATGGGTTGGACAGGTACTTAGAGAGAGAGAGAGAGAGAGAGAGACCAGAGAAGTAGGTATGGAGTAGAGAGGCGATGGGGTAGAGGGAAAGAACTTTGTCTCGTTAGTAGTTGTGGGATTAAAGTTGGGTTGCACAGGTACATCACGACGTAAAGGGTGAGAGGGCTTCAGACAAAGAGATACAGGTGGAGGAGGTACAGGCTGGTCCTTATAACTCTGGTGCAAATTGTGTGATGAGGGAACAGCAATATTCAAGAGTTTATACATATTGCTAACTTCAGTGCAGTAACTGTGAACAGGTTTTTTGACTGCTTTAGTGATTTGCTGACAAGCCGGGATTAGAAAAATTCTGCTCTTACACTATGTGATGGGTTTACATGTTGATGTTAATCCAGCAGTTGACTCCATGTAAATTAAGTTTTCATAAAAATTTTACTGCCTGGTTGACTTATTTCATATTTAAAAGCATAAATAAAAACAAAGTTGATGGTTAGAGTTCCCTGTTCATGGGCATTTCCTGAAGAATTTCATATGTTTGGGGGAAAATATGTGGTCTCCAGAAACTAATCCCCTATTTTACATACATGTCACCACTTTACATGAAATTGACTTAACACGAGGTTCCACATAACCTATCTCATGTTATACATAGAAACCACTGCAGTAAACTGTACCCTAAAATGACGATGTTCACTCCACCTGTTACTAAAACACATTTATCTAAGTCAAAAACAGTTTATGAATCAACTTAAACACAAAATTTAAGTCTAAAATATCATCAAAATCGGTTAAAAAAAATACGTTATACAGAAGGATCTCACTATAACGGACTAATTGTGGCCCAAGCCAGTCCGAAAAACATGAAATTTCAATAAAAGCAACATCCGGACTTCCCCCTGCTAACCCGGACTTTTCCCGATATATCAGACATTAGTCCGGATCTCATGAACGGTTTTTAAACTGTTATGACTACCACGGCGGTACTGTACAACAGTTCACTACATTAATCTAATTTTATTATATATATATATATATATATATATATATATATATATATATATATATATATATATATATATGTCTCTACCAGACAGCCTAAGTCACTTTGTAGAGATACATTGGCTGTATCGTCCCAACTTCGGTCGGGATAGGCCAGTCCTGCAGTAGATACTCAAATGACTAATGATGATGATGATCTATATATAGGAGCCTCTGTGGTACAGTGGTAGAGCGTGCGTTTTGTACACGGGTGGGCCAGGGTTCATGCTCCGCCTGGGTAGTAAACTTTGGGAGTGTTCACCAAGCCACGTACTGTATTGGCGGACACAAGGGGTGCTGCGGTTGAACCAGTGTCGCTTACTATAAAGTATGCTTGCACCCAGTCGGCTTGCGTGGGCTGATTACACTTGGCTCACAGACTTCACAGACATCCAAAGTCACTCCAACACTATAATTACACTTACAAGCACTTCTCACCCTACATACAATCTCTACCAGACAGCCTAAGCCACTTGGTAGAGATACATTGGCTGTATCGTCCCGACTTCGGTCTGGATAGGCTGGTCCTGCAGTTGATAACTCAAACGGCTGCTGCTGCTGCTGCTGCTGATATATATATATATATATATATATATATATATATATATATATATATATAATACTGTTCTGTACACTGATAAACATGTCTTTTATTTACTTTATTGTGGTGAAAATACCTGGAGTGGTCAGGCTGTCCGGACTGCTCATGGCTTTATCAGATGTTTTCCGATATATAGGAATTAAGTCCGGTAGTTCCTCGAGGCCGATAAAAGCGAATTCCGGTCTGCTGAAGTCCGTTACATCGAGGTTTTACTGTACTGGGGTTTGGCCATCGTTCAGCAGGGTAGGGTTGTATTTCTACCCCCATCGCGATGCTGGGGTATTGCATCTAGGGGTATCATATCTCGAGGTCTGCCTGTATAGATATAAAAAAATATAAACTGCACAACAAAATTTAATATTTCCTCGATCACTGGACCAATATAACTTAAGGAAAAATATATTTTAATTGGCATACAGGACATCTGAATACTGACTGGCTTTAAGTTCACTCATTTGTTTTCTCATACCACTCACAGTCGACTCTGGCACATTATACATTTTGCATATTTCAGAGTTACAAGCACCTTTCTCCATTTTCATGGCACATTATACATTTTGCATATTTCAGAGTTACAAGCACCTTTCTCCATTTCCACCACAATTTTTTTTTTTTAACTCATCATACTAATGTTTTTTTATCCCCTTGTGGTGGCAGTTGCTTGGCCCTTCCTTTACTGCCTGTTATTCCAGGTTCATGCCTTCTTACCACTTGAAGAACAAGATGACATATTTCCATCAATTACTAATCAAGGATGTGAGAATGTAACACTCACTTGCAGACACACTGAACACGTGTGGGAAAACAGGGCGAACTGAGTGTTGGTGCTGGTGTCGCTGTGGTGAGAATTCAAAACTTGTGGTGTTGGAAGGTACTAAAATGCATTTATTTTGTCGTGAATGCTCAGTCATGAGAACATTTGATGGCTGCCACGAAAGTGCATTTCACTAAACTGGATGCTGCGAAACCTGGTGCCCTACTGTACACCTAACCAACCGAACATCATAGCCTAACCAAGTCTCTCACATGTGCTTAGAACACTTACATCAGCCTACAGTTGGGCAAAATCATTAATACAAAGCCTATTTTATAATACTGTAAAGCACTGAATATCTCATGCAATTTATTGAATACCGTTCTGAAAGTACAGGGTCATAAAGCTTAAAATTCTTTAGTCGAAAGTTCGTAAAACAGGGACCGCCTGTATACTATATACTAAGTTCAGGATATTCTGCAGTATTTACTTAACTCTCTTACACACTGCTGTCTCTCCTAGGAATTCTCCAACAGAGTGTGGGATGACAAAAATTTCCTCGGTGCTTGTCTTTCCACACCTCTTGCTCTCTTATGTTAATCAGAATTCTTCTTTTCCTTCTTCTTCTTCTTCTTCTTCTTCCTCTTCTTCTTCTTCTTCTCCTTCTCCTCCATCTCCTTCTTCTCCTTCTCCTCCTCCTTCTTCTTCTCCTCCTCCTCCTTTTCTTTCTTCTTCTTCTTCGTCGTCGTCGTCGTAGAACTATGATCATAAGTTCCTATTGCTATTGTTCTTCGTCTTCCTCCTCCTTGTCTTCTTGTTCTTGTTCTTCTTCTCCTCCTCTGCCTTCTCCTCTTCCTTCTTCCTGTGACTCCAGTCTCCTCTGATACGTTATCGCGGTAGATTGCAAGCAGTTCACCATCCTTCCTTCAGGGGACAGGGAAGTAGTTGAGGGAGGCGTGTATAACCGCTCATATGAGACGCCTCGTAAGCGTCCAGCTGCAGCATTTTCTTCTTTTTTTTACAGTAGCTGGGGTCTGAACGCCACCCTTCAACACCACCACCAAGAGAGAGAGAAAGAAAGAGAGAGACTACGACAACCTTGCATTGGCGTCTTTAGCTTCAGTCGTAAAAATGATGCAAGACTGTCTGTAAAACCTCTTTGGATATTTCGCCCTCAGTGGTTTATGGAAATCTGATGTGGAGGCCAATGCGAAGAAAAGTTAAATCTAATGAACCCAGACGTATACGAATGAGCTATGGTGATTTAAGCTGGTACTGTATGTGGTTTTCGGGACTTTTTATCACTTCTTCCATAGTTATTCATTCCGCAGTTACATCTTAGCATCACTTTCTATGTCACTGGTACACACTATCTCGATATTGACGCAATGTAGGCAAGATATATGCAATATAAACCATAAAGAAATACACGTAACGAAACCTACCCTTACAATAGGTCCTCTGATCCTAAGAAATGGCTAAGCTTGTCCATGAATCCTCTATAAGTGTTTCTCCGCCAGTGACCTGTAAGAGGGTAATGGGAAGGCTGTTGAT
This sequence comes from Coenobita brevimanus, assembly GCF_032717465.1. Classification (NCBI taxonomy): domain Eukaryota; kingdom Metazoa; phylum Arthropoda; class Malacostraca; order Decapoda; family Coenobitidae; genus Coenobita; species Coenobita brevimanus. Next base: position 10,211,409 of record NC_137006.1, read on the forward strand.
GTTCGTGGTGTCGTCAGGTCAGCATGCGTCTGAATAATTTGCTCATAATCGACCGGCAAACATGCATACACACAGGGAGGCAATATACTGGAGAGAGAGAGAGAGAGAGAGAGAGAGAGAGAGAGAGAGAGAGAGAGAGAGAGAGAGAGAGAGAACGCTGATATGAAAATTTACGGGCTTTTTGCTAAGAAACAATATAACAGATGGAACAAAAGGAAATAAGACGGTAAGACACAGAGAAAAAATGAAGACAGACAAGACTCCAACAGATGGTATGTCCGGCAAATAGTGGAATAGAAAAATGGCGTCAAAACACACACACACACACACACACACACACACACACTAGTACGCAGGAGAGACATGGCAGATATTGGCACAGTCCTACAAAGGAAACAGAAAATGGAAAGGGAAACTTGAATACAGATAAAATAGACCGTTAGAAACACAGACGGATAACCAGTTAACCAAAAGACAGAGAACATTGATACTGACAGAATGAAACAAACATGAAGAGAAACAGAGAAGTCGGAAAACACTGAGAAACAAAAAGAAGCACAGACAGACAGACGGGTAGATAAAGGTAAAACACACAGACAGATATAAAGAAAAACAGTATTAAAGTACATTCTTCAAAACTTTACAGTCGAGTCAAACACTCAGACTATTGGTAACAGAGTGGGAAAATTTCAACCATTAACAATGAGCAATATCCAGAGACCAGTCCCATCAATACATTTTTTAACAATTGGGCAAGCGCTATTCTTGTCGAACATAGATAAAAAAAAAAGAAGTACATGGACAGACAGACAGACATGATAGACAGACAGATAGGCAGACGGACGGAAAGAGAGACAGAAGTGCAGGTAGACAGACACAGACAGGTATTAAAACTGGCCTCAAAATATTCTTCCACAGACACTGGGAGAAATACCGGTATCAGTCACTAGCAGGAGTACCCGGCGATACTGGAGAAAAAGGTGAACAATCTATTCCTCTTGTTCTAGTTCAATCTTTCTCTCTGTTCCAGAAAGACCATGTACCTTTTATGCTTTTGAAGAGGGATTATAAGAGGTTCAGAAACTTTCTATTTCAGCTTTCGGAGACGAACGCACAGAATTTGTGCGCACTTCTTTACTATTACCGACGACCTCAAATGACCTCCGACCGGTGACCTCTAATGACCTCAGAGGTCAACCTCACATAGCCTATGTTCGAACTGCAGGTCATGTGAGTCTCCATGGCAAAAATTGGGCTGTAATGGTACCCGGCGTTGCCCGGGCCAAAAAGGCGAACACTCTACCGGTGACCTCAAATGACCCAGATCTGAATTTTGATCCCCTTAAAACCATCTGTCATCTTAGTTTACACATTCTTAGATTCTCCTACCAGTTTATATGGCCCTCCCTCTTGTACCCATCTGTTCTGTCCTGTCACCTAATTCTTGGCAGTCGTAGCAATCTCCAACCACTTGGCTTATGAGCAAACTTTTTCTTGAGCTTTTCACTTCACTATTCTTTCCACACGTCCAAACCTCCTCAATACATTCGCTGACAGAAGTATCTGTACTCATGTGAACGAGGACTGCACTTTGGGTGCTGTTGCTGCTGACTTTCTTTAACCAAATATTTCTGTAAGTGCAGCTGTGGCCACAGATACTGATGCAGTTCATTACAATAAACAATAAGGCAGTAAAATAAGAAATTTGAAACCTAAGGATGTAATCTTCGGATTACAAAATTTTCCTAGTTTTAAGTAAGTTTCAAAACTGTATATTGTATGTCATATGTAATGCACCATTTACTTCTTTATGCTGTAATTAATCCCTTCACTATTATGACCTCGTTCTCTGTTTCATACCAAATGATTAATCATTTCAATATTACGGGATTGTTCTTCACTTTAACATGCTGAATTAATTGTTTTTCATATCGTTCTTCCTGACTGCAGATTGTATCATTCAGTTTGAAAAAGCTACAATGTAGGGATGGACTTAGTCAAGACAATATATAATACTTTGTGTTCGATATATGTATCTTAAGCAGTAGGAATCTGATTAGTAATAAACAGAATTATAAATGACGACCCTGGGAAGAGTGATTCATAAAAACAATAATCATGATCCGTGCCCCGGAAATAGACTAATGGCTGACCATCTGATTTCTCCCACGACCAACGACTGATTGTTCGCAAGCTCGAATTACTTCATTCTTTTGTGACCCTCAGACCTTCAACAAAATTTGAGCCAATTCAGATGAAAAGTGAGTTAATCTTGCTCATTGCCCCTAGCCATCGACATGCTGTTCAAAAAACTTAGTCTCTTTATCCTTTCCCTGACCTCAACACTTCCATTCACACACACACACACACATAGAGAGAGAGAGAGAGAGAGAGAGAGAGAGAGAGACAGACAGACAGACAGACAGACAGACAGAGAGAAATAGATAGATAGATAGATAGATAGATAGATATTTTATATAGAGAGAGATAAACAGATAGACAGATCGACAGATATAGATATAGAGTTAGATATAGATGTAGATATATATTTTTAATATACATAGATAGATAGACAGATAGATAGATAGAGATGTAGATATATATTTTTTATTTTTAATAACGTATATATATATATATATATATATATATATATATATATATATATATATATATATATATATATATATATACACACACACACACAAAGCGCTACCCAAAAGTTCCAGTAATTTGAACAGAGGGAGCCAACCATTTGCAGTTTTGCCTTTTGTCACTAGGAGGGGTCAGCAGCACCCCTTGTGCCCCGGCCGTGTCTGTGAGCAGACGTGTTGTTCAGCTACTCTTACTAATGTAATGTCGTGTAGGTGGTTTGGCGGTTTTGCAAAGGCAGACCTCACGGAACAAAGACCCTGCATCAAGTTCCGCTTCAAGATCAACAAGACAGCTGCAGAAACTCACTGGTTGCTTCAGCAAGCCTTTGGTGACAATGTCATGTCCCAAAGCAGAACATTTTTCTGGTACAAGTGGTTGAAGGAAGGATGATCGTCCATCGAAGACAATGACTGTTCTGGACGACCGTCAACGCCAACAACACCAGAAAGTGTCGGAAATGTTCATCAGGCTATCCTTGCAGATCGTAGATGAACTATCCATGATGTTTGTGATATCATTGGACTGTCGAACGGGTTCGTGCAACGCATTTTGTTGGACGTGTTGGGCATGAGATGCATCGCTGCAAAATTTGTGCCAAGACTGCTGAGTGACGAGCAGAAGGTACATCGCGTTGCAGCTTGCAGGGAGCTCAGGAATCAGGTCAGAGATGATACCACCTTCATTTCCAAGGTCATAACTGGTGATGAATCATGGCTTTATGGTTATGACCAAGAGACAAAGCAGCTGTCATCGCAATGGAAATCTCCCAATTCACCGAGGCCAAAAAAAGCGTAAGTTTGCAGCAATGTCAAGTTGATGTTGATTGTTTTCTTCGATATCCAAGGGATTGTTCACAAGGAATTTGCCCCACCCTGTCAATCTGTCAATGGAAAGTTTTACTGTGAAGTTTTGCAGCATCTGAGGGAGAACATCTGCCACAAATGTCCAGAATAATGGAAGAACAAGGACTGGGTCCTGCATGATGGCAACGCCCCTACCCACAGATCAATCATTGCCCGGCAGTTCCTGGCTTCCACTAACACGGTAGTCATTCCCCACCCACCCTGTTCGCTTGACCTTGCTCCCTGTGACTTTTCCTGTTTCCCATGCTGAAATTACGATTGAAAGGGAGTCGATTTAACTCGATTGAGGAGATCCAGAAAGAATTGCAGGAGGTGCTCAAAATCATCATGCCTGAAGCCTTCCAGGGATGCATGGACTGGTGGAAAAAACGCAGCGACCACTGTGTACATGCCCCTGAGGACTGCTTCGAAGGCGACAGTGAGAACTAGGAGGTAAGGTAGCTTATATTCCTACAATATTCAAATTACAGGAACTTTTTGGGTAGCACCTCGTGTGTGTGTATATATATATATATATATATATATATATATATATATATATATATATAAAGAATAGGAACAGATCTGTGATCCCAGATCTGTCCCACATCATGTTTATTTCTGGACAACCTTTCGAAACATACACATTTCATCATCAAAGCCTGTACACAGGAAACAGCACCATTTAAAAAAACAAGAAGAGAAACAATATTAAACACATATACCTAAAAGTTAAAGTTTTTGTACAAAAAAAGGGTATATGAAGATGAAAGCATGACGACGGCACCAGTAATGTAATAAAAATTTGTGGGAGATTAATATGTATACCTAGAATTGTCGATAAAAATCCTACAATGTAAAATATATTCTAAAAACCACTACTATAAATACCTAATAAAGGTAAAATGTAATCAGAATTTACCCGCTGAGTCCCAGCAAATTTTTCACCATTTCCCACCCCCTGCAATCCCAGGAGATTTTCTATTTTGGGGCACTAAAAGCTCTGCTTTTTATAAGAAACATAAAAAATTCTGAAAGTGCTCATCTGAGCTTAGAAATGCCTGGTACACGTGACCCTACCCTCACCTGTTACCATGTTCTCTCGAGCCAGGCTCCAGGGAAGACGTTTTCTAAACCATCAGAATAGGTAGATATTTATTTATTTGGTACGAATTTATATGTAGTACAAGAGTATATTGGTTTTCACACAGTTATATAGGCAATATAAGCATTATTTCACTCACCAAACATATCATCATACTGCATCTTCCTTGGCGACTTTACCTCCTCATCACTTCTTATTGTTTCTTTCTCAGGTGCCACGTAAACTCAGTCCTGCACATTGTCATCAATTGCAAAATCACTCTCGCCTTGAATTTCGTACCGTGGCGCGACATGTCTTTACTGGCCAGGTCACTGGTCAGTTGAGTTGCCAAGACAATGGCGTGTGGGTTGGGGAGGTCACGTGGGGTAAGGCATTGTCTCTGCCTGGCCTTGGGTAGAGGCGGAAGTCCTGCATATATGTACCAAAAATCACGCGCAAAATTTGAAAAATGTGCAAATGATGGACCTTGCAATTGCAAAGTGTTTATAAATGTCAATAGGAGTCACAGTGGCAAAACGTTCGGGTACATATGTACGTCAACGGGACGGGATGGGTTAACAAACCTGATTAAAAACAAAGTAGCTGAGCACTGGTCCCACTGGATCCAATGGAGGGCTTCTCAATATATGCATATAGTGACCCCATAATTGTTAGGTCCTCCTCCCTTGAACTTCTGCCCAATATTGAAAACCTTGTCACTGCGATGGGGTGATCATAATCTAATGAGTGATTTCTAATGGCAAAACTGGAGGTTTGGTAAATCGAGACTGACCAATTATATATATATATATATATATATATATATATATATATATATATATATATATATATATATATATATATATATATATATATATATATATACAGAGAGAGAGAGAGAGAGAGAGAGAGAGAGTAAATAAATCCAAAGTTACCAAAATTCGATACTGCTGAATGCTGTGTGACTGGTCTGGTTGTGACATCAGAAAAGTCCCGTGTAGGTGACCTGTTACAAGATTATGCCTATAGGCAAGTATACATTTGACAGGTACATCTGGTGTAGCAAACAGTTTCTTTATATACTGCAGAAATTACAATTAAAAACTAGAGAGACCATTAAGAACCGATAAAACTGAGACAAAACATGCAGCTTGTTTAGGGTATCTGTCTCTGGGATATACCATACAATAATAGATGTGAATACAAGCGATAGCCTTTTTAGGGAACCAGCTGTCAGTGTATGGACTTCTTCAAAAAGAGTATTCTCCCAAACAGTATAAACTAGACAGCACTCAGAGTGCGCATACCTATGCCAATACTGGATCCGGATCCGAATCCGCCCCCAAATTTAATAATTCTTTCTTGGCCCATGTCTCACTTATCCTCAAAAATTTCTTTAAAATTAATCAAAAATTTATATTGTGAGGGATACATAGGATCGTGATCCAGATTTAACAAGAGACCGTGCCAAGGCACACCAAAACCGTGTCCGGTAGTCATTTTTGTGTTGACGTATAAACACATAGGATACCTAGTCAAAGAAGACATATAAAATTTGGAGTAAATGGGGTGAAAATTGTCGATTTTATGTCCACTTGAAATTTTAGGCCCGACCCTCCTGAAAATGACCCCCTACTGCTAACTGGGGGTGACCCCTCCTGATGTAGTGTGGCTTGTTATAGGATGCAGATTTGAAAGATCAACCATTTGGATTTGATTTCATATCAATATGACGAATTTGAAAGGAGCTATGGCAAAAGAAAAAATAATAGAGCCTACAGCCTTGGCCTTGGCCCAATTTGGCCCAAAATTTAATCAGGTGATCAAAAGGTCGTAGTCCATCATCCCTGTAATTTTAGTCAAAATCGTTTCAGTGGTTTTCGTGTAAAGTTGTTAAAGCACAAGCAGACAAACAAAGAAACAGAGAAACCGAGTGAAAATAATACACGTCCCCGATCCCCTCTGGGGCAGCGACGGGTAATCAGTTCTTTCATGGCCCATGGCCTACACGTCAAGATTTTTTTTTTTTTTTAAATGAAACCGAGATATTGTGTGAACAAACAAACAGGACACCATAGGTGGATACATATCCTACTCCAACTTCGTTGGCGGAGGCAAATACTGATAAAGCATATTTTTATATATGTACTTTAAGAGTGGCTACGTTAATGACAAATATCCAAACATAATTTGGATAAAGGTTTCTTGGTTTTTCAACGTTCATTAACAAAGTGGTCGGATATAAGAACAAATTTGTAGCAGTTTCATACCATGAAGCTAGCTAAATATTTGTCGCAGTTATTAGAGTAAAACAAAGAGGCCATTTTATGATAGTGTGCATGAGGGAAAAAATGGTAGCAAGTGCAGTAAACTACCACCAATCTCTCTCCGGATGACGAAGAGAAGACAGTTTTTTTCCGAACCAGGCAGTGTTAATATATATATATATATATATATATATATATATATATATATATATATATATATATATATATATATATATATATATATATATATATATATATATCACTATGGATACGTATTAAACGTTGGGTCTGGTTAGTTCTTGGATGGGTGACCGCCTGGGAACACCAGATGCTGTTGGCATCCCTACGTGTCAAGTGGGGTTGGTGGAGGATTAGTGCCCCTCCCTGTAAAATAATTAACTCTAAGCCCTTGGCCACCCCGTTTGGGATACATGGCGTCTGGCAATGAATGAATGAATGATACGTATTATATAGGGACAGGTGCTGGAGTGAAGCGAAAGAAGGCAGGAAACCATAATTATCTGCATCTGGTTACAGATCGTTAAATAATTTATATCCTGTTTTCAGAACAAACTAGCTGTTTCCACCATACCGGTAACCAAAGTTATCAAAGATTTCGCGAAGGAGAGTTAAGTTATCGGCAGTACTTCACGGAATAAAGCTGACACAGAGAAACTCTTAAGATTTATAACTTAAAACTGTGTAAATGTGACGTGCATTGATCGGATCATATTGCAAATTAAACAAACTCCAAACTTCTCGATATTGGTCTGTTAGGTTACAATGTACAGTATATGCATGCGCAACCCATGATATGTTTGGAAGTGGCGACTTACTTTGGGTACGACTGGTGAATTACATACATTGTAGTATAAAACTATGCAAATGTGATAATACAATATACTTGTATACCCCAAACAAAGTCTTTTATCTTGAAAGTTACACGGTCAAATCGTAAAGATGTGACTTCAGCTCAGGGAGATATTTGAGAGCTATGCAGCCGTCGTATCGTACGGGTAGCTTACCTTCAATAACTATTACAGTGTGAAGGATACACATGGTCGTCACTGCCTGCCTTTGATTGTGACGTCATCTGTATGACACCTGTTTTCTGTGCCAAAGAACTCTCACCAAAGTAAATTGAAAAAATGAAACAGTAATTCTTCTGTGATTTGAAAATCACATTGAGTATATTATTTCATCGGTTTTGAGAATTCCTTTGTTTATATTATCCAACAGCAGGAAAGAACTGACAATATATGCAGTGTTTGAGCAGCTGTACAGTTAATCATTTCAGTACGATGGCATCGTTTTGTAATATAGTTTTTTTTTTCCCTCAAATTTCGACGACTGAAGTAAGCTTAGGTGTAAGAGTGCATTAAATAATAAAGTCACTAACTCTTTCGATGACAGATGTCGCACCTTAACAGACTAAAATCGTACCGAGATAGCACGAACAAAACAGAAACAAATGACACTAGTGACATGGGGCGATTATGTTTATATATATATATATATATATATATATATATATATTTATATATATATATATATATATATATATATATATATATATATATATTTTATGCGAGGAAGAAGGAATCAAAGGCCATGAGCCCGCAGTAACAGTTCCGTCCAAGAGAAAAACAAAATACAATAGAGAGCCAAATTCAAGATCCGATCATTTTGAGATGCCTGGACACACTACGTTTGAAAGACTGGAGATCATAGGCAGCAGGAAATACAGACAGAGGGAGACAGTTCCAGAGCTGACCTGTTGCATAAATGAAAGACTGCGAGTAACGGTTAACTCTTGCATTAGAGAGTTGGACAGAAAAGGGATGAGAGTTTGCTGCTAGACGGGTGCTACGCGCAGCGCCCGTCGTAAAGGTGGAGGAATGCAAGCAGACAGTTCAGAGGAGCAGTGACCATTAAAGTAGCGATAGAAAAGAGATAAAGATGCAACAGTGCGGCGAAGAGACAGAGGTTGAAGGGAGTCAGTAAGAGGAGGAGAGTTAATGAGACGAAAAGCCGTTGACTCCACCCTATTGAGAAGAGCTGTATGTGGGGAGCCTCCCCACACATGAGAGTTGTACTCCACACAGGGGCAGATAAAACCCCTGTATAGAGACAACAATTGTGCAGGGGTAAAGAAAGAGCGGAGTCGGCTTAGCACACCCAATCTCTTGGAAGCAGATTTTACAAGAGATGTAATATGATCTTTCCAAGATAAGTCCCGAGTAAATGAAACCCCAAGCATGTTCAAGGATGATGCAGGATAAAGCTGAATATTATTAAACATTAGTGGATATACCTGTGGAAGATTTTCTCGGGTTGATAGGTGTAAGAACTGAGTCTTAGATGCATTAAAAACAACCATATTATTTTTACCCCAGTCAGAGATACGAGCCAAGTCAGACATTAGGTGTGCCATAGCCTCATCCCTTGTTTGTTGAAGTAACTGTTGAGATGGACGTTGCGGGAACCGAATGGAAAGGTTAATGGTGGACTCATCAGCGTATGAGTGGATAGGGTTAGATGTACAGCTTAGAAGATCATTGATGAATAAAAGGAAGAGAGTTGGTGATAGGACAGAGCCCTGAGGAACACCACTGTTGATAGATCTAGGAGAAGAACGATGGCCGTCTAGAACAGCAGCTATAGAACGACCAGAAAGGAAGCTAGCGATGAAGGCACAGATAGAAGGATAGAAACCGTAGGAGGGCAGTTTGGAAATTAAAGATTTATGCCAGACTCGATCGAAAGCCTTTGAGATGTCAAGTGCAATGGCAAAGCTTTCGCCAAAGTCCCGAAAGGAGGATGACCAGGAGTCTGAATGGTAGGTGAGAAGGTCGCCAGTGGAGCGTCCCTGACGGAACCCATACTGACGATCAGAAAGAAGGTTGTGATAGGAAAGATGCCTTAAAATTCTTCTACTAAGAATTGACTCGAAAACGTTTGAAATACAGGACGTTAAAGCAATTGGACGATAGTTGGAGGGTTGGGAGTGGTCACCCTTCTGTGGGACTGGCTGAATGAAAGCAAACTTCCAGCAAGAAGGAAAGGTATAAGTTGACAGACAAAGGCGAAAGAGTTTGCCTAGGCAGGGTGTAAGCACAGAAGCACAGTTCTTGAGAAAAAACAGGAGGGACCCCATCAGGCCCATATGCCTTGTTAGTACTGAGGCCAGTGATGGCAGAAAATACATCAACTGAAGAAATTTTAATGTCAGCCATGGGGAAGTCAGAGGAGGGAAGTGATGGAGGAACAGCACCGGAATCGTCTAAGGTGGATTTGGAGGAGAAAGTCTGTGCGAAGAGATCTGCTTTATCAGTAGAAAAAATAGCTACAGAACCATCAGAGTAGAAAAGAGGAGGGAAGGATGATGAGGTAAAGTTGTTAGAAAGATTTTTGGCAAGGTGCCAGAAGGAGCGGGAAGAATTCGAGTTGGAGAGTTGAGAGCATTTAGTATGGATGAAATTATTTTTAGTAGAGCAAAGAACAGACTTAGCACGATTCCGGGCAGAAACGTAAAGATGATGTGATTCAGGGGTGGGTTGGCTCCGGTATCTTTTGTAGGCCCTCTCCTTGTTGCGGACAGCATTAGAACAAGTGTCATTAAACCAAGGCTTTCTTGCATTAGTCAAAGGATATGAGAAAGGAATGTATGCTTCCATGCCAGAGAGAATAACCTCCGTAATGTGCAAGGCACGCTCAGATGGCTCACGGCCATGGAAGCAATAATCATTCCAGGGAAAATCAAAGAAGTACTGCCTGAGGGCCTCCCAGTCCGCGGCTCCAAAATGCCAAAGACCACGTTTCCCTGGAGGGTCCACAGGCCGTACCGGAGTCATAGGACAGGTTATATATATATATATATATATATATATATATATATATATATATATATATATATATATATATATATATATATATCAAATATACTATAGCAGTAGCCATGTGTGTGTGTGTGTGTGTGTGTGTGTTTTGGGCTACAGAAACTACACATTCAAATCGCACCAAAATTGGCATAAAAATCGCAAAAAAATCGCTGATGTGAAAAACTTGGTCCCACCAAGATTGGAAAACTTTTACCAAACTTAATGAGTGATCACATTTTGACCAAAAAACGCTGCTCCCAAAGCCTGGCATAGGATCTCCGTAGAATTTTTTGCCCAGAGGTAGAACTAAAATAAACTTGCGTTCCATTCCCAAAGCTGCAAGTAACACGATCAGTTGGTTAGCTGCAAAAAATCCAAGTGACAACGTTACACTAGAGCAGCACATAAATGCAAGAACCTCCACAGGAGCAAGTGCGAGGGGCCCGAATGGCCCTCGAGCTCTTGTAATATACTATAGCAGTGTGTGTGTGTGTGTGTGTGTGTGTGTGTGTGTGTGTGTGTGTGTGTGTGTGTGTGTCTGTGTATTTTGGGCAGCCGAAACTATACATTCAAATCGCACCAAAATTGGCACAAAAATCTCAAAAACTTCGCTGATGTGAAAAAACTTGGTCCCATCACGATTATAAAACTTATACTATATTTAATGAGTTATCACATTTTTACCTAAAAAAAAACGCTGCTCCAGGCGCCCGGCATAGGATCTCCATAGAATTTTTTGCCCACAGGTATAACTAAAATATATTATAGCAGCGCGAAAGCCCTCCGCAGGAGCAAGTGCGAGGGGCCCGAAGGGCCCACGAACACGTGTGTGTGTGTGTGTGTGTGTGTGTGTTTATAAATATATATATATATATATATATATATATATATATATATATATATATATATATATATATATATATATATATATATACAGTATATATATATATATATGCCGCGACCTCTATCTCCACGCTGAGAACTAATGCTAAACCTACTATTTCATGACAAAACTGCAATTATCTAGGGAGATGCAGTATGGGTTTTATGGGTTTCATTGGCCGAATTATTGGTGAAGTAGGAGGCAGCCTTCCTCAACATTCTTAGTGCACATTTTTTCTTTTTAAGTCGAGGACGTCTTTCTCAGTTTTATTCTTTGCTATTAAAAGACGATTTTCGTTTAGGTTAGGGGGGGTACCACTAACAGCGAAATTATTCAAGGGTATACCTAACTCCTCCAATGCAAAACGTCTATCCCTAGCTGACTAAACGTCCAATTGTCGGAAAAAAAAACAAAAAAAAAAACATCAGATATATGGTGCCAAGAACCCCTGAATGTTTCCTGGGCGGTATTGTCATAGGAATAGGAAGCTTCCTTTCACATTTTACACAGCTGCTTAATGGTATACATTTTAGTTTCTTTTATAACAATTTTAAAACTCTACATATGGTAGCCTTTCTCCAGGAGAATTAATTCACATGAAGAAGGAACCCCAGTCTGATAGAATCTAAAGCTGCCTCCATCAACCTCTCAGGTACCATAATAACTGTTTTATGTTTTTGTTACCACCAGACCAGATTATTTACCATTTCGACCCGGGAACGTCTTCCCCAGTTTATTATTGCTAGTTGCAGACGATTAAAAGCTGCTTTGAGAGACGTTTCGAACAACAAAATCTAGTTACAGCCTTCGCTTTCCCCTGCAACAAAGTGCGAACAAGGAAAATAAATAAGCATACTGTATACGTAAGGATGAAAAAAAATGCATTAAAAAAAATCCATACTGCAGAGCAGCGAGTTGGTAGTGCTAAGGACCTCGCACAGTAAATGGGTTACAGCACAAGACATCGTATTACTGATGACTGCAACCAAAATTCTTATCACCTGAACCAAATAGAATCGTCCACAGTGAAATATAAGAGATGTTCAATCACTGAAGGGATTACTAAAACGTATGATGAAATAAACTGATACGAAAGAGTTGTCAGGGAACATCCTAAGACAAAGGAAATTCCCATTCTAGTCCCCCGAGTACCACTACCGCCAAATTGTATTATTTTTTCTAATATAAAGAAAAAAAGCCCGCGGCTGAAAGCCTATATAATTTGCCCTTTCCTAATAAAAAAGGAAAGTTAAAATAGAGGATTCTTCCATTTGGAGGTGCTTGGACACAATGTAAAAGAAAATGAGCCCATCCTCAGTAGGAAAGACAAAATTATGTAAGCAGTTTCAGAAGTGATCATATATGCAGTTACAACAAAAGTGTGTTTATTCTTCAACTTTTTTTTTTTCACACTAAGAGCATGTCCATCACTTTCCTCTCTTACCTATCACATCAAAGAGTACCATTTTCGAAAAGCATGTCAGTCATCTCTCATCGAACGATTGCTAGCCAGAAAAGCGAAGTGAAAAGCAAAACAATAAAAATATGTTAGGACACAAGTCAAGAGTGAGAGCAGTGCAAATGAGTTATTTGACAAGGGCATGTGGAGTTGCATGAAGAGACAGACAAATGAGGATGTATTGAAGCACTGTGGTACTGATGTCGGTGTGACTGGAATCGATGAAAAATACTCTGAGATGTAATGGCGCCGTGAAGCGGTTGATAAATGAGGGATTGATTAGGAAAGTGTGTGCAAGTGATGTGGAAGGGGAGAGAGGGATAGGGAGAAGAAGGATGAGACGGAGGGATGGAGTGGGGCGATATATGGGAAAGGAGGGTTTGAGCTGAAAAGAGGACAGCCAAATGGCAGAAGTTAGAGCGACGTGGAGGCGATTTGTGGTCATACAGGATTAGTACATACTTTTTTTTTATGCCAGTAAGAAGGAACCAAAGGCTAGAAGCCTGCAAACAATTCCTTCCAAGAAAAAAACAAAAATAATACAAAAGTGAGCCAAATTCAAGATCAGTTCATATCGAGACCTGGACACACTGCGTTTGAAAGATTCGAGATCATAGGAAGTAGAAAATACAGACAGAGGGAGATAGTTCCGGAGTTGACTCGTTGCGTAAATGAAGGACTGGGAGTAACGGTTAGCTCTTGCATTAGAGAGCTGGACAGAAAATGGATGAGAGTTTGTTGCTAGGTGGGTGCTACGCGCCCGTCGTAGAGATGGAGTGATGCAAGCAGACAGTTCAGAGGAGAAGTGACCATGGAAGTCTATCTATCTATCTATATACCTAGGCTGCTTCCCCCAAGGAAAGGGAGGTAGCCGAGACAGGACGACACATTCCCCATTTACTCATCCATTCAAATACATTCATTCGCATCTTAGCCCCAAAGGGGAGAACGGACAGATCCTCACCGCACCACACTGCACAAGGGTCAACTACGCAATGCAATCAGTGACATCCGCAGCAGGGCCCGACAGCAGAGCTGGTTTACCCCTGCCACATCATAACAGACTCATCCCCTTACCCGCACCAGACCTGAAATAGTTGATCAGACCAAATGTGGGAGAATATCCCCTCAGGGCTGCGTCATCACTTATTCATTCGCAATTTCTCTCCACCCATTTCTGTCACGCACAGCCACTCTTCCTTGCTCAACAGACATACCTCTCGCATCCAGCGCTCTCTTCACACTGTCCACACCATGGAAGTAGTGATAGAAAAGAGATAAAGAGGCAACAGCGTGGCGAAGAGTGAGTGGTTGAAGGGAGCCAGTATGAGGAGGAGAGTTAATGAGACGAAAAGCCTTTGACTCCACCCTATTAAGAAGAGCTGTACGTGGGGAGCCTCCCCACACAATGAGAGTTGTACTCTACACAAGGGCGAATAAAACCCTTGTATAAAGTCAACAACTGTACTGGAGTAAAGAAGGGACGGAGTCGGCTTAGCACACCTAATCTCTTGGAAGCTGATTATACAAGAGATGTAATATGAACTTTTTAAGATAAATCCCGAGTGAATGAAACCCCAAGCATGTTCAAGGGTGATGCAGGATTGAGCTGGATATTATTAAACATTAGTGGGTACTTCTGTGGAAGATTTTGTCGGGTCAATAGGTGTAAAAACTGAGTCTTTGATCCATTAAAAACAAATAGATTATTTTTTACCCTAGTCATAGATACGAACCAAGTCAGACATTAGGTGTGCCATAGCCTCATCCCTTGTTTGTTGAAGTAACTGCTGGGATAGACGTTGCAGGAACTGAACGGAAATGTGAAGGGTGGAATCATCAGCGTACAAATGGATAGGGTTAGATGTTCAGCTTAGAAGGTCATTAATGAATAAAAGGAAGAGTGTTGGTGATAGGACAGACCCATGAGGAACACCACTGTTGATGGATCTAGGAGAAGAACGATGGCCGCCTGCAACAGCAGCTATAGAACGACCAGAAAGGAAGCTATAGATGAAGGCACATATAGAAGGACAGAAACGGTAAGAGGGAGTTTGGAAATTAAGATTTATGCCAGACTCGATTGAAAACCTTTGAGATGTCAAGCGCGATGCCAAAGCTGTCGCTGAACTCCCGAAAGGAGGATGACCAGGAATCTGAAAGGTAGATGAGAAGATCGCCAGTGGAGCGTCCCTGACGGAACCCAAACTGACGATCAGGAAAAAGGTTGTGATAGGAAAGACGCTTTAAAATTTTTCTCTTAAGAATAGACTCGAAAACTTTTGAGACACAGGATCTTAAAGCAATTGGACGATAGTTAGAGGTTTGGGAATGGCCACCCTTCTTTGGGACTGGCTGAATGAGAGCAAACTTCCAGCAAGAAGGAAAGGTATAAGTTGAAAGACAAAGGTGAAAGAGTTTACCTAGGCAGGGTGTAAGCACAGAAGCACTGTTCTTCAGGACAACAGCAGGGACCCCATCAGGCCCATATGCCTTGTTAGTATTGAGGCCAGTGATGGCAGAAAATACATCAACTGAAGAAATTTTAATGTCAGCCATGAGGAAGTCAGAGGGGGGAAGTGATGGAGGAACAGCACTGGAATCATCTAAGGTGGAATTGGAGGAGAAAGTCTTTACCTAGGCAGGGTGTAAGCACAGAAGCACTGTTCTTCAGGACAACAGCAGGGACCCCATCAGGCCCATATGCCTTGTTAGTATTGAGGCCAGTGATGGCAGAAAATACATCAACTGAAGAAATTTTAATGTCAGCCATGAGGAAGTCAGAGGGGGGAAGTGATGGAGGAACAGCACTGGAATCATCTAAGGTGGAATTGGAGGAGAAAGTCTGAGCGAAGAGATCTGCTTTATCAGTAGAAGAAATAGCTACAGAGCCATCAGAGTAGAAAAGAGGAGAGAATGATGATGAGGTAAAGTTGTTAGAGAGGTTTTGGCAAGGTACCAGACGAAGCCGGAAGAATTCGAGTTGGAGAGTTGAGAGCATTTAGTACGGATGAAATTATTTTTTAGCAGAGTGAAGAACAGACTCAGCACGATTCCGGGCAGAAACATAAAAAAAAGATGTGATTTAGGAGTGGATTGGCTTTGGTACCTTTTATAGGCCTTCTCCTTGTTGTAGACAGCATTAGAACAAGCGTGATTAAACCAAGGCTTTCTTGCATTAGTCAAAGGATATAAGAAAGGTTTGTATGCTTCCATGCCCGAGAGAATAACCTCAGTAATGTGCAAGGCACACTCAGTTGGCTCCCAGCCATGGGAGCAATAATCATTCCAAGGAAAATCAAAGAAGTATTGCCTGAGGGCCTCCCAATCTGCAGCTCCAAAGTGCCACAGTTGACGTTTCTTTGGAGGGTCCGCATGCCGTACCGGAGCAATAGGACAGGTTAAGTTAATAAGGTTGTGATCAGAGGAGCCCAAAGGATAGAAAAGATTAACAGCATAAGCAGAAGGATTAGTTATAAGGAAGAGGTCAAGTATATAGGAGCTCTATCCAAGGAAGTCAGGGATACAGGTAGGGTGCTGTACAAGCTACTCTAGGTCATTAAGGATGGAAGGGATGTAGGTTTGTTCACCAGGTGGATCAGTGAAAGGAGAAGAGAGCCAAAGGTGACGGTGAACATTGAAATCTCCTAAAATGAAGATTTCAGAGAAAGGAGAAATGGATAGAATGTGTTCCATCGTAGAAGTAAGATAGTCGAAGAATTTTTGATAGTAGAGTCAGAGAATGACAGGAGAGCCGAAGCCAGAGAGTAGAGAATTCAGAAGAATCAAGTTCAGGAACACGAGAGCAAGATAAGTCGTTGCGTACATATACACAACAGTCACCTTTGGCTTTGAAATGAGTATAGAGAAAGTAGGAGGACACAGAAAAGGGTTTGTTGTCAGTTTCCTCAGACAACTGAGTCTCAGTTAAAATGAAAAGGTGAGGTTTAGAGGAGGAAATGTGGTGCTCAACGGAGAGAAAGTTAGAGGAAAGGCCACGAAAGTTGGAGAAATTATGAAGAAGTGAGTCAGACAATGGTTCCAGGCAGCTCTTAGAGTCGTCACCGGGAGAGGGGCGGATGGTGGGGGCATTTGTCACAAAAACTTTGTAGTTACTTGTAGAGAAGTTATATATATTAGACTTGTGGACGAGCGGTTGTTATACTTGAGTTGTTTGTAAGTAGAAAATCTTGGTTCCCACATGTCATACAATGACAGGAGAGGTAAAGAATAGTATGGGAGTATTTTTATTTGTCTTGGAAATATTAACAAAGTCTCTCACACACGAGTGAGTATAAGTAGAGTCCCGCTAGCTACGTCCCTGTCTCGCTCTCTCTCTCTCTCTCTTCCAAGTTGCTAAGCCTTTCTCCCCACTACCTGCCGATTCTATGGCCTCTCTCCTTCTGAGCTCTCTTTCCTAAATTCTGGTGAAACAGGGGTCGTGTTACGTGTGTTACACTGTGGTTGGAAAGTTCTAGAAGCCTGTGTGTGAGTATGTGTGTATGTGTGTGTATGGTCACGAGGCGCTGTCGTGTGCCTATTTAGCATTCCTTGAGTTAAGAGTGTGTAAGCATGTTTAGCATTGCTCGATTCTTGCAGACACAGTATCTTCTCATCATCTGACTTCCTGCTTCTATATGTCTCTCTATCTATCTATTTATCTATCTATCTATCATGATTTGTAATTATGATATGGAGTCCTGACATATGCTCGGCCCACGCAGCTGAAGGTCCTCCGACAGCAATCATCATTGTCATATGCTAATCTCTTAGTACCTAATATGGATTATGATATTGTATACATATAATATTCATAGTAAATTGCAATGATTCAGTAATATTACATTTTAAACAAGTTGTATACATATTTGAATAAATGCAATGGTTGTTGTATGACATTTTGTAAGACGTGTATGTATAACGGACATACGCATATAACTGCAATGGTAATACTGCTAGGTTATACATTACATATTGAGTTATCCCTTTACTAATGTCTAATATTTCACCTAACTTATAAGATGATTCTGGTAATACAGAATTGTGGTTATACATAATTGTAACATTATGAATTGTTACATAATTGTATTGTAATTGTTACATTGTAGTAATACATAATTGTAACATTTTATGAATTGTTACATAATATCGTGGTAATGCATAATTGTGTTGGCCTTATAATTGTAGTTACAATTTGTTAATGCAACTGTTACATAATTGTGTTGGCCTTATAATTGTAGTTAAAGTTACATAAAAGTTACATCTTGTTAATCCAACTGTTACATAATTGTTACATATTGTTTGTGGTTACATAATTGCAGTTAGTTACATAAAAGTTGTATCTTGTTAATGCAACTGTTACATAATTGTTACATATTGTTTGTAGTTACATAATTGTAGTTAAAGTTACATAAAAGTTACATCTTGTTAATGGAACTGTTACATAATTGTTACATATTGTTTGTAGTTACATAATTGTAGTTAAAGATACATAAAAGTTACATCTTGTTAATGCAACTGTTACATAATTGTTACATATTGTTTGTAGTTACATAATTGTAGTTAAAGTTACATAAAAGTTACATCTTGTTAATGCAACTGTTACATAATTGTTACATGTTGTTTGTAGTTACATAATTGTAGCAAGTGTAACATAATGCAATCGTTTGTCGTTACATAATTGTTACATATCGTTTGTAGTTACATAATTGTAATAATTACAGTCCTGACATTGAATCCGGTCATGCTGCGGTCGATGATATGATGTGCCATGCCACTAGCTTGTGGAGACAACAATTTGCCTTTTTGTTTGTAGTTTATGTGGTATTTTGGCATTTGTAGTAACACTTACACTTATTTTCATTTGTTTGTTATGTGATCTTACTCTATTTCTTTTTCTTTCATTCTTTTTTTTTTCTTTTTTTTTTTGTATGTATTGATTTTCTATAGTTTGTTTTTCTACGTTTGTCTACGCTTTTTTTTTTTTCGGTGTTGTTCATGGTTGCATAATTGCTGGTTAATTCCCTTGGGACCCTTTTTTAAGGTTTAGTTTATATTGCACAGATATTACTGAAAATGATATTATATAGTCCCATATTTTGTTATTTTATATAAAAAATATATGTACACTATATACAGTATTAACTCTATACACTGACTTGTTCTTCACTTGTACCTATCGTGGGCAATATATGTGTCAGGATTGTGTGGAAATCATTTTCTTCACGACTGTGTGGAAGATGTTCATTCTCGCTAACGTCATTTGTGTTGGCCATTTTTTTTTTCTGGTTTTCCTTGTAACTTAATTTATCTGTTTCCACATGGTAACTTTAATTAATAAATGTTTAATACAGTTCTTTTAATCGCTCACTGAGTAACTGTGATGGTATATTTTCTTTATTACTTTGTGGATGTAATAACGTATAGCTGTATGTATGTAACACGTATTTTATGTAGGTATAAATGGTAAAACTCGTTGGTAGTAAATAAATGGTATAGTAAATGAATGAATATATACAGTGTAGAATATTTATTGTTGGTGCAAGTATTTAATGATTGAATTATGAAGATAACTGAAGTAGGTATATGTATTTAAGTTGTAACTATACAGCACGTTTTATATGTTTGTGCAAAATGTGTTGTCTATCACTGTGTATCGTATAAATCAAGTAACTGTGTAACTCACTAATTTTTACCGTGGTGGAAATGGTGTGAGTGGTGTTGCACGTGGTGATAGCGTTGTCCTTCACGGGTTGATTGACGTGTTGTGGGGTGTCAGACACACGGTTTGGCGTCCTGTCAGCAAACACGTATGGTGACGTCGACTTCCCACACTGGTAGCTGTGGTGAGTAAATGAGTAGCGATGAGTAACTTGAGTGAAGATGAGTGAGTAAGATGAGTTGTGAATATGGGCTTGGTATTTGCTTCGTTGTCTTGACCTCTTCACTCCTGCGTCAGCGGTGTAGTTTGGGTGGATGTAGCAGAGAGAGGAGGGTGAGGTCTGGTTGTTGTGAGTTGTGAGTCGTATCTCACTCTTCGTTTGTTTGTTTTATTTGTTCTTTCTTGATGTATTCTCGGTCCTATTTTCTTGTGATTTATTCGTTGTAGGATGAAGACTGCCGCTACTTGTAGGTGTGTGTAGAAGATTATACAGACGACTCGTGGAGTTGTTACTTGTAGTTGATTGTAGATGGTTGTAGTTCGTTGGGTTGTCATAGAAATTGCAAGATTGTTTGTATCAGTACTTTGTTAAACTACTTGCAAGGTGTCCTGTGACCTCTTAACCTCTACATCAGCGTGATGATCGGGGAGACGGAGGGGGCTGGTTGGAGAGAATACTGTCAGGAGCTGGTTGTGAGTTGTTGGTTGTGAGAGGTATTTTTTTGTTTTCAATCTTGATATTTTGTAGGAATTCAATGTTGATTCATAGACGAGGTTCGTATACGTTCGCTGCTACCAAATGTCACAAAAACTTTGCAGTTACTTGTAGAGAAGTTATATATATTAGACTTGTGGACGAGCGGTTGTTATACTTGAGTTGTTTGTAAGTAGAAAATCTTGGTTCCCACATGTCATACAATGACAGGAGAGGTAAAGAATAGTATGGGACTATTTTTATTTGTCTTGGAAATATTAACAAAGTCTCTCACACACGAGTGAGTATAAGTAGAGTCCCGCTAGCTACGTCCCTGTCTCGCTCTCTCTTTCTCTCTTCCAGGTTGCTAAGCCATTCTCCCCACTACCTGCCGATTCTATGGCCTCTCTCCTTCTGAGCTCTCTTTCCTAAATTCTGGTGAAACAGGGGTCGTGTCACGTGTGTTACACTGTGGTTGGAAAGTTCTAGAAGCCTGTGTGTGAGTATGTGTGTATGTGTGTGTATGGTTAAGAGGCACTGTCGTGTGCCTATAAAGCATTCCTTGAGTTAAGAGTGTGTAAGCATGTTTAGCATTGCTCGATTCTTGCAGACACAGTACCTTCTCATCATCTGGCTTCCTGCTTCTATCTGTCTCTCTATCTATCTATTCATCTATCTATCTATTATGATTTGTAATTATAATATGGAGTCCTGACACATTTATGGTCTCCCCCCCTAGTGACTCTGAGGCTTCATTAATATGCTTCATTTTATTTTTTTTTTATTTTTGAAAAGGAAATGTAGTGTGTACTGTGCATGTAGTTTTGTGGTGACAGAGAAACTTGTATTGGAGAGCATGCTGGCCTACTCTCTGTGTTAGTGAAACACTGAAATAGTTCAGCAAATGGGGATGGTCAGGGACTAGTCCCGAGGGCTGATGAAACGGGAGCTCCAGCTCTCCCTGTCATCAGCTTTCCACCCATCTTGGGAGTACTGCCCTGCTCGACTGGTGCTAGAGTCTACTTCTCGTGGCATTAGATATATAGATAGAAACTCTTCTCACCGACTGTACATAATACTCTAAGGCTCCTGCTTTCCTCAGGGACTAAGAACTCGTTATCCTTTCCATGTAACTACTTTTTTTGTATTTGTCTGAAAATACCAGATAATTTCAATTTTATACAGGATAGTTCTATAAGAAGATGGGTTAGATATAGTGTAATAAATTAACATCTTTTAATATTAGAGGTCCACATGAAGTTGAATGCAATCACCTGGTGGCAGCTTAATTAATCTCTCTCTCTCTCTCTCTCTATTGTTACCCTTTCTTTCTCTTACTACACAAAGAAGCCTGTACCAGCTCATACTAGACTATCATGTAACCATCACAAACAACTAATTTTATACCCTTCGCTGCACACACTGCAGATTTTGCATGATACAGTTATATATACAATAATGAATTAGAGGCCCCCCAAGGGTAGAATCATATCAGCCGCGAGCCGACACATATCCAGCGCGGCTTGGAATATTACCTTGACCTTGACCTACGTTAACCAATTTCGAACTCTTACATTTTCATCCCTACTACACACCTGCAAAATTTTGTGATTATATTTTGAGCGGTTGCGAAGTTATCATGGTAACAGACACACAGACCTACTTTTGCCAGTTTCGAACTCATAGGAGATTGTCATCCCTAGAAGACACCTGTAAGATTTTGTGATGATATCTTTAGCGGTCGCAATGTTGTCGTGGTAACAGATACACACACCTTGCCCTACTTTCACCGATATCGAACTCGCGATTGATTTATTTCCCTACTACACATCAGTTAAATTTTGTAATGATATCTTTAGCGGTTGCGAAGTTATCGTGCTAACAGAAACGGACAGACGGACGGAAAGACACGGAAAAACGGACAAATTGAAAACAATACCAGCTTCGCTATCGTAGCTGGTAATAACGTTTTGATCCTCTCTCACAAGGATATAAAGTAACATGCGTCTGCTGACTCACACTAGATAGTTTTTGTACTATTTCCTCCTCTTATACGATTTGTAGAGCTCGCGCACCTTGGTACTACACAGTACTGTATCAGTGACAGGGTTGTGAAGATACCATTGTGATATTTGAACCCACTAGCTGCGGACTACGTTTTTTTTTTTTTTACTTCAACCGCTTGAATCCGATATCGTCATTGGTAATTTATTTTAGTCATCTGAAGACG
This sequence comes from Coenobita brevimanus, assembly GCF_032717465.1. Classification (NCBI taxonomy): domain Eukaryota; kingdom Metazoa; phylum Arthropoda; class Malacostraca; order Decapoda; family Coenobitidae; genus Coenobita; species Coenobita brevimanus. The sequence continues at coordinate 10,234,062 of NC_137006.1, forward strand.
ATTTTATTCAGGGAGACAAGGGGTTAAGGAAAGCTATACTGTATGTTATCCCTCCAGTTCAGTAAATCTGTCGGGGTACAATTGCCTGGGAAAAGTAAGATTAAATTACAAAATGTCACCGGCTGAAGAGGTCAATCACACTACCACCGGACAGTTTTATTGCGCCCGGAGGAAATTTTTCAAGCTGTAGGGGTTAAATATACCCTTCACCAACCCCTTACAAGAGGCCTGCCTTAAGATGTAATAGTAAGTCTGTTCTGTAGCTTTTTTTCTTTCCTTTTCTGCCCTAATAAAAAAAAAAACTTCTGTACCCTTTTCATGTCACAGTACCGTATCAAAGAGCTGTGCAGTTCCCTCTCTGTATGATGCGTGTATTACTCCTATTACACAACTCCCGGCCCGTTCATTCTCGTGGATTACTTAGCATTATTACTTATATCAATTACATATATTACAAGCGTGTACATATTCCTATTCCACTGTCGTGTTAATTCTCGCTACACTGACGTCTCTTTTGTAGCTTATTCCTTTTGTTACCAGGCGAATGTTTGTTTAGGAGAAGTTATTCGTACTGGAATGGTTTTATGTAGCTTTTAACAACCCCTTTGACACAAGAGGGTTTTGGTAATAAAAAAAAAATATATCTGAAAGGAACAAAATATTAAACAAAGTCCCATATTACAGAATGGACTAATGAAGGCTGTCACTAACCCCTTTAGTTTGAAAAAGCTTTACTAAGCAAAATGGAGTGGAGAGGTATATGAGGGAGGGGGAGGGAGCTGGGAGCAGGGCAGTGAAATGGCAGGGGACAGGGTGACATAGAGGTGATTTCTTTGTGGCCATCCCTTACGGGATTAAGGCGTCTGGCAATGGATAGATAGACAGATAGATTGATAGATAGAGAGAAACTGAGGTTGCAGGAAAAAAATATGCAAAGAAAAATGAAACTAAACGAGCTATGTACAACAGAAAGGATCACTAACATTTATCCTGCGATCCACGTACTTATGCAGGAGGGTAGGAAAAGCAGGAGCTACTATAATAAAAATTATCTGATGAAATGGGTCATACATCCATTCAATATGCACAAATCATCATCATCATCATCATTCTAACTCAATTTGACGTTATCCATATACTGTATACGATTACTCGGATTCAAATACACGGAAAAAAAAAAAGAAGACAAAAGTGGAACTGATCACAAGGGCACCCATCTACTTCATCCGAACCATCAAACTTCATACCCATAGTACACGCGTAGGATTCTGAATAATTGGCATGAGACTCCAACCTAACTGATGATTATTTATTATAAGTCGCTTACCCAACCTAATGGACATCACCAAACTTATTCAGCTAATGGTAGCCAAGTGTAATGGTTGACGGTGGATGGTTGACTTGACTAGTAACCAAGGACACACATTCCTACCTCATAATTAAGGTTCACTGATCTTTGTGCAAGCACGACTTACCTTTCACGTTATGGAACTGGCCCAGTTCCGACAGGTGAAAGATAACCAACGATAGAAAAAAATGTATATCTGTAATTCTGAAATTAATGAATGACTTGCTTATGCCTATAACGTCACTTAAACAGTTGAAAAACTTTTCACATGCAAACTAAAGCAGAGATGATATTTACAGTAATATTATCAGGCTTCTCCATTATTTTCACGACTTTAATCCTGTGACAATTTCTGTATCACTTGCTGGCGCTTCCGCCACACGACTTTACTGACATTAGGAGAAATTTTCAAAGTGAAAAAGCTAAACATAGCATTCGTTTACCCCTTCAGAAGAAGAGGTTTTTCCAAAGCCGATTAAAGCCGTCTGCTTGCAGCAATAACGAAATAGCATAGACATGTCACTGCAATGGCCGAGTTATATTATCACCTGGCAGTACCAGCAATATAATAAGAAAACGTTAATGGAGGAGTTAATGCAGACAACTCTAGATATTGATTAGTCACTCATTTCTAGTGAGACCTAACAGCAGATGGTGTCCCACTCCCTCACATGTCACTACTTGACGTTTAGGACAAGCAGCTCTCTCTCTCTCTCTCTCTCTCTCTCTCTCAATGGAGTAAAAACAACATAAATGAAAACCAAACAGCAACAGACCTGTTGGTTCTTTCGTGGCTGTTTGTGGTAAGAGCGGTTATCGTTAACACAATAAGCTTTCCCTTCCCAACCATCAAATCCTCCAGCCGAAGTTAGCAGGAAGTTGTGGGAAGAACCACCAGTCAAACTTAGAAAAGCTGTCATGGAAATTTCTTAGGAGAGAAGAAAATGGTATTCTACCCTATTTACCTCAAAGGGGAAGTGACATTAAGTCATCAGTAAATAGCCGATCGATGTTGTCCTCATGTCCTTTGGTTGTGTCCTCCAAGCTCTGAACTGATGAGATAGAGAGAGAGAGAGAGAGAGAATTATATATTACTGAAATGTATTATTCGGGAGTGAGTATACTTAGCACTGGGTTAGAAGTTAAGATACTTTTCCAAACTATTTTTTTAGGCTAGCGCTGTATCACAGTTTGCTACACTGAGGGACAATTTCGTCAACAAATTTACAGCTCAGATGAAGAAGCCATGCTTAGCTTCATGTGATGTTAATATATATATATATATATATATATATATATATATATATATATATATATATATATATATATATATATATATATATATATATATATATATATATATATATATATATTTACGGTAGATGAACAGAGGAAGGGAAACAAATTAAATAAAAAAATCTATACATCAGATTACAGGTGTCCTCCATTCATAAAAAAAAAAAAATGTAGTTGGATTTAACTGCTATAAGTTGAAGTTTTGGCAGGAAACTACTCTGGGGAAGCGAGTTCCAAAGAGAAGCAGATTGTGAAATGAAAGAATTCTGATCGACATAAGTTATGCAATATGAGAGTGTGACAGTCCAGTCATGATCGCTACCAGATGCCCATGCAGCACAGGGAAAGGCGTGAGGAGGTCGCACAATGGATTTAACTTTGCCATAAAAGTATCTGTAAAATAATGCAAGGGAGGCAACATTCCTTCTGACTTGTAAGGGAGGTAGTTCATTTGTAACTGCTGAGTTAATAATACTTCTTGTTGCTTTGTTCTGATTTTTCTCCAGCTGTCTTAGTGCATCCTTTCCACATCCACCCCACAAGGGTGAGTAATGTTCCTGATGAGTGCACACATGATTTCAGTAAATTATAGCTAACTGCTTTTCAGTGAAGAAGTTACGGATTCTACGCAATAATCCAAGCTTTCTCGAAGAGGTTTTAGCAAGTGATCTAATATGAGAGGTGGAAATGAGGGTACTGTTAAGTGAAACACCGAGAATTTCAATACTTTTAGAGATAGCAACATTGGTTGCACTGAAGGTAATATAAGAATGAGATATCATAAATTAATAATATTAGGTGAGAGCAAGAAGGGCCAATGTCATAAAATGAGGTTTTGAGAAAAATGCAGTTAAAAGTTTGCAGACTTTACTAAAATTCAGCTAAGAGGAATACACATATAAGTAATTATTTCATTGTTAAGCCAAGTAGCAATCACATAATGCCTTTTTAGTAACTAAAAGCTGTTTTACATTGGGAAAAACATATATATATGGAAAGAATATTTTCCTATGACTGATAATTTTTTCTAATTCTGTAATAATTTGCATATTTTAAAAATAAAATTATTGTTACATGTGTTCGGCTGAATATTTAATTTAGCTAAGTGTAATTTCCTTATCTTAGTTAATACTTCCATTATTTGTATACAAAAATTTGAAAATTATATATATATTTTTCATAAATATCATTCCTGAATTGAAACATTAGCCACATCTCCAAAATTTTTAAGATAATCATTTTTCAGTATTTAAAGACTAATGAGAAATTACACTCTGGTGTCATCATCTAAATAATCATCATCTACACCATCTGCTGCCTGTAAGCTCCTGTAGAAATGTCTACTTCCAGCAGAAATCAGAGGAAGGAGATCAATCAGGTCTTTTATTTTTTTAGGCGCAAGTTCTCGTGGTCCGTCTTCTAGGTGTGTTATAGCATCCTCCCTAAGCCTCTGGAGACATTGGCCTTTGTAGCACTGAAAGACCTATATTTTACAAGCTCCCTGATACCCTTTTCTGCAAATGAGCAATTTTTTACATTGTCCCTTCTTTCACTCAGCCCTATATTTGTCTATTAGTAAATTGGATATATCTTATTTCCTAGCATTAAATGCGTTAGTGTTATTTGGTCTCCACTCAGTGATCTAAAACATGCCTTGATTTATAGGGATTGCTGCACTGAGTTAGGAGTTAGAGGTAGTAGACTTTGTGAAAGTGTGTTTGTGTTTCAAGGAACTGTGATGCGTTGACTAATCTGCATATTAATGTATGGGATTTTGGGTGATAAACAAGAGATTAATTAGAAATAGGAATAGGGATGGTGTCAGAACTGAACCTTATGGCACGCCGGCATTAACCGAGCGGAAATTGGAATATTCATAATCTACTTTCATCATTCTGTTGCTGAGATATGAGGAAACAGGTGGAGCAAAAGATGACTGGCCATTGCAAGGGAGTTTATACAGCAGGGAACAGTGCCACACTGTGCCAGATGCTTTAGAAAATATCAAGAGCTACTGCATGGATCTCTCCATGAGTAGCACCCGTCTGGCCATAAACTCTCATCCCTTTCCTGTCCAGCTCTCTAATGCAAGAGTTAACCGTTACCCCCAGTCCTTCATTTATGCAACATTCAGCTCTGGAACTGTCTCCCTGTGTCTGTATTTCCTACTTCCTATGATCTCCAGTCTTTCAAGCGCAGTGTGTCCTGGCATCTCGAAATGAATGGATCTTGAATTTGGCTTTCTTTTGTTGTTGTTGTTGTTTTTTGGGGGGAAGGAATGTTTTGCGGGCTCAGCCTTTGATTCCTTCTTCCTCGCATAAAAAAAGTATAATTTGAACGATCTACTATGTAATATTTATCGACAATCATATTATCTTGTTCTTACAAAATTTAAATGCTTGAAAATAATCTCTTATGTAACCTGTGCTTACGTAAAAGAGATTCATGGCTCATAACCCTTCCTTGTATTGTTTATTTTTTAACCTACGTAATATTTTTGCCACCCTTCTCTGCATTCTCTCAAGTTTCTCTATATATTTCTTATAATAAGGTGGCCAGAGCTGGACACAATACCCCGAGTGTGGGCGTACTGGTGACCTAATTATGCATGGTGAGGATGATATTTTCGGATTTATGTTCAAATAATCTGTTTACACAACAGCCTCCGTGAACCGTTCAGTTTGTTTCATATGACATTTCTGTGACACCAATGCATTGTTTTCATGGTTGATATTAACTACAGTACAGGTATTTGCATATTGTTCATAGTATAACTGTCTTTTTCATTTCTTCTTCCAGTTGCCTAGGTCATCTTTCCATATTATAGAATTCTGTTCCACATATAGAAACTGACACAGTTACTTTGGTCACATTACCATACCATAAATATTTTTATCCACCCATGGAAAGTGATATAGCTGCCTAGGTCACTCTTCCTTCCTACAAATTCTGAGCCTTATATTTAAACTGACTTAGGTACCGGCGTCACTTTTCTATACCTTAGCACTTTGCAGTGATCACTGCTGAAATCTATTTACTATGTTTGAGCCCAATTAAGCGGTCAATCGAGGTCACACTGAGTTGCTTCCCTCTTGAAAAGTTTGCCTCCTCTGTTATTAATTTAGTATTAACTACAAATTTGGAAATTTTGGTAACCAAACCCTCGTCAATATCATTTACACTGTTAAAAACAATAGGACTAATACTGAGCCCTACAACACTACACTTGTTACTTTTTTACGGTCATTTTTAAAGAATCTTTGACCTGAATGCAACAACAAGGTTTGAGTCGGACTTGGGGTTTGAGTTGGACCTGGGGTTTGAGTCAGTCTGAAGTTGGAGGACGCTCCTACCAAATATCGATCGATATGCAGAAACAAGTCTTGTGCCTCTCACAGGCCAAGCTGATGCCCTCAAATCCAAGCCACCTCTGAGTGGGCTTGTTTCGTACTTGAACATTGAGGACCTGATTTCGTGCGAGTTTGCAAGGTAGGTTTGCTTATATGGCAATCACTAATTCGCCAACAACCCCTCATAGAACATCAGAAGCTGGATGCATAAAATCCTTAGAAAAAAAAAATGTTGAATTTATACAGAATATTTGGTCGTCCAGATAATATGTAGGTCACGTTTCGTACATTGGTAGATAATTTCACTAGAATAATTTTTCATTCGATTGATGATATTACATTCAGAACAAGTGTTCCTGGTCATGCCTTATGATACTGTTATTAGAATTATGATGGCATCAGTGTTGGTGTAAAGTAAAGAGCAGAGCAGACTACTAGACTATGGCAAAACTATCTCATACACATTCCTATACAATTGCAATCAGTATTCAGATTATTGTACAATTATCGTAATGTCCAGTACAATTCATATTATGAAGATAATAAAGTTTCATATGGATAACAATTCTCTGTGATTCATCACCACTTACAAGATGATATGTACAGTAAGTTGTGTACGATTATGCAGTACACTGATGAATAATTTTCATGCGCTATTCAAATCATTATAATGTACTCGCAAGTCCTGTTTTTCAATTATTATTCCATGCATTAAACATTGTATTTCACTAATAATACAAGATTTATTATACACTTCGCATATGTGCTGTCAATGAAACTGGAATTCGTTTGATTCAAAAAGAATAATAGCATTAGCTATATCAAACAAATTTTACTCTCTTCATAACTACGATGTAGATGTGTTGTAAGGGGGGTGAATGCAAGACTGTTAGGTGTAGGTTTGAGTCTGGTGGATGCTGATGGTAGAGAGTGAAATCTGATTCACCTGCTGTTTGCAAATGATACTGCATTGGTGGCTGATTCGGAGGAGAGATTCAGACAGTTGGTACGGGAAATTGGAAAGTGTGTGGAAGGAGGAAACTGAAAGTAAATGAGATTAAGAGTAAAGTGATGAAGTGTACGAGGTTGGTAGATGGTAGGATGATGAATATAGTTTTCAATGGTGAGTTGCTTGAGGAGGTAGTGTGTTTTAAGTATTTAGGGTCCCATGTTGCTGTTGATGGAAGAATAGATGTAGAAGTGAAGTTTAGAATGAATGAAGTAAGAGAGGTGCTTGGAGGAATGAAAAAGTGTTTAGATGTCGTTTGCTTAGGATGGATGTAAAGAGAAGGCTGTATGAGGGTGTAGTGGTAGTGACTGCGTTAAATGGGGCTGAAACATGGAATGTGGGTATAGGAGAGAGGAAAAGTTTAAATGTAATGGAGATGTGGTGTCTGAACAGTATGTATGGAGTGACGTGTATGGATCGAGTGAGAAATGATGAAGTGAGAAGGAGAACTGGAATTATGCGGGAGATGACTGACTGAGCTGAGCAGAGAATGTTAAGATGGTTTGGGCATGTAGAGAGAATGGATGGAGAGTGATTGGTGAAAAAGATAACTGGATCGGATGTGACAGGCGTAAGGCTGGGAGGAAGACCACGAATAGGATGGATGGACAGTGTGAAGACAACATCAGATGCGAGAGGGATGTCTGTAGAGCAAGGAAGCATGGCTGTGCATGATAGAAATGATTGGAGTTAAACTGTGAATGAATAAATGGTGATGCGGCCCTGAGGGGATATTCTCCAGAATTTGGTCTGATCAGCTGATTAGGTCAGGTGCAGGTAAGGGGATGGGTCTATTATGATGTGGCAGGGATAAACCAGCTCTACTGCTGGGCCCTGTTGCGGATGTCGCTGATTGCACTGCACAGTTGATCCTCGGGCGGTGTGGTGCGGTGGGGATCTGTCCCTCCTCCCCCTGGGGCTAAGATACGAATAAGTGTGCGTGTTTGGATGAGTAAATTTGTTACTGTGTCGTCCCGTCTCAGCTCCCTCCCTTTCTTTGGGGGAAGCAGCCTAGGTATATAGGACAGAAATAGGATAGATAACTACAATTCTAACATCATGATAATGTAAGCTATACTATATATTTTTCTTATTAGCTTTCGTCATTGAAATGAATATAATGTCGGCTATTTTACAATGATTATCCATCACTACTGAACTGATCATAACGTAGTAGCATATTATGCAATTCTTGTACAGTACACATACTACTAACCTTCACTGTTGGAGGAACAAAAAAAAACATAATCCTGTATAGGCTTTTCTCTTGAGCTATATTCTTTAGTTATTTTCACGTACGTTATATTTGTATAATATTTGTAACTTACTGGACAGAATGATTGAGCATTAATTATCAAATACCATACAATAATGCTTGTATAGTATTTGAAAACTAGGGTGTAACCTAAGGAGTCATCGGTAAGTTTAACCAAAGTCTGCTGCTTGAGAACTATTTTGTGAAGTCAGACTTGAGCTTCGATTCAAAAGCCGAGTCAAGCTGCTTGAGACTGACTAGAATAAGCCGTGTGACTGGGTCTGGGACAGTCCCAAGCCCGACATCCAAGTCCGGATTAAGCTTTGCTCCTGTGTTTAAGCCTTTATTAGGTCTTGGCATTTGCTTCCCCAGACTACTTTCCCTCCAAATTTCATCTCACACCATGTCCATTTTTATACATTTTAATGAACTAAGGACACCTCAGTCTAACGTCTGTCTATCCATTTATCTATTGCCAGACGCCTTAATCCCATAAGAGGTGGCCACAAACAAATCGCCTCCATGTCGCCGTTCCCCGCCATTTCACTGCCCTGCTCCCGGCTCACACCTCCCTCTCTCATATACCTCTCCACTCCATCCCTCCATCTCATCCTTGGCCTCCTCCTCCCTCTCCCCCCCTCCACCTCACTCGCATACACTCTCCTCGTCAGTCTCTTGCTCTCCATCCCCTCCATATGGCCAAACCACCTCGGTGTGTTTCTCCTAACGATTCCTATCACAACCACATCCACACTACAACTCTCCTTCGCTTCCTTATTTGTCAGTTTGTCTCTCAGTGTGACTCCACATGCTCCTCTCAAAGAACTCATTTCCACTGCGCACTTTTGACTTGTGTCCCTCCAACAAGGTCCAAGTTTCGCTTCCATACATTAGAGTTGGTCACAATACTGTTATGCAGTAACTTTTTCACATCCATGCCCACTTCCCTGTTTCTTAGCACTGCTTTCAAGGAACGAGTCTAACGAAAGGATTATGTTTTCTGTAACTTGCTTTTCATTCCTTTGTTCATCTTCTCATTAAAAAATGAGCACACTGCCACTAAACCCTTGCACATTCAGTTCCTGAAGTAGAGCTTCGGGAGGAACTTTATCAAATGCCCTTTTAAAATAATCAAGATAGACAATGTTAACGGATCTGATCGCATCGTGTATGCTGAATATATCATTGAAGAAATCCAAGAGATTTGTCAGGTACGAGTGCTTATCCCGAAAACCATGTAGCGAATCTTCGATAGGCCTATTTATAACTAAGTGTTCAACTAATTTGTCTCTGTTAATAGATGCCAACAACCTGCAAACCACAGATGTTTACATTAGTACTTTATTAATGCATGAGTTACATTTGTTAGCTTCCACTGATGAGGCACCATGCAACAGCTCAATGATTTAACTAAGCTAATGACTTTGATGTATCATTCTTTGCTTCCTTTAAAAAACGAGATATTTTAATCTGGTCCCGATGTATTATTCGCATCAAACTTACTGATGGCAAGTCATACATCATTCATACTGAAAGTATGTCGCAAACTACGTTACCCTCTTCTAAAAGAACATTAAAAGATACAGGAATGGAATCTGTATGTTCTACTGTAAATACGGATGCAAAGAAGGGTTTGGAGATCTCATCCATCTCAGTTTTGCTGTCAGCATGCTATTTGTGGTCAGTGACAAGTGGGCCTCTTGCTGGTGTTTTTATTTTGTTTTTCTTGATGTATCCTTAAATATATTTGGGAAGTTTGTAATCTGATTTACCGATAATAGCAACATGAGATTCAAAGTTATTCATACTTAGCTTTCTTATTCTTTCTTTTATTTTATTTATGCTTTACAGTGAAGAGAATCATATTTATTATTGCCACTGATGCTATAGTTACTGAAGCTTTGCAGTCCTCCTTCGAACCGCACACCTTCTTATGTCACAATTAAACGCTAATGGTAATTTTCTCCATATTGAAACGAACTTGGGCAACCTTTCCTAAACATTATGTTATGGCATTAAGGTTTTCTTCTTCTTCTTCTGTGGATAAGCTGGTGATCCTTTTGAAAATGTCAATGAATGTACTTAAGCATTTCCCTTCCCCAGCCAGAACTTTATCTCGCTTTCAGTAGTACCCTCCTCTGTCAAGGAACATAACTGCCTCCCCTAAATAATAATAACTAATTATGGTGGAAAGACCAACTTCAAGAATTTAAAGAACCTTAAAACCGTGGAGAGGAGGAATTTCCCCAAATGTTTTACCCGAGCCCAAGATCTGATTAGGGAGTACAGTATGAACTCATCCCGTTTATTTTTTGGAGAAATATTTTGAATTACAAATAACTGTATGCAAATGATTAATCTTACCCATTCTGAGACTTTATTCCAGTATTTCTTAACCTTTTTTGGCAGCGACCCACATCTGGAAATGCGGCAAACTCGGCAACCCGAAGAGTAAGACAGATTAATTTCACTGGTGAAATACCCAGGTAAGTACGGATGACGACGAAATAATTTATCGGTAATATGATATGCTTACCTTAAACGTTCTTTAATTTCATGACAGCCACGTAATTTTAAAATAATCACTTGGTACAACATATTTTCAGGGTTGCTAAATACTATTCACTCATGTCTAGCTTTTACAAAATGCAAACATATTTTGGTTTATGCTTCCAGGTTACATCTGTATAATCCACACACACACACACACCTCGGTGTCTCAGGTATTCAGACAGCCGAGTGGTTTCATTACAATTCAGCTTGATCCCCAGGTTTTGGGTGATTTTGGTGATGTCATTAATACTACTTTCACTCAAAGTAAAAATAAAAACAGATGTAATGCAGTGAGTGGAGTGTTAAAGCAACTAGCGAATATATATATATATATATATATATATATATATATATATATATATATATATATATATATATGTCTGACCACTACCTGGTGGAGGGAAAGTTAACAGTAGGTAAGAGATGGGTGAGAGCTAGGAGGGTTAGGTGTGGCAGGGAGGTTTTGAAAGTGAGTGAGTTGGATAAAAGAGAGAAAAAGATAGAGTATCAGGAGACATTGAAAGATGAGTGGAACGCACTGAAAGATCAGGAAAATGGCAGTGTGGAGGAGGAATGGCAGTTGTTTAAGAGTGCTGTGGTGGGGCATGCAGAAGAGGTGTGTGGTGTGAGACGTGTGGGTGGTGGTGTAAGAAAAAGAAGTGAATGGTGGTGCGAGGAAGTAAGTATGGCTGTGGCTGAGAAGAGACGTGCATATGAAGTGTGGCTGCAGAGGAAGGATGAGATGTCATACGAAAGGTATAAGGAAAAGAGGAATAGGGCGAGAAGGGCTGTGCGTGATGCTAAAGTGGCAGCAGATGAGAGGTGGGGTAGGCGGCTTACAGAGAATTTTCAACAGAATAAGAAAATATTTTGGAAGGAGGTGAAAAGGGTGCGAAAGGGAGAGTCTGGGAAGGAAGAACGAGTAAAAGCAGAGGATGGAAGGATGTTAATTGAGATGGATGCACTAAGGAAGAGATGGGCAGAGTATTTTGAAAGATTGTTAAATGTAGAGGAGGAAAGGGTGGCTGATATTGTGGCAGATGGAAGGGTGCAAGGAATAAATGTGTTGGGAGAGTTGAATGATTCTTTGATCACGAAGGAAGAAGTGGAGAAGACAGTAAAGGAGATGAAAACAGGGAAAGCTGCAGGTATGGATGGGTGTGCTGTGGAATGCCTGAAAGGTGGTGGAGTGACCATTGCTGACTGGTTAGTAAGAGTGTTGAATGTGTGCTTTGTGAAAGGTATGGTGCCAATTGACTGGGCTAGTGCTTGTGTGGTCCCATTGTATAAAGGCAAGGGTGATAAGTATGAATGTACTAGCTTTAGGGGTATAAGTCTGTTGAGTGTTGTAGGTAAGGCTTATGGTAGAGTGTTCATTATGAGAGTTAGAGAGGGTACAGAGGGAGTGATTGCTGAAGAGCAGTGTGGCTTTAGGAGAGGGAGGGGATGCGTGGATCAGGTGTTTGCTGTGAGACAAGTGTGTGAAAAGTATTTAGTGAAAGGCAAGGATGTGTTTTGGGCATTCATGGATTTAGAGAAAGCGTATGATAGAATTGATAGGGAGGTTTTGTGAACTGTTTTAAGATTGTATGGACTTGATGGTAGGTTACTAAAAGGGGTGAAAAGTTTTTATGTAAATAGTAGAGCGTGTGTAAGAGTGGGAAATGCTGTGAGTGACTGGTTTCCTGTGAGAGTGGGGCTGCGACAGGGATGTGTGATGTCTCCTTGGTTGTTTAATATTTACATGGATGGTGTTATAAGGGAGGTGAATGCAAGAGTTTTAGGTGGAGGTCTGAGTCTGGTGAATGTTCATGGTGGAGAGTGGAATCTGAAGCAGCTGCTGTTTGCAGATGATACTGCACTGGTGGCTGATTCAGAGGAGAGATTGAGACAGTTGGCAGAGGAGTTTGGAAGGGTGTGTGAAAGGAGGAAATTGAAAGTAAATGAGAATAAGAGTAAAGTGATTAAGTGTACGAGGTTGGTAGATGGTAGGAGGATGAATATAGCTTTGAATGGCGAGTTGCTTGAGGAGGTAGAGTGTTTTAAATATCTAGGGTCACATGTTGCTGTGGATGGAAGAATAGATGCAGAAGTGAAGTTTACAATAAATGAAGTAGGAAAGGTGCTGGGAGGAATGAAAAAAGTGTTTAGATGTCGTTCGCTTAGAATGGATGTAAAGAGAAGGTTGTATGAGGGTGTTGTGGTACCGACTGCGTTATATGGGGCTGAAACATGGAATATGGGTGTAGCAGAGAGGAAAAGTTTGAATGTAATGGAGATGAGGTGTCTGAGGAGTATGTGTGGAGTGATGTGTACGGATCGAGTGCAAAATGATGAAGTGCGAAGGAGAACTGGAGTTGTTCGGGAGATGGCTGGTAGAGTTGAGCAGAGGGTGTTGCGATGGTTTGGGCATATGGAGAGAATGGATAATGAGTGATTGGTGAAAAAGATAACTAGATCTGATGTGAGAGGTGTAAGGCTGAGAAGAAGACCACGAATAGGATGGATGGACAGTGTGAAGAGCGCACTGGATGCGAGAGGGATGTCTCTTGAGCAAGGAAGAGTGGCTGTGCATGACAGAAATAAATGGAGAGAAATTGTGAATGAATAAGTGATGACACAGCCCTGAGGGGATATTCTCCCGCATTTGGTCTGATCAGCTAGTCAGGTCAGGTGTGGGTAAGGGGATGGGTCTGTTATGATGTGGCAGGGGTAAACCAGCTATGCTGTCGGGCCCTGCTGCAGATGTCGCTGATTGCATTGCGCAGTTGACCCTTGTGCGGTGTGGTGCAGTGAGGATCTGTCCGTTCTCCCCTTGGGGCTAAGATGCGAATGAATGTGTTTGAAGGGATGAGTAAATGGGGAGTGTGTCGTCCTGTCTCGGCTACCTCCCTTTCCTTGGAGGAAGCAGCCTAGGTATATATATATATATATATATATATATATATATATATATATATATATATATATATATATATATATATATATTCAAGACATTAAAATCTATGAAGATCTATGCATACAATTTAAGAAGCCTTGCAGAAGATTACAAACTTGATAACCTAATGACTGAACTGGAAAACATTAGTTGGGATATTGTAGGCTTGACTGAGATCCACAGAAAATAAGAAAAAGTAATTCAGCTCCAAGACAGCAACCACCTATTTTACTTTAGAGGAAAGGGAAATGAAGGTGTTAGTGGTGTAGAATTTCTAATCAACAGAAATCTTGCTGACAACATTGTTAAATTCAGCATTGTATCTGACAGAGCAGCATTTGTTGTCATTAGACTGTGTACAAAAAATACCCTGAAAGTAATACAAGTATATGCACCAACTTCTCAAGGCCCAGATGAAGAAATAGAAATATTCTATGATGACATCTCCCAGATTATGGAAGATGAAAAGACAACATATACTATACTCACGGGAGACTTCAATGCAAATTTTGGGAAGTCAAAAACTGGAGAAGCATGTATGGGAAAATTTGGAGTGGGAGAAAGGAATGAAAGAGGAGAAATGCTGGTAAATTTTGTTGAAATGTTTAACATGAGAATAATGAACACATTCTTTCAGAAAAGAACAGGGAGAAAGTGGACCTGGTGAATCCCAAATGGAGAAACAAAAAGTAAAATCGACTTCAACAGATATGAATAACACAATCACAAATGTTACAGTTATCAAAAATGTAAATATAGGTAGTGATCATAGAATGGTGGGTTGCACAGCCAGATTCAATTTAGAAGTGAAAGGAAGAAATTGAATAAAGGAAAAGATATGCCCAATAATAGTAAACGAAAACAAAGCAGCCTTTCAGTTGGAAATAAGGAACAGATTTCAGGTTCTAAGTAATGCTGAATGTGACATTGATGAGCTGAATGACCGACTAACAAAAATGCTAAGAGAATCAGCGGAGGTAGTAGTAAAACCTAATACAACCAAAACCAAGAAATATTCAGAAAAGACACTAGAGCTTATGAAAAAAAAAAAAAAAAAAAAAAAAAAAGAAAGGAAATGAAAGTAAAAACAAAGAAAGACGAAATAGAACGAGCGGAATTAAATAAGCTTATCAACAAAAGAAAAAGAGAAGAAAAAAGAAAGAGAAACATGGATCAGATCAAAGAAACCATCAAAAATGGAAAAAGTTTGAAAAAAGGTCCGAAGTAAAATGGCACTAGGAAAGCAACAAATGACATTACTGAAAGGAAAAAACGGTAAAACCATTGAATGCAGAGGTAAGATGATGAAGAGAGTTGAAGAATTTTACAAAGAACTCTATGCATCAAAGACAGTAGTACCAGTAGCAAACTTTTCAGTTGACATAAGCGAAGTACCTGAGGTAACACCAGACGAAGTAAATATTTGTTTTAAAAATATGAAAAGAGGGAAGGCTCCAGGAGATGGAATATTAACAGATTTACTGATGGATGCAGGAGTAGAAGTACAAAATAGGCTTGCTCACTTATTTACCCACTGTATAAAACAGAAGTCTGGTGAAATGCAATAGTTATTTCACTCTAGAAAAAAGGTGGCTCAAAAGATCTTAGTAACTATCGACCCATTAGCTTATAATCAGTCACTTACAAACTCTTCATTAAAGTCCTTACGAACACAATAACAACAATTTTGGAGGAACACCAACCTCGTGAACAGGCAAGATTCTGAAGCGGGTATTCGACCACTGATCATCTACACACAATGAATCATCTAATTGAGAAAACTACAGAAAATAATAAACCACTGTGCTTAGGTTTTGTTGATTACGAAATGGCTTTTGATTCAGTGGAGCACATAGCAATTATAAATTCATTGCGAGAACAAGGAGTGAATGAGAACATTGTAAAACTGCTCGAAAACATATATAAAGAGGGAACTGCTACAGTTAAATTACATAAGGACTCGGAAAAAATTAAAACTGAGAAGAGTGTGCGTCAGGGAGATACAATTTCATCAAAATTATTTACAGCATGCCTAGAAAGTATTTTCAGAAAGCTAGACTGGGAAAACAAAGGAGTGATCATAGATGGAGAAAAGCTAAACCATTTACGATTTGCAGATGACATTGTCCTAATCTCAGAAACAGTGGAGGCATTGCAAGAAATGTTAAATGACCTGAACAGAGAAAGTCTGAAAGTTGGACTGAAGATGAACCGGAGTAAAAAGTAATGTTTAATCCATAAATACCAAAGAGCGTCATCAGAATAAGCGATGAAATTCTTGAAGAAGTTTAGGAGTACAACTACTTTTGACAAATACGAAAATTAACGAAAGAGCATGATAGCGAAAGAAAAAAACGCATTATAATTGGATGGAAAGCTTTCGATAAACACACAGACATTATGAAATGTAGCTTGCATGTTTGTATAAAACAAAAAGTATAAAACGAATGTATAATTCCAGCTATGACGTATGGTTGTGAGACCTGGAAACTTACAAAATCAATGGAAAATAAATTAATTCGTTCTCAGAGAGCAATGGAAAGGTCAGCGTTGGGAATATCTTTAAGAGACAGGAAAAGATCAACTTGGATGAGAGCAGACTAAAGTCAAAGATATTATAGAACTTAAAAAAGAACAGAAATGGAGATGGGCAGCCATATAGCAAGAATAAGGGATAACTGATGGAGTGAGAGGCTAACTGACTGGACACCAAAAGACTGTAAGCGTAGAAGAAAAAGGCCAGACAGGAGATGGAGAGATGAGATAGAGAAATTTGCACGGAAAACGTGGCAAAGTTTGGCTCAGGCAAGTAAATAGTGGAAAAGGTTGGGGGAGGCCTTTGTTCAGCAGTGGATTAGTTATGGCTGATGATGTTGATGACAATCTCTCTCTCTCTCTCTCTCTCTCTCTCTCTTTTATAAAATATATATATATATATATATATATATATATATATATATATATATATATATATATATATATTATCTATCTATCTATCTATCTATATATATATATATATATATATATATATATATATATAGCCAGACGCCTTCATCCCTTATACAGGGTGGCCACAAACAAATCGCCTCCACGTCACCCTGTCCCCCGCTATTTCACTGCCCTGCTCCCAGTTCACACACCCCTCTCTCATATACCTCTCCACTCCATCCCTCCATCTCATCCTTGGCCTTCCCCTCCCTCTCTCCCACTCCACCTCACTCACATATACTCTCCTCGTCAGTCTCTCATTCTCCATCATCTCCACATGGCCAAACCACCTCAGTGTGTTTCTCCTAACTCTTCCTATCACATCCACATCCACACCACAACGCTCTTTCACATCCTCATTTGTTAGTCGGTCTCTCCATGTGACTTCACACGCTCCTCTCAGATAACTCATTTCCACTGCTCTCACTCTTTACTTGTGTCCCTCCAACAATGTCCAAGCTTCACTTCCATATGTTAGAGTTGGTATCACAATACTGTCATGTAATAACTTTTTCACATCCATGCTCACTTCCCTGTTTCTTATCACTGCCTTCAAGGAACCAGCAACCTTTCTTCCTTGTTGCACCCTTTCAAGCACGTCCCCCTCCAAACTTCCATCCTTACTCATCACCCTACCCAAGTACTTAAACGTACTCACAGTTTCTATTTCCTCATCATCCAACCTCACTGTATGTTCACTGACATCACCTCTGTCGAAGACCATAACTTTACTCTTCCCTACATTCACTTTTAGATTCCGTTTCTTACACACTTTCCCAAATTCATCCACCAAGCCTTGCAGCTCCCCTTCGTTTGCACTTAACAACACAGTATCATCTGCAAACAACAGTACAGGGAGTTTCCAAACACTGCCCTCTCTCATTAGGGCCACTCCAACATCCACTGCCCTACCTTGTCTCTCTTTAATAACCCCATCCATATACAGATTGAACAACCATGGAGACATGACACATCCCTGTTTCAACCCAACCCGCAAATAGAAAACCTCACTCAGTTTAGTATCCACAAGTACTGCAGCCTTAATGCCCTCATACATACTCTTCACAGCATTCAACAAATTCCCATCTACTCCATATATTATTAATACTTACCACAATCCTTGTCTCTCCATCCTGACATATGCTTTCTCCTAATCCATGAAGGCCGCATACAGCTTCTTTCCCTTCTCTAGAAACTTTTACACTAAAGATCTAAGAATGAAAATCTAATCTACACAAACTCTTCCTTTCCTAAAGACTCCCTGTTCTTCTCCAACTAATTCTTCTGTTTTTTCCCTAACTTTGTCAATAAGTATCCTACCGTACACTTTTCCTATTACACTAAGAAGACAAATGCCCCTATGATTACCACACCTTTCTTTTTCCCCTTTCTCTTTGTACAAGGGAATAATTAAACCTGACTTTCAATCCTCCGGGACTGTACCTTCCTCCCAAGCCAATCTGCAATCTTCCACATCCATTCTACTGCTATCTCTCCCCCATGCTTCAGCATTTCACCACACACTCCATCAATTCCTGGGGCTTTCCCCATTTTGACTTTTTTCATTGCTTCCACAACTTCCATCCTACTTATTTTTTCTTGTCTTCTCACCTTCCTCCTTCTCCCAGCCATTCCCCAGCCACTTATAATCGCATAACTTTCATTCTTTATGTTCAACAATTCATTAATGTGTTCTCTCCATCTGCTCACTTTTTCTCCCTTCACAACTAGTAATCTACCATTTTTATCTTTCACTCCCCTACTAACTTCACTGTCACCCTGTCTGACTCACTTTATCTCTTTCCAGAACATTTTTCTTACATTCCCTCTATTTGACACTAAAATTTCTTCCAAATTCCTCATCCACTCTCTTCTTATTCTCTCTTACTAATATTTTCACCTCTGTCTTCTGTCTCTCAACTTCCACCCCCCTACTTCTCATCCATTCATTATATGCTTTTTACTTTTGTGCCACAGCCTGTCTCACCTCTTCATTCCACCATGCTGTTCCTTGCACCCCTTTTCGTTTTCTCGTCACCCCACACATCACCTCACAAGCTGCACATATTTCTTCTGTGAATATCTTGCACACACCTTCCACATCCCCCATCTGCTCCAGTTCATATTTACCCAATCGTTCCTCCACTTCTCTCATATAATCGCCTTTTTCTCATCCTTTTGTAACATTTCAACTTTTCTCGCATATACTCCTTCCTCCCCTCCTTCCCTTCTTCTACTTCTCCATTTTACTTGGACCTTGATTATGACCACCACTTGGTGGTGGTCAGAAAGTCCACTTCCCCAGCCTCTATTAATTCTTGCATCCATTACACATCTTCACATCCATTCATCCACATACACATAATCAATCATTGCCTTCCTTTCATTCAGTTCACCATCTACCCTTCTCATCACTCGCCATGTATACCTGTGGATCATTTTGTGCCTGAAGAGGGTATTGGCTATCACCAATCCCCTCCTGGCACAAATGTCCATTAAAGCACTGCCATTCTCATGTATCTCTGCAGGCACACCCCACTCACGAACTACTCCATCCACTTTCACATTCCCTACTTTACCATTCACATCACCAATCAAAAACACTCTCTCGTTCCTTTCAAACTTTTCCATGCACATTTCCACATTTGTCCAGAACTCTTTTCTCACTCTGCTGCACGATCTTGCATTGGTGCATACACGCACACAATCGCTCACATTTGTAGTCCACCTTTCAGTCTTACCCACACAATCCTTGAGCCAACTGATCCATACTCTCTTATATTCTCCTTCCATCTGTTACGCACAACAATACACACTCCTTCTTTTGCCCTCACATTCTCACCTACTCCTGCACATATACCCCATCCATACTCCCATTCTCTCACACTCTCACCTTTCAATTTAGTTTCAGTTAATCCACACACATCCACTTTCGCACCCTCAAGCACCTGGACAATCTCTCTCTCTCTTTCACCTCATCATTTGCACCCCTTATATTCCACGCCGTCGTCCGTATCATGCCCTTTGTTCGGTCCTTAGTCATCATCTTTTGGTCCGTCCTGGTCCGAGGCTTCTTATTCATATTTTTAGTTAGTTGTTTTCCGGGGAGGGGCACTAACCCTTCGCCAAGCCCACTTGCTATCTCGTAGGGAACATGTGTCAGTTGGTTATAAGGTACCACCCAGCGTTGTAAGTGATTCCCTGGTTTACAGGAAATCATTTGGCTAGCCACTCGACGTAGAGCTACTTCACAGGGTACCACAACACTAAGTGGGTGGATGATGGGCGCCCACACCTACCATAGTATATATATATATATATATATATATATTTATGTGACCGACTCTGGGCATAGGCTTCACAGCCTGCTTTCAAGGCCCAGTAGTCCTCCTACGTACCGCACACCTCTACATGTCACCACTTCGGCGCTAACACCCAACGTCCATACTGAATACATGCTAGGGCTGTCTCATACAGGACTGGTGTATTGGTATTAGCGGGGGTATTTTTACGACATGTCGGCGGGCCTTCTGGTAGATCAGCAAAGTCCGATTTTTATGAAATTCAAATCCTTACACTGTTCCCTGCCTCAGCGGGATTTGAACCCGGGTCCCTCAGGACTGCAGGCCAACTCTCCACCAATTGAGCCACCGCCTCCCCATATATATATATATATATATATATATATATGTATATTTATATATGTATATTGTATATATAATTATTATTATTAGGGTGGTCCAAAATTTAAAGTTCTTGGAATTATTGGTGCTCAATGAGCATATGTTCGTTAGCTCGGAAAAACATAGGCAAAATAACAAAACTTTACAGCTTCAATTAGGGTAGGCACAAGTGGACTGAACTTAATCATTTTATAATGTTTTCTCTCTAGAACTAAACTTGTTCCTGAAATCTGATGCATGGTAAGGAATTTGCTATATTCTTCATCATGCGGCGTTCATGTCATCCATAATGTGATACTAACATAAGAACAAATGGACGACAAGTCCATATTACATATGAGAAGCTTTGTCCATGTTGGGATACTGACAACGATGTGTGGCAACCAGCTGAAGCAGGTTCTGCTTCTGTTCTTCGTTTTTGGTAATTGAGGAGTTGTTGTCATGAACTAGTTTCACAGCTCTTTCGGCCACATTGGTCACAAAGTTCATCTCTCGTAGAATCTCCTTTGACTGTAGGAAGTTTGGATCGTCATTTCACTGGCTTGGATCTTTGGAGACGAATCCAGAAACCAGTGGCATGGTTTGAAAGAACGGGTTGGTATTTGTGGATTCCAGCTTTTTCAGCTCCAGAGTTGGAATTTCTTGTTCTGTCACCTCCAGTTCCTTTGGTGGTTCCTTCTCTTCTTCTTATCCCCACATAGGCTCAAGGATTTATTTTTTGTCGTCTTACGAAACACCATTACTGAACACAGTCAGAACTACTAGCCCATCAGTCAAGTACCACATGTCGCTGGAAAGAGTTTGTGGCCCCTATTCCAACTGCTTCATTTATCTTCTCCCCATGGTAATGAAGCTGTTTGAGGAAAGATACATCATTGTTCGTAGCTTCAAACACTTCAGGAGCCTTGAATCAAATTAGACCATAGACAAGAGCAACAAACAGAGCCATGATGTGAGCCAATATTTTCTCCTGGGCGGTCAGCTGGAACTGATGTTGAAGCATGAATATCTGGAGACAGTATAATGCTTCTGACATTCAGCGAGCTTGGTGTACAGGGCCGAGCTGTGCAAAACGAATCCCTTGGAGAGAAGTCCCACCTAGAAAGATAACAGTGCTCCTTTAGTCGGAGGTGGTCATTACTGGGCTGAATCTGCTTAAGAACTTCCATTTAGTAGTCGAGAACGTTTTGCACCCATACAAAGTTTTCCTTCAAACTGCACTGATGTGACTGTTTGTGTTTCCTGTCTGGAACTGGTTGATTTGATGCCACCTTTTCTTAAACTGTTCGAACAAGCTAGCGTCTGTACCGCATGACGACCCATGAACTGCTCTGAAGACCGCTTTGAGAACAACCTCGAAGACATGGTATCTGCAAGCAAAGTATGAGATTTCTTCCCAACCACTCTTCGATCAATCTGCAAGCTCCACGAACACGACCCATGTTGGCGGCAGTTGTATTGAAGCACGTAGCAACAACTCAATCCACGACGTTCCACTCCTCAAGGTATCCACTATGGCATTTGCTCGTGCCATTCCTGTTCCAGATTTTCTTTGTGTGTCAATCTCTGAGCATAGGCTTCAAAGCCTGTTATCAAGGCCCAGTAGTCCTCCTCCATCCATACACCTCCACATGTCACCACTTAAGAGCTAACATCCATATTCCATATAGAATACATGCTGGGGCTGTCTCATACAGGACTAGTGTATTGGTATTAGTGGGAGTATTTTTACATGCCGGTGGGTCTTCTGGTAGATAAGTAAAGTCTGCTTTAGTGAAATTCAAATCCTTAAACTGTTCTCTGTGCCAGCGGGGATTTGAACCTGGGTCCATTAGGACTGCAGGCTAACTCTATCTATTCGGCCACAGCCTTCCCCAGATGATGATTGTGTGGAATGCCCAACAGTTGACTTGCTCTCCTGATGGAGATACATTCCTTCCCGAGGTCAGTACTGATGGTTGTTCAACAGATCCGTTTCCTGTCAGAGATGGAAGGAGCATACCTTCCCAATGGCCTACAATTCCAGTTTAAGCTACAGAGGCTTTGACACCTTGGTTCTTAGAAGCAATATGTTTTTCATGATATCGGATGAGGACTCTGCTGATTGAGGAGCAGCTTATGTGCAGCTCCAGTATGTTCATTCCAAGATCTGCTGCAGTAGGTACCACTGTATGAACGGCCTGTATGTTGCTTGTATTGGTTCTCTCCAAACCAGCTGCGAGACGACATAAAAGTAAGTTTCCAGCTTTACTCCCAGGTGACAAATGAGAAGCAACAGTTGACATGGCAGGAACCGTAAAATCTGGAATAATTTCTACTCAAGGCTTCTTTTGACATGAAATGTGTCTATCATTATCAGAGCTGCTAGCTGACTCCAGTTGAACGGTTTCTGGCTCTTCACGCACCCGTTTCCTAGCTTTTTCCTCTCGCATTTTCACTTGCTCTTTCTGTCACATCTCCTTCATTTCGCTCTTGGCCAGGGCTGTCAGACTGTTCCATGTGAAACTTATGTTTTCCTTCTTGATCCTTCAGGAACACCAGGTCTTCCTTCAGCCGAACAAGTTTTTTGGCATTAATGACGCTTGATGTTGAACAGATTATCAAGATTTTTGTGGATTTCTCTTCTTTCTGCATCTGTAGCTGATGCTTCCTGGTAGGTCCCTTCAATTTCTCCCATCTGATCAGATCTCCATGTAAGGTTCTTTCGATACTCCGCTCCTCTTGCTTGGAGATTCGAACTATTTTCCAGATATCTCTTGCCTACTTTATCACTATACTGATGCCCCCATCTTTAGCAGGTGTTGGTGTTCTTAGCTTCAGATGATGGAAAAAACACACAAAAACCTGTCTAAGTGTTTGTAGTCATGACTTCGGGATGACTTCAGTCGTACTTCCAATAATGTAGATGGCTGTTTTCTTACGTAACTTATTCGTCATTATTTCAATCTGTGAGGAAAAATTTGATGAAAAATACATGATGCCATACTACAAAGCAAGTAAACATACAAATTGATTAAATAAACTCATATACAATATGCAAATGATACATGGGGCAGTAATTAAGGACATTAATTCACATGAATCAGTATGCATGATAGACAAGGCTCAGTTACAACCGAGCACCACTAAACATACCATACGGGCTACTGCACTGGAGCCGGAAAACTGAACCACACAGGTGGGAAGTTGCTATTTCATACAGTTGCCAGACTGCAAGATGGTTTAGCAGAGTTACCGAAAATGTATTTCCTCTGTGAAGACTGAGGAAATTTTCTGGGTCATATTTTGTCTTATAATGCAGAACTCTTAATGTAGGACATAAATTTCGGCTAACGTGTGCATACCCTAAATATCAATAATTTGAGAGAAAAAAAAATCACCTACGGTTATAGCGTCAATGCAGAATTCTAACTGTTGGAGTATCTGTGCTGTAATGATCAACTATTGAAAAAGTGCCCTAGATAGGTTTGTAAGATAGGTATAGAAGCATTTCCCTTTAGATGATAGTTGAACAAATCCTTAGGCATGATTGTGTAATGCACTGGAAAGGTTCCCTTTCGTTTTACCTTCTACTTTTCTTCCAGAGGAATAGTTTATTGCAACTGAAGATTATCATACGAGAAATTCTTGACAAAAAACTGGGAATGGGTTTGTGTATCGGATAAAGAATGGTCTCCCCTTCGTTTGAGCAATTCTTAAATGGCTTCTTTATAGAATATCGTGTCCGAGTTCTTTAAAAATGTTAGATACTCAAGAAAATTATTAAAACTGTTTTCCAAGTTTTAGCCTAATTATTCACAGTTCAGTAGAATCGTGTTTTTTTTTTTTTTTCCTTTTTTAACCCCAACACTCCTGTGACTCATAATTTATGCTTGCTAATCCCAAGCTATGTTTATGCAAAGGCCTCTCGTTCTGAGGGAGTTAATAAAGTCTGTCTCTAACCCTTCCACTTCTAAAATTTTGTCCTTAGGTGAATAAAAGTGCTCAGAGAGAGGAACATTACACTATAAAGTAAATCATCCAAGTAAGTAAGTAAACATGATAAAGGCGTGGCACTAAAATGAAGTGGGTAATAATAACAAAGGCATGATGCAGCCTAGAGCAAAAATATTGAAGATATTAAGAAAAAAGGAAAAACAGGGAAAACATAAGAAATGGTGGGAAGAAAAAATACAGAGTGGACAATATGGCAACGCTGGTTAGGGTAAATGAAGCAGAGAGAATGCACATATTTGATCCTTTGCACTGGCAATAGTTTCATTCAGTCAGGAAATTCTTCCTGACACGGAGGACTTGAAAGACCTTTCACCCGTAGCGGACTCTCCTAAGCCCAGTAAAACCGTCTGGCAGTAGCAGGAATTACAATGACATGGATACTGATAATTTCCAGTAAGCAAAGAAACACCAACATGTATAAATATTTACAGGTACAGTAAGAGCTCTGCCTTGAGCCACTGAATGAAAGTTCCCCTTTGGCAGTATAAGTTGGGGAACGAGTGTCAAAGTTTGGAAAAGGGAGTTGGCAAAAAGGGAAATGAGGGTTAGAGAAAAGAGGAGGAGGAATAAAATTAGGTAGAGGGATACAAGAGATGCAACGATGTGTAGGCTAAAAGACAAAAGGAAAGGAAAGAAAGAAAGGTAGAAGGATGGAAGAAAAGTAAGAAGCTTAAAATCAATGACTCTCGACAGCACAGGATTTTAAAGGCAATTATTATTATTTTTTTATGTAATCTTCCTCTAGAATTAGACACGCTACAAATGACTTTTTATCTAGGTCTTCAGCTGTACTGTAGGGTGAACAGATACAGTTCATAAGGGAAACAGTGAGAGGAGCTGAGAGTGTACAGGTGAAGTCAGTGGTGGGTAATACATTTATACATCTAAGATTTAAAATAATGAAACGAGACACCAACCACTGCATTTTCCTTGAATATCACGAATTACAGTTACTCGAGACATCACTGGGTTTTGACAGTTTCAAGAAACAACTGACTCAAATTCTTCTTTATGATTTATTATTGATGGCGACCTGAGCAAAATCACTCTAGGTTCAGGCAGTTTCCAGACAGCATAAATAAAATTGCTGTGATTGATTTCCATAGCTTAAAAACATTAAAAACTAAATAATATACTGCTCAAATATAACAACATCTTAATTTGCTGGCCCTTACGTTGCGGTATGATTTATTAGTATAGTTTAACAAAATCTGTCTAGGTTCCTACAGTTTCGAGGAAAAGTATCCCAATGTCAGTGATTAATGTAGCTGTATCTCATTCTGATTCAATACAGTTTCAACAATGTGAAATGTTGGTTTGGCAAAGACTCTTGGACCTGACTTAATGTCGAGGCCATGAACACGAAGTATACAGACATACTAAGGTTATCAAAACATCTTTTATTTTCCGAGACAGTATACAATATGAAATATCATTAATTATTTTCCACTGATTCTGCAGATTTAAGTAGTTTCGAACAATATAAAGGAATGCTATAATTTACTTTTATCATTATCGATGAGTTTAATAGTATTCTCATAAGCCTATGTCCCACTGTCAAGAAATTTCCCACGACACGGCACGATCTTCATGTCTTCATGTTTTGCCAGATGTCCTCATGAGTAACGTGGCGTGACTTAACGATGGCGTAGAGCTGACGTGGAGCACTTGGTCATTCTTTACGGTTCTTGATACACTATAAAAATTTTTGGAATGTTCAAAACTTGTCGGCGTGTTCGCCGACAAAGAGGAGAACGTGACATGTCGTGACGGTAACGTCACTTGTCTTAGCTGTGATTTAGCGTGTCTTAGCGTGTCTTTGCTTGTCATAGGTTGTCGTACCTTGTCGTCTGACGTGTCGTAGCAATAACCTGGAGATCGGATCCCAAAGACCCATTACGACACACGAAGGTATAACTACGACAGGGAAAGTTACACCCAAGGGCCTGTCGACACGTGTACTCAAACATATGTTGGCAACACAGCTGGCAACATGTTCGGGAACATGTTTGCAGAAGTATTTGGACAGATGTATGCAAACGTTTCAGTGCAGCTTCGAACACTGGCAGCAGAGGCAATAGGATATATGTGTCCAAACCAGGCAGCTGAGACTTCATGGTGTTGCCAACATGATCTGGACAATGCTGTTCCTAACAAGATTGCAGCTTGATCGTTACTGTGTTGCTTACATGCTTACATGTTGCCAACACTTGTTAGAGCACACGTGTGGACGCGTCCTAAGACACGGTACGACAGCTTACGACACGCTACGTGGCGATGTCTTGGCGTGACGTGGAGTCAAAGTGACCTTTATTTTTTAACTGAGGGATGATCGTACTGTAGTGTGTCGTCAGGATAACGTGACGCTTCCGTAGGGCGTCACGGGATGTCGTAGCAATGTCTTTGTGTGTCTTAGCACTAACAGACTGTATCGTGAAATGGCCGTTTAGGCCTACCGTTTCAGATATGATCGTGGCATTTCACCAAGATCATACCTTGAGGGTAAAATCTTGGTGGTCGGGGCCGTTCTCGAAGGTGAACTTGAATATGGGACACGAGCCTTACTACATCTCGAAGTTTTGACAGTAGTTCAGTACAGCATCAGTGGTGCCAAACAACAAACTTCGCCCGACAGCAGTTATTTTATTTTCAACCGTTTTCAAGTTATACCCCTCTGAAAATCCGTGATCCTCCGTTTGACCTTTCAAGGTCACTCAAGGTCAAAGGTCTATCTATCTATCTATCTATCTATCTATTGCCAGACGCCATAATCCCGTACGGGGTGGCCATTTGACTTTGAGTTATTTGTTTTACAGAAAGGGGCACTAACCCTCCACCAACCCGCTTGACACGTAGGGAGCATGTACGGTTTGGTTATATGGTTACCACCCAACGTTGTAAATGGTTTCATGGCTTACAGGAA
>NC_137006.1:10266400-10368900 GCF_032717465.1 Coenobita brevimanus
GTGGCAAAAGGAGCACTTTAATCTCCATCCTTCCCCTCTTCCCACTGTGCTCCTGTACTTTATCTGTCTTACCTCTCTGCCTTACATTTTCACTTTAGTACCCACCAAACCTTCTTCCATTATAGTGCCATGTAGTCATTGTTTTAGCTTGGTTCTGGTGCTTATTATTCACTCCCTCTTGTACTTCATGTGTCTTATCTCTCAGCCTTATATTTTCACATTAATAACCACCCAACCCCCTTCCACCTCAGTGTCATATTTTCATTGGCTTGGTGCTACCTTTTGCTTTTTTTTTTATTACTGTATTCAATTCATTTCCACTGATAGTACAGTATATAAATATATCCTGTGCTACTGGACACGACAGGGTTTATGTTACTGCACATGTGTGCAGATTTAAATAAACGATTGGTATTAAAATATGCCAATCAGTGATGTGTAGTAATGTACCCAATGTGCTGAATAACCTAACTTAGGATTTTTTTTATTTTATTTCCCATAACAACTAGTATCTGAAGTGATCTCAGTAAGGTAACTGATAAGGGTTTGTACTTTATCATTATCCATTGAATCAGTAGCAGTGCTGTAACAGTGTGAACAGGAAACTTCACTAAGCATACCCTACTGGAGTGCATACTGTTTTCATAGTGTTTGGAGTTAAAAGTACTTTTCCATAAATGAAATTTTGAGGCTAAATTTTATTTCACATTGACTGAACTTGAACTATACTGGACTAGCCTAACACTCTTATGTGAGATTTCTCAAAACTAAAGGGAGATGTAAGATTTCTCAAAACTAAAGGGATTGGATTGGATAATTGGAAAAAAAAGGAAAAGGAAAAGCTAGCACCAAGCCACTTATTGACTCTATGGCATTTAAAAGGGGTTGGGTGGGTATTAAAGTGAATATATAACGCAGAGAGGAAGCTATCTAAATATGTTTGCAGATGATGCAAAAATTCAAAAGAAAATTACTAACATAGATTCTTGCAAAGAGCTGCAAGAGGAATTGAACAAGCTTCATGAATGGAGCAATAAATGGCAAATGGAATTTAATGTGGATAAGTGTCATGTAATAAAATTTGGTAAAAGTGAGAAAAGACCAGATTGGTATTATAAGTTAGGAAGATCAACCCTACACATTTCAGAAAAGGAAAAGGACCTAGTAGTAATTATCAGTAACAGACTATCTCCTGATGATCACATCAGTGAGAAGGTACGAAACATGTACAGTATACATTGCTTGCTAGTATGAGAATAGCATTCACATATATAAATGAAGATATGCTGAGGAAGATATTCATCAGACCAACTCTGGAGTATGCATCACAGTCGTCTGGAAACCTCATCTCAAAAAACACAGATAAGATTGAAAAAGTACAACGGGCCACTGCAAGATGGGTACCAAGCTTAGGGGATTTAAGTTACTGAAAGACTGGAAAGATTGAATTTACCAACGCTGCAGGAGAGGAGGAGGAGACATGATTATGCTATATAAATGCATATCACGGGAACAGAAAATAGACATAAATGAATATATGTCATATGTGTGAAGCATCAGCAAGAGGACATTGCAAAATACAGCATAAAAAGAGAGTTGATAAAGATGTATGGAAATTCAGTTTCCCTAATAGGACAACTGATCAGTGGAATGCACAACCGAATGAGGTAGTGTGTGCCAAAACTATTTCTAATTTCAAGGATATGTATGATAAAAATGGTTTAATACACGGGACAGTACGAGCTTGACTCATTCCTGTAAAGATACAAAGCTAAGGCAACCCTCACGCCTAACAGATTAGATAACTCGTCCCCAGATGATTCATTATATCAATGTTTATCCAACCTAACTCATTCATACCTTAGAAATTCGATTTTTTACTGCTTTCCGCCTAATCTAATTTAATTTAAGGGGGGAATTTACCCGAGAAAGCTTTGAGACGAATGATAAGAGAAGCCGGAATGACCATTTGCCGTTTGTAAACAAAGGGCGAGAGGCTGCGATCATGTTACCACTACAGAGATCAGAGGACAAATGGCATATTTGTGGCGGCCTCTGGCAACTCCCGCGCATGCGCCGTAGGGGGCGGACAGGGGGACAGATCATAACGCTACACCGGCATTACAAGTTCAGAAGACATGCGAAACAGACATATTTCGCTTAGACTTCACCACCAGAATCTCGGACGAATGTGATTGAAGTTTTGGTGTCAGTTTCATAAATCTTGCAGAAGAAGGATTATAATCAATGCCTATAGATTATACTAGTGTTATTAAGACAGACAATTCATTTATAAAATGTCTAAAAGCCTCGTTTAATACGACCCACAATAATCAGTGCTACATTTAGGGCCGTCGGATATTGTATTGTTCGGTGAACACCAACATAAAAAATAATAGCTAAGTTAATAATTCGAAATCTGAGAGGCCGAGATTCGAATTCGAGTTATTCTATTAATTATTTAGCTGAGTGAATAACAACGTGCCTGTGGCTACCCAGCTGTCATATTGAATATGTTCGTCGTCATGAGTTGATTATAGAAGTGGAAATTGCTTCCAACACTTCAGTCCAGTGCGTTTGATGAGAACATAAATGTAAAATAGTTTTTTAATGCAAGTGTTGATGTGTCATTGCGTTATGTGGACAGCTTCAACAGTCTCTCCAAATAGTATTTCACTTAACACAACAAATGAAATTCAGTACCTTATACAGTCCGTTTGGGCGACACTGTATTTGAAAAAAAGCTATGTGTTTCTTGCCAAACTTCCTAAAAATCTTAGTGCAAGTCAGACGTTAGTATTATTTAAGCATCCTCTCATTTTCTAAAACCTTGATTGTTTGGGCCTCCGAACTAGGAGCTTGTGAACTCTGCTGTACCTTCAGAAATATAGCCCTATGAAAATAGTGTTAACAGCAACAGTGATCATTGTCAATCCCGTGATGATCAAGACTGAGCTACTTCTGGGACCAAGTCAAATTCAGTTTCAAAGTCAATTATTTTATTTGCCAGAGAAACATACAGACATATATTGTTCATACATGGAAGAAACTCTGCTGGCCAGGTTGTTGAGCCGATGGCTTTATTACAAACCGAATAAGCTGTGACAGGGAAGTTTTAATATTTGAATTTCATAAAAGGCAGACTTGCTTGATCTACCAGATGACCCGCCGACATGTAAAAATACCCCCGATAATACCAATACACCAGTCCTGTATGAGACAGCCCTAGCATGTATTCTATTTGGACGGTGGGTGTTAGCGCCGAAGTGGTGACATGTGGAGCTGTAGGAGGACTACTGCCCTCAAGATATAGGCCTTGAAGCCTTTGCCCAAAGTCGGACAAAAAAAAAAAAAAAAAAAAAAAACTTTTAAAAATATCTTGATTCATATGTCTCTGACAATACAAATTTATTAATTTATGAAACAAATTTATATACAATATATTTTGTAATAAAAGTTTAAGAATCCACCCATAAATTTGTGTTTAACTGCCTATTCAAAGAAGCTAAGATTATTATTAATATTAAGGTGATAAGGTAGGCAGTTCCACATAACTGGTCCTGCACAGTATATATGATGTTTCCTGGTCAGTGTTGTAACTTCTGGGATAATAAGATTTATTTCACAGCCTGTTGTATCATAATTATGACTTGCATATTGGAACATACTGCTACAGCAGTTCAATCCATTTAGAGCCTTAAATGTAAAAAGTATGCTAAAATATTTATATAGTTGATCAATGTTTAAAATATTCAGATCGTTAAATGCATTACTAGTTGAAAGATATTTTGAAAAATAAGAAATAGTTCTCACTATCAGTTTGTGCATTACAACCAATGGATTTTTACAAGCTTGACTCGCACTGCCCCAAACAACAATACCATTTATTAGATATGGATATGCTTAGGAGTGGTACACATTTCAAAGTGCAGAGGAGGGAAGCATTTCATGTGTTTTACACAATATACCACATGTTTTGGCAATCTGTTTGCCCTCAGTGTATGTTTTTCCATTTTAACTTATTGTCACTGGCGACACCCAAGAATTTAGTCGTTAACTGTTTGCTTATATTGCGACCTCCAATTACTAACTGTTGTAAGGTTTCAACTGTAATCTTTCTGTGAAGGTGCATGTTGTGTGTCTTGGATATGTTCAGTACTAATTTATCTGCAATAATCCAATTATTTAATTTTTCAAGTTCATTATTTGATATACTAAACAGGCTGTGTGCGTTTTCATGAGACATTAATATATTCGTATTGTCAGTGTATATATTTTAATTTGTCACTTGCATTGGCAGGATCATTAATATAAACTACGATTAGCAAAGGGCCCAAGACTTACCCTTGAGGAACTGCTGTTGAGATATTTAACCCGAGGCATCCTGTCAACGTATGGGTACGTTGCAACGTTTTGTCACAGCTAGTCCCATCAATGTACCAGTACATCTCGCAATTGCAAGGTTCATAATTTGCATAATTTTAAATTTTCGCTTGTGATTTCTGGTAAGTATACACGGGACACCTTCCTCTACAAGATGCCAGGCAGGAAGAATGCCTTCCCCTCATGACCTCCCCCCCCCACACGCCATTGTCTCAGCAATTCACCTGTTATCAGTGACCAGGCCAATAAAGACATTCAGGGCCAGAGTGATTCCCCAATCGATGACAATGTGGAGGACAAAGTATACATAGCATTAGTGGAAGAAACAGTCAGAAATGATCAGGTAATGTTGCCAAAAATGGCCAGGTATGGTGATGTGTTAGTGAGTGAAACAATGCTCATATTGCCTATATTACTGTGTGAAAACCAATATGCTCTCGTACTACATATAAATTTGTACCCAATAAATAAATAAATACCATTTATGAGTGGTGTGAAATAGTTACCCTCCCATAGAACTCATTTTCTTTGGAGCCAGCCTGATAGAAAACCCACTAAGGTAAGGAGTACTGCTAGCTGTATCGAGTATTTTAAACCTCAGGTGAGCGATTTCTCTATGAATTTTCGATGTTTCTCACCAAAAGTGGAGATTTGAGCCAAAAAAAAAAAAAAAAAAAAATCCAAAATTGGTTGGGATTGGGGGGAGTCAGTGGTGGAAAATTGGTTGGGACGAGGCAGGTTAAGTAACTGGAATATTCTTGGTTATGAACGACATAGTTTCCTGTTACTTAAGTAGGAAGAAAATTTAACCTGCCATATCTCAGTAATGTATGGGTATATTGCAACGTTTTGTCATGCTCAGTCCCAACAATGTACCCATACGTTTTGCAATTGCGAGGTTCGTCATTTGCACAATTTTCAAATTTTGTGTGTGATTTTTGGTATGTATATGCGGGACACCTTCCTCTACTCGCCGCAAGGTGGGGACACTCCCTGACCTCGTGTGACCCCAGTGCACCATTGTCTTGGTCACTCACCTGTTAGCAGTGATCCAACACAGACATGGCACGCCGAGGTCTCTCTGACAACGAAATTCAAGCCACCCTTGATGCCTTCACGGTCGACAGTGATCCCCTAATCGATGACTATGTGGAGGACAAGGACTAAGTGATGCCTGATAATGAAACGAGCAGCAGTGATGAGAAGGTACCGTCACTAAGGAAGTAGCATTATGTGACGTACCGTAAGGCAAGGGAAGGCCAACCTGGACCTTCTCCACGTGCACACACCTCTCTTCAGCCCTTAGACGAAGGGTCTGAAGAGGACAAGCATGAGGATGAGGACAGAGTCATAGGATGTGGTGTAACTTCGTGGTTGGGGAGGAAAAGGATATCGCCACATGGAGCTGAAGGGGTCGTGAGGAGGAAAATAAGGTATGGTTTTTCTGCTTTGTCTGGGGAAGGCACGAGTGGTGTGCCAGGCGTGAGCAGTGAAAGGAAAAGTGGTGGTGGCAAGGAGGCAGCTCCTGGGCGAGCACGTGGTGCACCTGGGGAGCAGGCAGGAGAGGAGCAGCTGTGCCCTAGCACCTCTTTCTCCCTGCAATATTCCCGAACTTCCTCCCCACAACCCCGTAATGTGGGGAAAGGAAGCAAAGGGAAGAGAACGGGAAAGGGAAAAGGGAGAGGGAAGAGGAGCATGAGTGGGGAAGGGTGCCACTCTCCACCTCCCCAACCACTCCCACCACCCTCTCCTCCACACCCTGATGAAAGCGACCATGGAGACGAGGCTCGAGACGTTGGTGTGTCATGGGGCTGGGAAGATGGGAGTGACTTCACGCCTATCATTGACCAATTCATGGAAGAGTGACGGTCTGGCTGCATGGCTCCTGGACTCCATGCATGATTTCTTCCATACTTTGGTGAGGAGTTCGTGGAGCAGATTGTGGAGCAAACAAACACATTCACTAGCAGCCAGCCCTGTGAAAGCGAGCGTGAAGGAACTACAAGCAGGCACTCCCAACGACATGACTGCCCAGTTACCACAGGTGAGATGCTCATCTTTTGTGTCCTGGTTCTCTTGTTGGGTGTTGTATGGAAAAAACAAAATCGGTGATACTGGTCTACAGACCCAATGACCAGAACACCTTTCTCTGGGAAGGTAATGGGTCATAATTGATTCCAACAAATTGTGAACTGCCTCCACTTTTACGATGACGATGACCCTGATAATGCTAATAACACTGATACAATGAGGTGAATAAGGATGGTATTTCATCACCCACGGGAAAAGTTCCACTCATCTTTCTATCCTTACAAAGACCTTGTCATTGACGAGAGTCTCGTGTTGTGGAGAGGCAATATTTCTTTTCGGCAGTACATACCCAGCAAGAGATACCATTTTGGGTTCAAGATCTTCGTTATGTGTGACTGTAAAACTGGTTATGTGCAAGACATAGCCTTGTACACTGGCGCACAGACAGACATAACAGAAGATCCAAGTAGTGGACTCTCTGGGGCCATGGTGAAGACAACAGAGGAGTATCTTCATCGTGGTCAAGTCTTGAACCTGGACAACTGGAACACTAGCCCCCTTCTCGCTCGGTACCTCCACCTTCATTACACCAGAGTCTGTGGCACAGTCAAGAAAAACCATTGCCATATGGTTAAGGTAGGGAGGAAACTTGACAAGAATGAGGTGGTTTGTGGAGTGAGGAGGAGATGCAAGGGTGTGCAAGGGACAGCATGGTGGAATGATGAGGTGAAACGACCTGTGGAACAAAAGAAGGCATACAGTGAATGGTTAGCAAGTAGAGGTAGGGGAGAAGATGAGAGAGAGAAGAGAGAGGTATATGTGAGTAGGAGAAGGGAGGTGAAGAGACTGGTGAAGGAGAGTAAGAAGAAAGTTGGTGAAGAGTTTGGGAGAAATCTGAGTGTGAAATGGAGGGAGAGTAAGAAATTGTTTTGGAAGGAGGAAAAGAAAATAAGGCAGTGTGAAAGGGGAAATAGTAGGGGAGTGAAAGATAGGAATAATAGATTGTTGGTGGAGAAGAGAGAGAAATTTAGGAGATGGAAGGAGCACTTTGAGGATTTGCTGAATTTAGAGAGTGACAGCAGTGTGAGTATAAGTGACTGGGGAATGGCTGGGAGAAACAAAGATGAGAGGAGGGAGGAAGAGATCAGTAGGACGGAAGCAGTGGAAGCAATGAAGAAGATCAAGTTGGGGAAGGCCCCAGGAATTGATGGAGTGTGTGGTGAAACGCTGAGGTATGAGGGTGAGATTGTTGTGGAGTGGATTTGGAAGTTGTGTAGATTGGCTTGGGAAGAGGTTCCAGAGGACTGGAAATTAGGTACAATTGTTCCTTTATATAAAGGAAAAGGGGAGAGAGAAGTATGTGGAAACCATAGGGGTATTTGCCTTCTTAGTGTGACTGGTAAAATATATGGAAGAGTACTCAATGATAGGGTTAGGCATATGACAGAGGAGCTAGTTGGAGAAGAACAAGGGGGATTTAGGAAGGGAAAAGGGTGTGTAGATCAGATATTTGTTCTAAGATGTTTTAGTGGAGAAGTATCTAGAGAAGGGAAAGAAAGTGTATGCTGCCTTCATGGACTTGTGACAGAATAGATAGGCAAGGTATGTGGAATGTATTAAGAATATATGGAGTGGATGGGAAATTGTTGAATGCTGTGAAGAGTATGTTGAAGGAGCTAGGGCTACGGTGCGAGTGGATGGTGAGCTGAGTGAGTTCTTTGATCTCAGTGTGGGACTGAAACAGGGTTGT
Source organism: Coenobita brevimanus (assembly GCF_032717465.1). Lineage (NCBI taxonomy): Eukaryota > Metazoa > Arthropoda > Malacostraca > Decapoda > Coenobitidae > Coenobita > Coenobita brevimanus. The sequence continues at coordinate 10,274,565 of NC_137006.1, forward strand.
GTGATGTCTCCATGGCTGTTTAATATATACATGGATGGGGTTGTCAAGGAGGTGCAGGGTAAGGCAGTGGATGTAGGGGTGGCTCTAATGAATGAGGTGAGATATGGAAGATTCCGGTGTTGCTGTTTGCTGATGATACAGTACTGTTGAGTGAAGATGAATGGGAGTTGCAAGGTTTGGTGAATGAATTTGGGACAGTGTGTAGGAGGAGGAAACTGAAAGGTAATGTAAACAAAAGTAAAGTTATGGTCTTTGAGAGGAATGAAGTCACAGAATGTACAGTGAGGTTGGATGGTGAGGATATGGAGAGTGTGAGTGCATTCAAGTACTTGGGTAGTGTGATGAGTAAGGATGGAACTTTGGGGGATGAAGTGCGTGAAGGAGTACAGCTGGGAAGGAAGGTTGTTGGTTCACTGAAAGCAGTGATGAGAAATAGGGAGGTGAATATGGAAGTTAAAAAGTCACTGCATGATAGTATTGTGATCCCTACCCTGACGTATGGAAACGAGGCATGGACCTTGCAAGAGGGGAACAGGTCAAGAGTGAGAGCAGTGGAAATGAGTTACTTGAGAGGAGCATGTGGAGTGACATGGAGGGACAGGTTGACGAATGAAGAAGTGAAAGAACCCTGTGGGGTGGATGTGGATGTGGTTGAGAACATTAGGAGAAATACACTGAGGTGGTTTGGATATGTAGAGAGAATGGAGAATGAAAGACTGACTAAGAGGGTGTATGTAGGTGAGGTGAAGGGAGGGAGAGGGAAGGGTAGACCGAGGATGAGGTGGAGGGATGGAGTTGAGAGGTATATGAGGGAGGGGGGGGCTGATTTGGGGGGAGGGTAGTCAAATGGTGGGTGACAGAGCGACTTGGAGGCGTTTTGTCTGCAGCCACCCATTGGGGGATTAGGGCATTGGGCTATAAATAGATAGATAGAAACAACGTCCTCACCACTGTATGAAACCACAACAGAGAAGTTTTCCTCCTATTGACGGTACACTGACCCCTGATGCACCGCATCGACTTCGTGGATTACCGCAGTGAGAGGAGGCTCCGCGTTTGAAAACTGGAATCGGTACTGGACTACAATGTCAACATGAAGCAAGTAGACCAGTTTGACTCCATGATTTCCAGTGCGGAATGTCCCAGGACCACAATGAAGTGGTACAAAAAGCTGTTCTTCCACTTGCTCGACATCACGGTCCTGAATGCCTACTACCTCCAAACCTTGACTATGGGAACCTCAGAGACCTTCGAGGGGTTTGTGAGGGAGCTGTCTCGGGAAATCATCGCGAAATATGCAGAGGACAGGCCTCACCACCGCCCCCGCCACGCCACTGCCGCCCAGACTCCCTTACGATTCTCAGGATGCCACTTCCCCACCACCATCCCTCCTCAACTGAACCGTCCTAGACTTCAGCGCCACTGTCACGTATGCAGCCAATCAAAATTGAGAGCAACCAGTCACAGAAAAGACCGAGGTACGAGTGTGTGGGATCCAACGTTGGATTGTGCATTGAGTGAATACCACACCTTAGTAAATTACTGATGCTGTGTGTGCTTGCAATAACATGACGCTCACTATAGCCTAATAGTAAGGCCTGTAAATATGCGATAATATAACGCTCACTATAATAGTAAGGCCTGTAAATGTTTGATAACAGTTATATAAAATGGGAGAAATGGAATTCCCCCGAGCTAAGCCCTGTATTGGACTATATAGCCCTGCCAGGGTTACAGGAGCGAGCTACCACTCCCAGCACGGCAGCCCGGGCGAGGCTCGAACTCGCAATCCCCCGATTACGAGTCCAGCGCGCTACCAAACAGTTATGTAAGGTGGTAAATAGTATAATGTTAGTGGAAAAATATAATGTAAGTGGGAAAACAGAAAGCAAGTTGAAACAACAGTCATAATGAGTCATACTGTATGTGCAAGAAATTGTCGATTTTCATGTGATCAGTGAATAGAACAATGCTTATATCGCCTATATTTTTGTTGAAACCAATATATTCTTGTACTACATGTAAATCTGTACCAAATTAATCAATATTTACATATTCTGAGTGATTTCCATTACTTACCCCTACCATAGAAAACGTCACAGCAGCAGCGCCCCTCCAGAGAAAACAGTACCAGGTGTGCGGAGGGTCACATGTTTAGACCACTTCTAAGCTCAGGTGAGCACTTTTTCTCTGAATTGCCATTGTTTTTCACAAGAAGCGGAGGTTTGAGCCAAAAAAATAAAATAAAATCCAGAATTCGTTGGGACTGGAGTGGTTAGTGCTGAAAAATCATTCGGGATGCGGAGGGTTAAAGGGAACACCAATTACACCATTATATTTCAATTCATCAAGTAGTATATCATGATCTAGTGAATCAAAAGCTTTAACAAAATCTATAAAAAAAAACACACAATGTTATTTTCTTTCCAGTGATTCACTGATTATATGCATAAAAATTACTAATGTCGCTTCTGTTCATTTATTCTGAAGAAAACCATGCTCCTGAGGATTAATAAAATTATTACCAAGAAGGAAACGGACAAGACTCGAACATATTACTCTCTCAAATAGCTTACTTAGAGGCAGAACTGATACAGGTCTATTCTTGCTAAAGTCTTTCATTTTACCTGCTGGAGTAACGAGATCAATTTTCAAAGTGTCAGGGAAAACATCAGTTTTAAAACATGAATTAATGATATGGACTATAATAGGGCTAATTATATGAAATCAAGATTTAACTACAGAAACAGGAATTTCATCATAACCCAAGGCAGTATATTTCAAATTAATAATAATATCTAGCATTTCTTGTAGAGTTACAGGGGGTAACCAGAGTGATAAGTCTGGTGGCAGAGGAAGATACGTAGTAAAACTTACCCCTCCCTCACGAACACCTTGTGATACTGGCCTCCCAGTGTTTACAAAATGTTACTTGAACGCATTGCTAATGTTCGAGATATTATCAACATTCATGTCAGAACTACTGCGGCTCCATTTATTTTTCCTGCATAAAATTTAAATCAAATCCTTCCACTACCAAAAGAATTGTATTCGTATATGGAATAGTCGAAATAAGGACAATTAAGTTTAGTAATCTCCTCCAGGGCAATTTCTGATTTAGCAAGGCAAAATACACCTCCTTTGGGTCTGAAATTTTGAATCAAGATAGAACCAGGAAAATTAAATCTAGCTAAATCAGAGGTGGAGCTTATTTGTGTCTCTGTCAAAAATAGCAGATCAGGGGATTCAAATTGGAGTAAATATGAACAGAGTTGATGTTAGAGTGAAGTCCCCTAATACTGCAAAAGGAAACTTTACTGCAGTGACGAGTCGCGAACATATTGCTCTCTCAAACAGCTTACTTATTACAGGCAGAACTGATATAGGTCTATTCTTGCTAAAGTTTTTCATTATACCTGCTGGAGTAACGAGATCAATTTTCAAAGTGTCAGGGAAAACATCAGTTTTAAAAGAAGAGGTTGTGTAGATCAGATATTCATTCTTAGATCTTTAGTGGAAAAGTTTCTAGAGAAGGGAAAGAAGTTGTATGCGGCTTTCATGGATTTGGAGAAAGCATATGACATAGTGGATAGACAAGGATTGTGGAAAGAATTAAGAATATATGGAGTAGATGGAAAGTTGTTGAATGCTGTGAAGAGTATGTATCATGGTGCTAAGGCTGCAGTGCGTGTGGATGGCGAGCTGAGTGAATTTTTCTCTTTGAAGGTTGGGTTGAAACAGGGATGTCATGTCTCCATGGTTGTTCAATCTATACATGGATGGGGTAATAAAAGAGGTACAAGGTAGGGTAGTGGATGTTGGAGTGGCCCTGGTGAGAGAGGGTAGTGTTTGGAAACTCCCTGCACTGTTGTTTGCAGATGATACTGTGTTGTTGAGTGAAGACGAAGGAGAGCTGCAAGGCTTGGTGGATGAGTTTGAGAGAGTGTGTAAGAAACGGAATTTAAAGGTGAATGTAGGGAAGAGTAAAGTGATGGTCTTTGAGAGAGGTGAAGTCATTGAATGTACAGCGAGATTAGATGGTGAAGAATTGGAAAATGTGAGTACGTTTAAGTACTTGGGTAGTGTGATGAGTAAGGATGGTGTTTGGAGGGTGAAGTGCTTGAAAGGGTACAGCAGGGAAGAAAGGTTGCTGGTTCCTTGAAAGCAGTGATAAGAAGCATGGAAGTGAGCATGGAAGTGAAAAAGTTACTACATTACAGTATTGTGATACCAAGTCTAACGTGTGGAAGTGAAGCTTGGACTTTGCTAGAAGGACACAAGTCAAGAGTGAGAGCAGTGGAAATGAGTTATTTAAGAGGAGCCTGTGGAGTCACTTGGAGAGACAGGCTGGCAAATGAGGATATAAAGGAGCGTTGTGGTGTGGATGTGGATGTGATAGGAAGTGTTAGGAGGAATACACTGAGGTAGTTTGGCCATGTGGAGAGGATGGAGGGTGAAAGGCTGACGAAGAGAATGTATGTTAGTGAGGTGGAGAGGGGAAGAGGGAGGGGGAGGCCGAGGACGAGATGGAGGGATGTGGTGGAGAGGATTATGAGAGACGGGGGTGTGAGCTGGGAGCGGGGCAGTGAATTGGCGGGGGACAGGGCGACGTGGAGGCGTTTTGTTTGTGGCAACGCCAAACGGAATTGAGGCGTCTGGCAATAGATAGATAGATAAACTATGATAGGGTTAATTATATGAGATCAACATTTAACTACAAAAACAGGAATTTCATCATAACCCAAGGCAGTATATTTCAAATTACTAATAATATCTAGCATTTCTTATAGAGTTACAGGGGGTAACCAGAGTGATAAGTCTGGTGGCAGAGGAAGATACGTGGTGAAACTTACCCTTCCCTGACGAACACCTTGTGATACTGACCCCCAGTGTTTACAAAATGTTGCTTGAACGCATTGCTAATGTTTGAGATATTATCAACATTCATGTCAAAACTACTGTGGCTGCATTTATTTTTCCTGTATAAAAATCAAAACCTTCCACTTATTCTTAGGATTTCCTTGTTCGTTGTTTAGTTTATTATTTAAAAAATAAATAAAATAAATAAAATAATAAAATATAAATTAACTCCTTGTCGAATACTTGTACTTAACTTTATGTTTTAGAACGTGCATCATATTAATTGGGCCATTTATCAGCAAGCCCTGACAGCTGATTCTTCCCGCGCATCGAGACTATTTCCTGACGTACCGGTACTGTAAGGCTTATCTAACTGATCCCTTTTTAGGGCAAACGTTGTTTCTGGAAATGTAAGGTCAAATGTGTCTTTAAATTTCGTACAGAAACAAGCGCATGCAATATTAGGACAGGTCTGGAAAAAAAAATTATCCCATTTTTTAAAATTAAAGTAAGTTTAAGTCTCTCTCTCTCTCTCTCTCTCTCTCTCTCTCTCTCTCTCTCTCTCTCTCTCTCACACACACACACACACACACACACACACACACACACACACAAAACCTGCCTTCGGTGAGATGATTAACTCCGCATAGGGAATGTACGAGGTTATGTATTCATTCTTGTTTGTTTGTTTGTGTCTTTGTTCACAATATATCTCAAAACGTAATTGATGTATTTCAAAGAAATTTTGTCGATATGTGTGTCATGGGCCAACAAAGAATTGACAAAATTTTAGTGGTGACCTGACCAGTCTGGCATACGCGTTGGCGACGTTCCCTGAGAGCTGTTTAGTTATTTTTATAAAAACAAGATAGTCAATTAAGTAAATATATATATAGAGATAGACATTATATATATATATATATATATATATATATATATATATATATATATATATATATATATATATATATAATCAATCTGCTTATCCAATTTGTATGGATAGAAAAATAGATAGATAGGCAGATACTGTATATACAGTATTATCTATCTATTTATCAATAGCCCGACGCCCTAATCCCGCAATGGGTGGCCGCAGACAAAACGCCTCCAAGTCGCTCTGTCACCCACCAGTTGACTACCCTCGCCCCAGCTCACCCCCCCTTCCCTCATATACCTCTCAACTCCATCCCTCCACCTCATCCTCGGTCTACCTCTCCCTCTTCCTCCCTCCACCTCACCTACATACACCCTCTTAGTCAGTGTTTTATTCTCCATTCTCTTCACATAACCAAACCACCTCAGTGTATTTCTCCTAATCTTTTCAACCACATCCACATCCACCCCACATCGTTCCTTCACTTCTTCATTCGTCAACCTGTCCCTCCACGTCACTCCACATGCTCCTCTCAAGTAACTCATTTCCACTGCTCTCACTCTTGACTTGTTCCCCTCTTGCAAGGTCCATGCCTCGCTTCCATACGTCAGGGTAGGGATCACGATACTATCATGCAGTGACTTCATAACTTCCATACTTACCTCCCTATTTCTCATCACTGCTTACAGTGTACCAACGACCTTCCTCCCCTGCTGTACCCTTTCATGCACTTCATCCCCCAAAGTTCCATCTTTACTCATCACACTACCCAAGTATTTGAATGCACTCACATTCTCCATATCCTCACCATCCAACCTCACTGCACACTCTGTGACTTCATTCCTGTCAAAGACCATAACTTTACTTTTGTTTACATTAACTTTCAGATTCCTCCTCCTACACACTGTCCCAAATTCATTCACCAAGCCTTGCAACTCCCATTCATCTTCACTCAAAAGTACTGTATCATCAGCAAACAGCAACATCGGAAGCTTCCAAATCTCACCCTCATTCATTAGAGCCACCCCCACATCAACTGCCCTACCCTGCACCTCCTTTACAACCCCATCCATGTATGTATTAAACAGCCATGGAGACATCACACAACCCCGTTTCAGTCCCACATTGAGATCAAAGAACTCACTCAGCTCACCATCCACTCGCACCGTAACCCTAGCTCCCTCATACATACTCTTCACAGCACTCAACAATTTCCCCTCCACTCCATATATTCTTAATACCTTCCACATACCTTGCCTATCTATTCTGTCATAAGCTTTCTCCAAGTCCATGAAGGCAGCATTCACTTTCCTTCCCTTCTCTAAATACTTCTCCACTAAACATCTTAGAACAAATATCTGATCTACACACCCTTTTCCCTTCCTAAATCCCCCTTGTTCTTCTCCAACTAGCTCCTCTGTCATATGCCTAACCCTATCAATGAGTATTCTACCATATATTTTACCAGTCACACTAAGTAGGCAAATACCCCTATGGTTACCACATACTTCTCTCTCTCCTTTTCCTTTGTATAAAGGAACAATTATACCTGATTTCCAGTCCTCTGGAACCCTTCCCTCTTCCCAAGCCAATCTACACAACTTCCATATCCACTCCACAACAATCTCACCCCCATACCTAAGCATTTCACCACACACTTCATCAATTCCTGGGGCCTTTCCCAACTTAATATTCTTCATCGCTTCCACTACTTCCGCCCTACTGATCTCTTCCTCCCTCCTCTCATCTTTTCTTCTCCCAGCCATTCCCCAACCACTTATACTCGCACTGCCCTCACTCTCCACATTCAACAAATCCTCAAAGTGCTCCTTCCAACTCCTCAGTTTCTCTCTCATCTCCACTAACAATCTATTATTCCTATCTTTCACTCCCCTACTATTTCCTCTTTCACACTGCCTTACTTTCTTTACCTCCTTCCAAAACAATTTCTTACTCTCCCTCCATTTCACACTCAGATTCCTCCCAAACTCCTCATCCACTTTCTTTTTACTCTCCTTCACCAGTCTCTTAACCTCCCTTCTCCTGCTCACATATACCTCTCTCTTCTCTCTCTCATCTTCTCCCCTACCTCTACTCGCTAACCTTTCACTATATGCCTTCTTCTTTTGTTCCACAGCTCGTTTCACCTCATCATTCCACCATGCTGTCCCTTGCACACCCTTGCATCTCCTCCTCACTCCACAAACCGCCTCACACGCTGCGCCTATCTCTTCCGTGAATATCTTACATACGTCTTCCACCCCTTCCATCTGCTGTAGCTCATACCTTCCCAGTCTTTCTTCCACTATGCTCTTATACTCTGTCATTTTCTCACTATCTTGCAATTTCTCCACTCTTCTCACAGGAGTTGCTTCCTCCTGTCTTCCCATTCGTCTCCTCAACCACTTTCTTTGCAGCTCTACCCTGGCCATCACTAAGTGATGGTCCGAGACTCCATTCCCCCACCCTCTCCACACTCTTGCATCCAACACTTGTCTTCTCATTTGCTCATCCACACACACGTAGTCTATCATTGCCTTTCGTTCAACAAGTTCACCATCCATCCTCCTCATTACTCTCCATGTATACCGGTGGATCATCTTATGCCGAAAGTAGGTGTTGGCTATCGCCAACCCCCTACAAGCACAGATGTCCACCAAAGCACTTCCATTCCCATCTATGTCAGCTGGCACACCCCACTGACCAACCACTCCATCCACTCGTACATTCCCAACTTTGCCATTCATGTCTCCAATCAACAGCACTCTCTTGCTCCTCTCAAACTTGTCTATACACACTTCTACACTCGCCCAAAACTCATCTTTCACTCTTGCCACTCGATCCTCTGTCTGGGCATACACACATACAATCGCCCATGCTTGTATACCTACTTTCATCCTCACCCATACAATCTTTGCACCCACTGTTCCATACTCTCTTATATTCTCCTTCCACTTCTTGCTTATCATCAGACATACTCCCTCTCTTGCCCTCTCATTTTCATTGACTCCCGCACATATACCTAAACCATATTCCCATTCTCTCACCCTTTCACCTCTCCATTTAGTTTCAGTCAATCCACATATATCCACTTTTGCATCCTCAAGCACCTGAACAATCTCTCTCTCTCTTTCACTTCATCATTCACTCCTCTCACATTCCACGTTCCCACCCTAAGAATGTCCTTTGTCCGTTCCTTAGTCGTCAACGTATGGTCCGTCCGGGTCCAACGCGCTTTGTTCACTTTTTTAGTTAGTTCTTTTTACGGGGTGGGGCACTAACCCACCACCAACCCTTTTAGTCGCCTCGTACGACAAGCAGGGATACTGGGGGAGTATTCTTGAAACCCCCCTACCCCAAGGGGGGAGAGAGAGAGAGAGAGAGAGAGAGATCTATATACCTAGGCTGCTTCCCCCAAGGAAAGGGAAAGAGAGATAATATATATATATATATATATATATATATATATATATATATATATATATATATATATATATATATATATAATTTTGATAACAGCATATACTAAATTATCGAAGAATTACCAAACATTTCAGTTAGTCTATCTCTCCCCCAATGCTTCTTCAGAACCCAGTGTATATGACTTCATATCCACAGAACTGAGTAACAACCTTACTCTTAGCATCGAGATTACTATTCTCGGTGATTTTAAGATACATAATATAGAATGGTTATTGCACTCTGTCAGGACTGACGATACTGCTCTAGAATGTGAGCGCGTTTGCATGATCGATAAATCTCATGCAATTTATAGAGCAACGAACCAAAATATCAGAAAATCCTGACCATAGCGACTATCCTTTGGATCTATTTCTGACAAATAATCCAGATCACTACAGGATAGGAGTACTTTCTCCGCTTGGACCCTCCAACCACAGTCTCATCAAAGCTTCAGTAGTCGGCTCCCCCAAACCTATCCGTTCTTATCCTGTCATGGTGACCCGATGACACTTTGAAGGCAAACTGGGATAGATGTAGAAGTTATCTTGCTGATATTCCATGGCACTCTTCTTCTCCAGTGATACATTTCTACCCAGTCCCATAGTAGTCACTGAAATCTTGCTGTTATGGATTCATTCATACTAAGTGAACAGTTCACTAAAAGATCGAACTCTCCAAAATGGTTTGATAGCAATTGTGCCAGAGCATAGGCCCAAAAGTTATGAGCTTATAAATCTTACTTAAAGTTTAAAAAAAAATCTGAATAACTCTGTCAGTTGAAAAATGCTAGAAACCATGCAAAGGCAGTAATAAATCTCGCTAAATCAATCTTTCTTCAAAACAAAGTATCAAAACTACCAAAAGAATTTAATTCGTATATGGAATAGTCGAAATCAGGACAATTAAGTTTAGTAATCTCCTCCAGGGCAATTTCTGATTTAGCAAGGCAAAATACGCCTCCTTTGGGTCTGAAATTTTGAATCAAGATAGAACCAGGAAAATTAAATCTAGCTAAATCAGAGGTGGAGCTTACTTGCGTCTCTGTCAAAAATAGCAGATCAGGGGATTCAAACTGGAGGAAATTTGAACAGAGTTGATGTTGGAGTGAAGTCCCCTAGTACTGCAAAAGCAAACTTAACTGCACTGACGAGTCTCGAACATATTACTCTCTCAAATAGCTTACTTATTACAGGCAGAACTGATATAGGTCTATTCTTGCTAAAGTTGTTCATTTTACCTGCTGAAGTAACTAGATCAATTTTCAAAGTGTCTGGGAAAACATCAGTTTTAAATGATGAGTTAATGACATGGACTATAATAGGGCTAATTATATGAGATCAACATTTAACTACGGAAACAGGAATTTCATCATACCCCGAGGTATGTGTGATACCTCGGATGAGTAAGGATGGAGGTTTGGAGGGTGAAGTGCTTGAAAGGGTACAGCAGGGAAGAAAGGTTGCTGGTTCCTTGAAGGCAGTGATAAGAGGCAGGGAAGTGAGCATGGAAGTAAAAAAGTTACTACATGACAGTATTGTGATACCAACTCTAACGTACGGAAGTGAAGCTTGGACGTTGTTGGAAGGACACAAGTCAAGAGTGAGAGCAGTGGAAATGAGTTATTTAAGAGGAGCTTGTGGAGTCACGTGGAGAGACAGGCTGACGAATGAGGATATAAAGGAGCGTTGTGGTGTTGATGTGGATGTGATAGGAAGCGTTGTGAGGAACACACTGAGGTGGTTTGGCCATGTGGAGAGGATGGAGGGTGAAAGACTGACGAAGAGAGTGTATGTGAGTGAGGTGGAGGGTGGAAGAGGGAGGGGGAGACCGAGGATGAGATGGAGGGATGGGGTGGAGAGGTATATGAGAGAGGGGGGTGTGAGTTGGGAGCAGGGTAGTGAAATGGCGGGGGACAGGGCGACTTGGAGGCGATTTGTTTGTGGCCACCCCAAACGGGATTGAGGCGTCTGGCAATAGATAGATAGATAGATAGATCTAGCATTTCTTATAGAGTTACAGGGGGTAACAAGAGTGATAAGTCTGGTGGCAGAGGAAGATACGTAGTGAAACTTACCCTTCCCTGACGAACACCTTGTGATACTGACCCCCAGTGTTTACAAAATGTTGCTTGAACGCATTGCTAATGTTTGAGATATTATCAACATTCATGTCAAAACTACTGTGGCTGCATTTATTTTTCCTGTATAAAAATCAAAACCTTCCACTTATTCTTAGGATTTCCTTGTTCGTTGTTTAGTTTATTATTTAAAAAATAAATAAAATAAATAAAATAATAAAATATAAATTAACTCCTTGTCGAATACTTGTACTTAACTTTATGTTTTAGAACGTGCATCATATTAATTGGGCCATTTATCAGCAAGCCCTGACAGCTGATTCTTCCCGCGCATCGAGACTATTTCCTGACGTACCGGTACTGTAAGGCTTATCTAACTGATCCTTTTTTAGGGCAAACGTTGTTTCTGGAAATGTAAGGTCAAATGTGTCTTTAAATTTCGTACAGAAACAAGCGCATGCAATATTAGGACAGGTCTGGAAAAAAAAATCATCCCATTTTTTAAAATTAAAGTAAGTTTAAGTCTCTCTCTCTCTCTCTCTCTCTCTCTCACACACACACACACACACACACACACACACACACACACACACAAAACCTGCCTTCGGTGAGATGATTAACTCCGCATAGGGAATGTACGAGGTTATGTATTCATCCTTGTTTGTTTGTTTGTGTCTTTGTTCACAATATATCTCAAAACGTAATTGATTTATTTCATTGAAATTTTGTTGATATGTGTGTCATGGGCCAACAAAGAATTGACAAAATTTTAGTGGTGACCTGACCAGTCTGGCATACGCGTTGGCGACGTTCCCTGAGAGCTGTTTAGTTATTTTTATAAAAACAAGATAGTCAAATACATAAATATATATAGACATATATATATATATATATATATATATAGCCCGACGCCCTAATCCCGCAAAGGGTGGCCGCAGACAAAACGCCTCCAAGTCACTCTGTCACCCACCCTTTGAATACCCTCCCCCCAACTCACCCCTCCTCCCTCATATACCTCTCAACTCCATCCCTCCACCTCATCCTCGGTCTACCCCTCCCTCTCCTTCCCTCCACCTCACCTACATACACCCTCTTAGTCAGTCTTTCATTCTCCATTCTCTCCACATGTCCAAACCACCTCAGTGTATTTATCCTAATCTTCTCAACCACATCCACATCTGTCTGTCCAAATTTATTGATAGAATGATAGATAGATAGGCAGATACTGTATATAATAGTATTATACATAGAGAGAGAGAGAGAGAGAGAGAGAGAGAGAGAGAGATAATATATATATATATATATATATATATATATATATATATATATATATATATAATTTTGATAACAGCATATACTAAATTATCGAAGTATTACCAAACATTTCAGTTAGTCTATCTCTCCCCCAATGCTTCTTCAGAACCCAGTGTATATGACTTCATATCCACTGAATTGAGTAACAACCTTACTCTTAGCATCGAGATTACCATTCTCGGTGATTTTAAGATTCATAATATAGAATGGTCATTGCACTCTGTCAGGACTGACGATACTGCTCTAGAATGCGAACTGTTTGCATGATCGATAAACCTCATGCAATTTGCAGAGCAACGAACCAAAATATCAGAAAATCCTGACCATAACGACTATCCTTTGGATCTATTTCTGACAAATAATCCAGATCACTACAGGATAGGAGTACTTTCTCCGCTTGAACCCTCCAACCACAGTCTCATCAAAGCCTCAGTAGTCGGCTCCCCCAAACCTATCCGTTCTTAATCTGTCATGGTGACCCGATGACACTTTGAAGGCAAACTGGGATAGATGTAGAAGTTATCTTGCTGATATTCCATGGCACTCTTCTTCTCCAGTGATACATTTCTACCCAGTCCCATAGTAGTCACTGAAATCTTGCTGTTATGGATTCATTCATACTAAGTGAACAGTTCACTAAAAGATCGAACTCTCCAAAATGGTTTGATAGCAATTGTGCCAGAGCATAGGCCCAAAAGTTATGAGCTTATAAATCTTACTTAAAGTTTAAAAAAAAATCTGAATAACTCTGTCAGTTGAAAAATGCTAGAAACCATGCAAAGGCAGTAATAAATCTCGCTAAATCAATCTTTCTTCAAAACAAAGTATCAAAACTACCAAAAGAATTTAATTCGTATATGGAATAGTCGAAATAAGGACAATTAAGTTTAGTAATCTCCTCCAGGGCAATTTCTGATTTAGCATGGCAAATTACGCCTCCTTTGGGTCTAAAATTTTGAATCAAGATAGAACCAGGAAAATTAAATCTAGCTAAATCAGAGGTGGAGCTTACTTGCGTCTCTGTCAAAAATAGCAGATCAGGGGATTCAAACTGGAGGAAATTTGAACAGAGTTGATGTTGGAGTGAAGTCCCCTAGTACTGCAAAAGCAAACTTAACTGCACTGACGAGTCTCGAACATATTACTCTCTCAAATAGCTTACTTATTACAGGCTGAACTGATATAGGTCTATTTTTGCTAAAGTTGTTCATTTTACCTGCTGAAGTAACTAGATCAATTTTCAAAGTGTCTGGGAAAACATCAGTTTTAAATGATGAGTTAATGACATGGACTATAATAGGGCTAATTATATGAGATCAACATTTAACTACGGAAACAGGAATTTCATCATACCCCGAGGCAGTATATTTCAAATTACTAATAATATCTAGCATTTCTTATAGAGTTACAGGGGGTAACAAGAGTGATAAGTCTGGTGGCAGAGGAAGATACGTAGTGAAACTTACCCTTCCCTGACGAACACCTTGTGATACTGACCCCCAGTGTTTACAAAATGTTGCTTGAACGCATTGCTAATGTTTGAGATATTATCAACATTCATGTCAAAACTACTGTGGCTGCATTTATTTTTCCTGTATAAAAATCAAAACCTTCCACTTATTCTTAGGATTTCCTTGTTCGTTGTTTAGTTTATTATTTAAAAAATAAATAAAATAAATAAAATAATAAAATATAAATTAACTCCTTGTCGAATACTTGTACTTAACTTTATGTTTTAGAACGTGCATCATATTAATTGGGCCATTTATCAGCAAGCCCTGACAGCTGATTCTTCCCGCGCATCGAGACTATTTCCTGACGTACCGGTACTGTAAGGCTTATCTAACTGATCCTTTTTTAGGGCAAACGTTGTTTCTGGAAATGTAAGGTCAACTGTGTCTTTAAATTTCGTACAGAAACAATCGCATGCAATATTAGGACAGGTCTGGAAAAAAAAATCATCCCATTTTTTAAAATTAAAGTAAGTCTCTCTCTCTCTCTCTCTCTCTCTCTCTCTCTCTCTCTCTCTCTCTCTCTCTCTCACACACACACACACACACACACACACACACACACACACACACAAACCTGCCATCGGTGAGATGATTAACTCCGCACAGGACATATACGAGGTTTTGTATTCATCATAGTTTGTTTGTCTTTGTTCACAAGATATGTCAAAATGTAATTGATGGATTTCAATGAAATTTTGTGGATATGTGTGTCATGGGCCAAGAAAGAGGTGATGAAATTTTAGTGGTGACCTGACGAGTCTGGCATACGCGTTGGCGACGTTCCCTGAGAGCTGTTTAGTTATTTTTATAAAAACAAGATAGTCAAATACATAAATATATATAGACAGATAGACAGACAGACAGACAGACAGACACACACACACACACACACACACACACACACACACACATATATATATATATATATATAATCAATCTGTCTGTCCAATTAATATAAGTAGATAGATAGATAGGTAGATACTGTATATACAGTATATATACAGAGAGAGAGAGAGAGAGAGAGAGAGAGAGAGAGAGAGACAGACAGACAGACAGACAGACAGACAGACAGAGACAGAGAATTCTCTCTCTCTCTCTCTCTGTGTGTATATATATATATATATATATATATATATATATATATATATATATATATATATATATATATATATATATATATATATATATATATAATTTTGATTACAACATATACTAAATTATCGAAGTATTACCAAACGTCAGTTAGTCTATCGCTTCCCCAATGCTTCTTCAGAACCCAGTGTATTTTACTCCATATCCAATGAATTGAGTAACAACCTTACTCTTAGCATCGAGATTACAATTCTCGGTGATTTTAAGATATATACATAATATAGAATGGCTATTGCACTCTGTCAGGACTGACGATACTGCTCTAGAATGTGAGCTGTTTGCATGATCGATAAAATCTCACGCAATTGATAGAGCAACAAACAAAAATATCAGAAAATACTGACCATAACCACCATCCTTTGGTTCTACCATTGACAAATAATCCATATCAATACAGTATAGGAGTTATTTCTCCACTTGGACCCTCCAACCACAGTCTCATCAAAGCCTCAGTAGTCGGCTCCCCCAAACCTATCCATTCTTAACCTGTCATGGTGACTCGAAGGCACTTTGATAGGGCAAACTGGGATAGATGTAGAAGTTATCTTGCTGACATTCCATAGCACTCTTCTTCTCCAGTGATATCAGTTCTACCCAGTCCCACAAATGACAAAATTCTAGCTGGTATGGATTTCTACTTATATATATATATATATATATATATATTGTTCCATAGCCTATGATTTCATCATCCTTTGTACAATTCTAACGTACAGTATGCTGCATGTTTGATCACGAGCGTGTTCTACCTCACTCCCCCCTTCTCCCTTATAGTAGAGTAAGTCGTTCTTTCTGTTGTTCAGAGCAGGATTGTCAACTCTTTGTCCCCTATGGCTTCATTTGCGCGCCCTTCTTACAAGTTGTATCAAGCTCTGCCGGCCCCTATATAATGAGCTCAGTCTCTGCATTAATTGCCACTTAGATCTACTCCTCATTTTGTTCACATCTCTGTCCTCCCCTGTACAGTTGCTATTATTTTTGTGAGTGCTCAGGAAGTCTCCAACCATCTAGCTGCTGTGTAATTTGAGTATAAGTGTTATTACATTTTTTCTTGTACTGTATAGCGTAAGGTGTTAATTCGTAGGACTGGTAAAGTTTTTGTGATTCTTGTGATTTTGGTATCAGCCATTAATAATAACATTTTGTGTCTGTAATAATATATCTTGCATTCACTGAGCATTATCCGGTTTTCTCATTTTATCAGGGCTGACTTAGATACATTTACTCTTGCTAATTTCGTGTTAATAGAGGCTATTGCAGTTAACCATATATTTAACCAGTTTTTTGCCATTACATTATCCTTATGAGTCCTGAATGTTTAGTTGTTAGTTTGAGCATTAAACTTTAACTTGTAATTTTACCTAACTCTTTTGTTTTGAACCTGGAACCTTGCGGGACAGTTTTCTCTGTTCTGTAACATAAATTTGGCGATCTCTTATCAGGATATTCAGGATATTATCATAAGGATATTGCTTGATATTTTGTGACTGTGATTTATTCATCATGTCTACTATTACTACTCTTGATGAAGCCAAAGATTTTTTGTCAAATGTGCAAACAGTGTGTGATGTAGAAAACAGATCAAAGAATGAACTTAAGCTTGTTGCTCAACAATTGGGAATTGCTGTTCGCTCTCATCATTCTAAAGATCAAATTGTTGACATGATTAATGAAAGCTTGTTTAATGTAACTCCTCCAAATGAGCATACGCAGATTGAAATAGCTAAGTTACAGCTAGCCCTGCAGGAGGCTCGTGCTAAGGAGGCTGAGTTTCAGGCTCGTGCTAAGGAGGCTGAGGCTAAGGAGGCCGAGTGTCAGGCTCGTATTCAGGAGGCACAGGCACAGGCTCAGGCACAAATTGAACTAGCTAGGATTCAGGCAGACCATGAGTATCGCATGAAACAAAGTGGAACTGGATTATCTAGCTCTGATGATTTTGATATGGCTAAAAATGTTAAACTTGTCCCTCCTTTTAAGGAATCTGATTTAACAAAGTATTTTCAGTTGTTTGAGAGGGTAGCTACAGGTTTTAATTGGCCCAAAAAGTATTGGCCAGTACTCCTTCAAACTGTCCTCACCGGTAAAGCTCAAGTAACTTATGCATCTTTGCCTCAGGATCAATCTGATAATTATGATGTAGTTAAGAGCTTGATTCTTAAGGCCTATGAGCTTGTTCCTGAAGCCTATAGAGTAAAATTTAGGACAACTTATAAGCAAGATAAGCAATCCCATGTTGAGTATGCAAAAATCGAAGATCTGTTAGAACAGTGGTTAAATTCTAAGAATGTGGATTCTGATTTTGGTAAATTTAAGCAGATGATTTTGCTGGAGGACTTCAAAAGGTGTATTAATAACGATGTAAGCCTATATCTTGATGAGAGAAGAATAGATAATTTGTCTGATGCTGCAGTTTTAGCTGATGAATATGTTCTCACTCACAAAAGATATTCTAAAGAAAAAAGGAAAGCTGAGAGTAAGTACGTTGCCTCTACTCAGAGTACAGGTAACAGGAAAGAGAATAAAGATGATGTTTCTCGGGAAGTAAATACCAGCTTCACCTCTAGATTTCAGAAAAGTAAATGTACTTATTGTAGTAAGCTTGGTCATACTACGGAGAAATGTTTCAGGAGACAGCGTGATGTGAACAAAAAGGAGTCTTTTAATATTCAGTCAATTGGTCTAGTGTCCACTCTTGAGAGTTCCCAGAATTCTTTAACTGAGTTAACTGAACCTGCTTTGAGGGGTAAATTAAATTCTCATGATGGAGCTCCTCTTTTGAGCAGTAACGTGGGTGACGCTCTCAAGAGTTCATGTGCTAATTTCCTGTCTGATGGTTTTGTCAGTCCTCTGGACAGTAATGACAGGAAATCAGTTAAAATATTTCGTGATACAGGTGCTTGCAAATCCCTTATGCTGACCAGTGTTCTAGGCTCTAATGTTAATTCCTCTGATGAAACTGTAATCTTACAAGGTGTAAGGAATAATTACTTCTCTGTCCCTCTGTGCAGAGTGAATTTAGAGTCTGGTTTTGTTAATGGTTCCGTTATGGTTGGGTTGGTTGAGACACTCCCAATGTCAGGTGTAACTTTCTTACTTGGAAATGATATTGGTGGAAGTCAAGTGTGTCCAGCTCCTCAGTTGTCTAGTGAGCCAGTGGCTGCGACCCAGGATTGTGATGTCCTTGATGTGTTCCCTGCATGTGCTGTCACTAGGGCTAAGTCTAAAGTTACTGGTGACTTAGAGGATAATGATGATGATGATGTTATCCTAGCTGACACTTTTCTTGCTAATTTGGACCACTCACCAGATGAGGCAGTACCCCATAGTGTTGATAATTTGTCTCGTCAAGAGTTGGTTGAGTTGCAGGTTGCTGACTCTGAGTTGAAAGGTCTAGCTAACTCTGCTTACAGTGAAGAAGAGTCAGCCGGTGCTTCTACTTGTTATATATAAAGTCAGGAGTTCTTATGAGGAAGTGGAGACCCCCAACAGCATCAGCCGACTGTGAATGGGAGGTTGTACATCAAGTTGTCATCCCTCGTGTTTGTAGGCAGGATATCATTAGAGTGGCTCATGATTCCAGTTTGGCAGGACACCTTGGAGTGCGGAAGACTGTGGCACACATTTTGAAACACTTCTACTGGCCAGGTATCTTCAGAGATGTTTCCTGGTATTGTAAGTCTTGTCACACCTGTCAAGTTGTGGGGAAGTGTAATCAGACCGAAAAGGTTGCACCTCTAGTTCCCATTCCTCCTTTTGAGGCGCCATTCACCCGTGTGTTGGTGGATATTGTGGGCCCTCTTCCTAAGACTTCTTCAGGATTTTCTTATGTGTTGACCCTGATTGATATGGCTACTCGTTATCCTGAAGCCATTCCACTTAGAAATATCTCAGCAAAGAACGTGGTTAAGGAAATGCTAGGGTTCTTCACCAAGTTTGGTCTACCCAAGGAGGTACAGTCAGACAGGGGAAGTAATTTCATGTCAAATGTTTTCAAGCAGTCTCTGAAAGAGTTGGGCATCACCCAGATCACGTCTTCAGCTTACCATCCCCAGACCCAAGGAGCGTTGGAGAGATATCATCAAACACTCAAATCGATGCTCAAGAAATACTGTTTGGAACATCAGAAAGACTGGGATAAAGGTCTTCCATTCGTTGTATTTGCCGCAAGAGAATCTCCAAATGAATCACTGGGCTTCTCACCCTTTGAACTACTGTTTGGCCATGAAGTAAGAGGACCCCATAAGCTACTCAAGGAATGCTGGCTGTCGGAGGAAAATGACGTCAACCTGCTGGAGTATGTGATGAAGTTCAAAGAACGGCTGTCCACTGCTTTACAGCTGGCGAGAGAGAATTTAGGAGCTGCTCAGAAGATGAAGACTTGGTATGGTAAGAAGTCCAGGTTACGCAACTTTCAGCCAGGAGATCAGGTTTTGATTCTGCTACCAGTGCATGGGCAACCTCTTCAAGCCAAGTTTAGTGGTCCTTATTTCGTGGAGAAGAAACTCAGTGATGTCAACTATGTCATCGCCACACCAGATCGTAGAAAGAACAATCAACTTTGTCACATCAACATGCTAAAGTTATATCACAGGCGGGACGAAAATAACCCAGTCTGCACTGTAGCTGTTCCACCCGAGTCTGCAAGTGAAGTTCTCCCATGCAGCATGAGCCTGAGTAATAGTTTGGGGAAGAATCCTGATATCATGAATGATCTCCAGACTAAGCTTTCTCATCTACCTCCTGAGGAAAGGCAGGAGTTTTCGGCATTACTGCAGGAGTACCCGCAAGTGTTCCGTGCTACTCCAGGAAAAACCACTGTGTTGATGCATGATGTCGATGTTGGAGATGCAAAGCCAATTAAACTGCCTCCTTACCGTGTGAACCCAGTGAAAGTTCCTCTCATCCAGAAGGAGCTTGGCTACCTGTTGGACCACAAGATGAATGAGCCCTGTCAGAGCGAGTGGAGTTCTCCTGTCACTCTAGTCCCTAAGCCAGGTGGGTCACAGCGGCTTTGCATCGACTACAGACGTGTTAATCAGATAACCAAAACAGACACTTACCCTCTCCCTCGCGTGGAAGATTGCATAGACAAGATCGGAAAGGCTAGGTACATAAGTAAGTTTGATTTGTTAAAGGGATACTGGCAAGTACCTATGACTGAACGTGCTAGGGAGATCTCATGTTTTGTAACACTAGGAAAGACTTTTGCATGTTCTGTAATGCCATATGGTATGAAGAATGCACCAGCCACTTTTCAGAAGCTCATGAATGTTGGAACAGAGGGTTTGGCAGGGTGTGTTGTTTATATTGATGATGTATTAATCTTCAGTGACAACTGGAAAGATCACCTATGCCATGTCAGTAAATTTCTTGAGCATTTGGTTCAGGCTAATCTTGTAGCTAATTTATCAAAGTGTGAGTTTGGTCAAGCTAAAGTTCAGTACCTTGGGTACGTAATTGGTGATGGACATGTTGCACCACCAGGAGCTAAGGTTCTGGTTATAAGTGATCTTCCCAGACCTAAATGTAGGAAAGAGCTACAAAGATTTTTGGGAATGGTAGGTTATTACAGGAGATTTGTTCTTAACTTTTCAATTCTTGTATCACCACTTACAGACCTACTGAAAAAGGGAGTTAAATTTGTCTGGACCGATAACTGTGAATCCTCTTTCAACAAATTTAAAGCTATCCTATTAAGTCAGCCAGTGCTCGCTACTCCAAATTTTGCTAAGCTTTTTAAGATGGCTGTTGACGCAAGTGATACAGGAGCTGGGGCTGTTTTGCTGCAAGAGGATGATCAGGGTATTGAACACCCTGTATCTTATTACAGTAAGAAGTTCACTCCACCTCAAAAGAACTACTCAACTATTGAGAAAGAGCTTTTGGCCTTGATTTTGGGTTTACAGCATTTTTCATTTTATTTGTGTTCTGGTTTTGACCCCATAGTCATTTATACCGATCATAACCCACTGAAATTCCTTAGTAAGTTTAAAGATAAAAATCAGAGATTGACAAGATGGAGTCTACTTCTTCAGGAGTATTCATTAGACATACAACATGTCAAGGGGAAAGAAAATGTTATTGCAGATTGCTTATCTAGACTTTAGACAGATTGTTTTAGAGTAATCAGAAATTTCCTTTGTAAATTTCTTTTTCTTTGTGGGGAGGTGTTACATAGCCTATGATTTCATCATCCTTTGTATAATTCTAACGTACAGTATGCTGCATGTTTGATCGCAAGCGTGTTCTTCCTACTCCCCCCTTCTCCCTTATAGTAGAGTAAGTCGTTCTTTCTGTTGTTCAGAGCAGGATTGTCAACTCTTTGTCCCCTATGGCTTCATTTGTGCGTCCTTCTTACAAGTTGGATCAAGCTCTGCCGGCCCCTATATAATGAGCTCAGTCTCTGCATTAATTGCCACTTAGATCTACTACTCATTTTGTTCACATCTCTGTCCTCCCCTGTACAGTTGTTATTATTTTTATGAGTGCTCAGGAAGTCTCCAACCATCTAGCTGCTGTGTAATTTGAGTATAAATGTTATTACATTTTTCCTTGTACTGTATAGCGTAAGGTGTTAATTCGTAGGACTGGCAAAGTTTTTGTGATTTATGTGTTTTTGGTATCAGCCACTAAAAATAATAGTTTGTGTCTGTAATAATATATCTTGCATTCACTGAGCATTATCCGGTTTTCTCATTTTATCAGGGCTGACTTAGATAAATTTACTCTTGCTAATTTCGTGTTAATAGAGGCTATTGCAGTTAACCATATATTTAACCTGTTTTTTGCCATTACATTATCCTTATGAGTCCTGAATGTTTAGTTGTTAGTTTGAGCATTAAACTTTAACTTGTAATTTTACCTAACTCTTTTGTTTTGAACCTGGAACTTTGCAGGACAGTTTTCTCTGTTCCGTAACAATATATATATATATATATATATATATATATATATATATATATATGTGTGTGTGTGTGTGTGTGTGTGTGTGTGTGTATCTATCTGTCTGTCTATCTATCTAGGCAGCCCCGCACAGGGAATTACTACCGCCAAGGTAACGGGAGGCTCAAGGAATAGCCTGGATTCCATTTTCTCTCCTAGGCCTTGGTAGCTGGTCACACATCTTTGTGCCACAAACACCGGAGGGCATCAGGCTGCCCTCTTTATAGAACACGCACATTCACATTATATTGCATTGCCTTAATCCAGCTGTCCTCTCTCCAAAAAACACCGATCTTGTCATTACATATCATACACATTCCATAACACATCCCTGCTCCCTCCCCCCCCCATAAAAAGTACCATGGCTGCTGCTATACTGGGAATTAGTGCGGTGGTTTCTCGGGTAACCACCACCAGCAGGGCTGGGTTGTTTGCACAGGGCCCTCCCGGTCATCAAGTGACTGTGCCACCTCCAGTGTTGCGGCGCCCTATATCTGCTCGTCACTGCAGTAATGTTTCCTTTTGCAATATAAGGGGACTTCACTCCAACATCAACTCTGTTCAAATTTCCTCCAATTTGAACCCCCTGATCTGCTATTTTTGACAGAGACACAAATAAGCTCCACCTCTGATTTAGCTAGATTTAATTTTCCTGGTTATACCTTGATTCAAAATTTCAGACCCAAAGGAGGCGTATGTTGCCATGCTAAATCAGAAATTGCCCTGGAGGAGATTACTAAACTTAATTGTCCTTATATCGACTATTCCATATACAAATTAAATTCTTTTGGTAATTTTGATGCTTTGTTTTGAAGAAAGTTTGATTTAGCGAGATTTATTACTGCTTTCTTATGGTTTCTAGCAATTTTAAGCTGACAGAGTGATTCAGATTTTTTTTTTAATTTTAAGAAAGATTTATATGCTAATGACCTTAGAGCATTTGCTGTGGCACAGTTGCTCTCAAACCATTTTAGAGAGTTCGATCTTCTAGTGAACTGTTCACTTGATATGAAGGAATCCATACCAGCAAGAATTCAGTCATTAATGTGGGACTGGGTAGAATTGATATCACTGGAGAAGAGGAGTACCATGGAATATCAGCAAGATAACTTGTAAATCCATCCCAGTTTGCCCTATCAAAGTGCCATCGGGTCACCATAACAGGATCAGAACGGACAGGTTTGGGGGAGCCGACTACTGAGGCTTTGATGAGACTGTCGTTGGAGGGTCCAAGTGGAGAAAGTACTCCTATACTGTATTGATCTGGATTATTTGTCAAAGATAGAACCAAAGGATGGTAGTCATGGCAAGGGTTTTCTGATATTTTTGTTAGTTGCTCTATCAATTGCGCGAGATTTATCGCTTATGCAAACAGCTCACATTCTAGAGCAGTATCGTCAGTCCAAGACAGAGTGCAATAACCATTCTATGTTATGTATCTTAAAATCACCGACAATGGTAATCTCGATGCTAAGAGTAAGGTTGTTACTCAATCAAATGGATATGAAGTCATATACACTGGGTTCTGAAGAAGCATTGGAGGAGCGATAGACTACACTGACATGTTTGGTAATACTTCGATAATTTAGTATATGCTGTAATCAAAATTATATATATATATATATATATATATATATATATATATATATATATATATATATATATATATATATATATATACACACACACACACACACACACACACACACACACACACATATATATATATATATATATATATATATATATATATATATATATATATGAAGAGGATCACCAGGTAGAACACAAACATCGTGGCAAAGTTAGGCTCTTTAGTTGCTGACGTTTTGGAAAATACTTATTCCATCTTCAGATCAAAATCTACAATCGAAAAATATACACAGTTAAGATTTTTATATGTTATAACGATCTAAACAAGACAAAAAACCTGAAGTTACAAAAACGAAGTCCCTTAAAATATCGTGTTCGTAAATCAGTAAGTAATAAAAACTAAAATGAAAGAAAACAATCAGTGCAATACTGTAAAAAAAACTTGCCTAGTGTGGAAAACAAAACAGTTCACAGGAAGCCATGTCACTAATCGAAGGGTTAAAACGATACTGGTACAAAGCTTCCATAATGGGAATGTCCGTGTCATTGTTGCTGCCACCAAGAACTGTGAAGTGGGAATGTGAGAAAGGATGGTCGTGTTGTTGTGAGTGGTCCCGTATTGCTGAGTGTGGTGGATTGGTGATTAACTGGCCTGTTCGACCTGAACGACTTAAGTGTTCATGGATTCGTGTCTTTACGTGTCTTTTTGTTTTACCTATAAATGCTGCCCTACAGCTGGCACACGTGAAGAGGTAAACAACGGATGCTTGTAAGTGTGAGGGAATGGTGTTTTTTACCTTGAAAAACCTCCGGATTGTTTTTTTGGGTTTTAAACACAACTCTAAGTGACACTTGTGGGAAGTGTTCAGCTAGAAGTTTTCTAAGAGTGTTCCTCAGTGTGAAGCTAAGGGGTCCGGTGTATGATATGGGAAAGTATATAATGTTTTTCGGAACAAGCATCCGTTGTTTACCTCTTCACGTGTGCCAGCTGTAGGGCGGCACCAATCCACCACACTCAGCAATACGGGACCACTCACAACAACACGACCATCCTTTCTCACATTCCCACTTCACAGTTCTTGGTGGCAGCAACAATGACACGGACATTCCCATTATGGAAGCTTTGTACCAGTATCGTTTTAACCCTTCGATTAGTGACATGGCTTCCTGTGAACTGTTTTGTTTTCCACACTAGGCAAGTTTTTTTTACAGTATTGCACTGATTGTTTTCTTTCATTTTAGTTTTTATTACTTATTGATTTACGAACACGGTATTTTAAGGGACTTCGTTTTTGTAACTTCAGGTTTTTTGTCTTGTTTAGATCGTTATAACATATAAAAATCTTAACTGTGTATATTTTTCGATTGTAGATTTTGCTCTGAAGATGGAATAAGTATTTTCCAAAACGTCAGCAAATAAAGAGCCTAACTTTGCCACGATGTTTGTGTTCTACCTGGTGATCCTCTTCCTGTTACGTCTGAAATTTCCACTCTCCAAGTCTACAGTATAGCTGCAGTCCTTTCTCATCGTTATATATATATATATATATATATATATATAAATATATATAAATATATATAGATATAAAGATATAAAGATAAATAAATATATTGTTACGTTGTCCGCCTTTCCGTTCCCACGGATGCAGCCATTACAGCTGGGCTAGGGGATTATGCAGTATGTATCCGTGTCATTCGCGGAGTTTACATTAGCGAGTGTTACAAGTTCTTTTGTTTCTTTCGTTCCTGCCACTGAGGGCAATATTATTTAATACCATGCTGAGTATGCATTTGATTATTTTCATTGTCTTATGTGAGCTACCAGTATATTTAATGATTTTGCTTGCATTAGAAGTACCAGTTTATTGTAGAGAGAGGGGCACGAATATAAGTTCTTATTAATTAATTTGATTATGCGTTCGCGCTTGGCCGTGCGCGAGCCTTGATCAGAGTCAGTATCTTCCCAGCCAGCTTTAGTATCGGGTGTTTGTACACTCTCTCTCTCCCCAGTTATTTTTATGCCGAGCTGGCGTTTTCATTTAAGTTTATTTTTATTCTTTTTGTTGCTGACTGAGGAAAGTAGTTATTTTATTTTGTTTTGTGACCTTGTTGTCTTTGGAGGGCCAGTCTGGCTCACCGTAGTTTCTCGCTGCCTTAATTAACGTTCCCCCAACACACGTACATACACACACACCCCTAACCCCTACACTGTTTAATCCCATCTCTTTGCACAAGGCTAGTGAGAACTATCGTGAGCCATTAACTGCGTTCCCCCTTGGACACGGGTTAAGTAGAAGTCGTCACCACCGGAAGTAAGTGGGAGGTGTTCCTGTATACTGTCTCGGGCGGTATTACTTCCGGTAGTGACGATAGTAGGCTAGATCTATAGGTAGGCTGTTCCGTTTTATTATCAACGTACAGAGTGTTGCGTTCTTAAGTAAGTACCTTTCCGTTGCGCAGTTTTTCTCTAGTTTGCGGAGTGTCAGTGCCGGGGTCTGCGTTATTTTTGCAACGCAGTGGAGGCCGATCATCTAAGGCTGACTTGTTGTCTTTTTTGTAATAGCCCCGGGCTGGCGCAACCGTAACAGTGGCGACCTCGCCAGGATATCCTAACAGTGCCTTCTTCTTGCTAGGATATCGTTACCTTGGCGTTCTCTGTGCTTTGAGGTGAAGTTGATGTGTTTGTAGTTTCTCAGTCAGCATTAGTATTTCATTATTGAGTACTGCCATTGATTTGTCGCCATGGAGTCACGCGTGTCTACACCAGATCGCGTACGTGCTGAGTCACCTGTGGATATGGAACAACGAGAGGCACATAGCAAAGGTACTCCCCGTGTGAGCCCTGAGTTTGACTATGGGGCTGAGCTGCCTCGTTTCGCTACCCCACTATTACCATCTATGATGCCGCCGAGCCAGTTTAGAGCAGTTCCCCCGGGTATGTCTGGTGCTTTCCCTGGAGCTGTTCATTCCACTCCCATATACCCTAGAGTCTTGTCACCGGAGGCTCAGTTGCAGTTGGAGTTAAAAAAGATGGAGATGCAGCGTGCAAAAGAAGAGAGGGAGATGGAGATGCAGCGTGCAAGAGAGGAGATGGAGTTGCAGCGTGAAAAAATGCGATTTGAGCTGGAGAAGACTCGTTTGGAGGTGACTGCCAATAGACCAACTTCAGATACCCAAACCTCAGGCCGTGCAGAGGATAGGGAGAGTTGGTTCTCAAGGAGTCTAAAATTAGTGCCAGCATTTGATGAGTTGAAGGTGACAGAATAGTTTGTTAGATTTGAGAAGAAGGCTAGGGAGTTTGAGTGGCCAAGGCAGCGCTGGGTGGGGTTGGTATCTAATGTGCTGAAGGGAAAAGCTTTGGAAGTGTATAATAGGTTGAGCCCTGAGGATGTAGATGATTATGATGAATTTAAAACAGCTATCCTGAAGGCATATGAACTTAGACCAGAGGCTTATCGGTTGTTGTTCCGTGGTGCTCGAAAAGGCCTGCTGACACCTATATGGCCTACGCTAGGTATCTGGAGGAGAGGTTAGACGAGTGGTTGCTGAGTGAGAGCGCCACTTCGTATAACGAGGTGCGTGAACTGCTTTTGATGGAACATTTTACCAACATGGCTGACAAAGAAATTGGTGTTAAAATTAGGGAGAAGAGATTTAAGACCGTGAAGGAAGCAGCGACGTGGGCTGATGACCGGGTGTTTGCCTTGCGGAGTATGGGGGTCAAGTATGCTAATTTTCAGTATTCCAGGGAGAGGACTGTGAGTGGCCCTGCCTGGGATAAATCT
Source organism: Coenobita brevimanus (assembly GCF_032717465.1). Taxonomy (NCBI): domain Eukaryota; kingdom Metazoa; phylum Arthropoda; class Malacostraca; order Decapoda; family Coenobitidae; genus Coenobita; species Coenobita brevimanus. Next base: position 10,302,138 of record NC_137006.1, read on the forward strand.
CCCGTGAATCAGTCCAAGGGAAGTTCAGAGGAGAAAAAGAATTCAGGGAGAAAGAGCCCTGTATCCAGTTCGAAGCTACTTTGTTACTTTTGCAAACAGTGTGGGCACATCAAGCCTAACTGCCCTAAGTGGAAGGCCTCCCAAAATGCCAAACCAGTGGCACTAATTGTAGGTTCGAGTCAGGTGAACGAGAGGAGTTGGGAGAGTGGTAACGGTGAGGGAGAAGTCTGTGGAAAGCTGGAGTGCAGCCGGCTGTGCTCGCTGCCAGCTCAGGCTGAAAAGGTTACCCAACATGCTACGCCACCTCCGGATGAACTGCCTCAGAAATCGTCCCTAGACTGGTGTAAACCTTTTATATGTCACGGCACAGTGAAAATTCATGGGATCAGTTATCCAGTTACTGTGGCTCGTGATACCTGTGCACAACAGTCTGTGTGCAGAAACGTGACTGGAGGGCCTGTAAACTCAGGGAAGTATGTGCTGTGTACAGGCATGAACTCAGATGAATACTATGATTATGTTCATGTGGAACTCGATTGCCCCATTGTTCAGGCTGCAGCTCAAGTAGCTGTTGCTGATGTAATGCCAGTAGAGGGGATTGATTTTCTGCTGGGGAACGACCTGGCTGGGGAGAAAGTATTTCCATCTCTTCCCCCACCAGTTGTTGTGGCAGAGAAGTGTTTTGACGCCCCAGAAATTGGTATTGAAGTTGATGCAGAAGTGGAATCCATGTTCCCGGTCTGTGCAATTACACGATCTATGGCACAGGTTGCAGCCCGGGAGGAAGAACTGGTGAAGTCACAGGTTCTTGGGGTCGACTGCGATGAGGCAGGGCCACCAATGGAGGAACCTAGTGAGCAGAGTGTTGCTGTGGTGGGTGAGGAGAGTGGGAATGCGTGCATGGGTGCCGCCCCACTTCCCACTCAGGACACTAGAGGTGGTGCTGAGTGTGTCTGCGTGGAGACTGAACCCAGCCCACCGACTGAATTAGAAGAATTTCAGGACGCTGGGGTCGACTGCGAGGATGCAGGACCTCCGTCAAACGCGCCTGAGGAACAGAGTGTTACTGTTGAGGGTAGAGGTGATGATGTCAGTGTGGAGTCTGACATTCCTCCCCCTGTCGAGTGTACTAGAGGTGACACTGAGATTGATCGCCCTTCGCAATCCAGTGTCCCGACCAGTCCCTTATCTCAGTCCTCAGTAGAGCTGGCGGGTGTTGGGCCAGCAGAATTGAGGGTGAAGCAACAGGAGGATGTAACATTAAAGCCCTTGTTTGCTCGAGTAGGGGAAGAAAGAAGTATGGAGTGTGGTAAGGAGGAGTTCCTGATTAAAGACAATGTTTTACATCGCTGATGGACGCCCACTGGCGCCACGGTGGATGGAGGAGTGGGTGAGTTAGTGCAGGTGGTGGTTCCTGTGCAGTATAGGGTGCCGTTAATACAGTTAGCACATGAGGGACCTTTAGCGGGTCACTTGGGAAACAGAAAGACAGTGCAGCGCTTAAGATATAATTTTTGGTGGCCAAGTATGCCGGGACAAGTTGCTGCGTACATCAAGAGCTGTCACACGTGTCAGATAGTGGGCAAGCCTAATCAAGTTCTTCCTGTGGCCCCTTTGATTCCCATTCCTGCAGTTGAAACTCCGTTTACCCGGGTAATCATTGATATTGTGGGCCCTTTACCTCCTACTTCTGCTGGAAACAAGTATTTGTTAACCATAATGGATGTTACAACGCGATACCCAGAGGCTATACCAATCAGAAGCATGCAGGCGAAGTCAGTAGTCAAGCAACTTATCCTGTTCTTTACTCATTTTGGCCTGCCCAAGGAGTTGCAGTCAGACCGTGGAGTGAATTTTACATCTAATTTGTTTAAGCAGACAATGACAGAGTTGGGCATCAAACACATTTTGTCCAGTGCCTACCATCCGCAGTCACAAGGTGCCCTGGAGAGGCATCATCAGACCTTAAAGACCATGCTGCGCAGCTTCTGCTATGATAGTGGAAAGGATTGGGACCTAGCGGTACCCTTTGTTATGTTTGCAGTGAGAGAGGTACCAACTGAGTCGTTAGGGTTTTCACCCAATGAGTTAGTGTTTGGGCACAGAGTTCGTGGTCCCTTGGATGTGGTGCGAGAGGCCTGGAGTAACAACAAATCTGGCAACCAGGAATCCATGCTTGACTATGTCTGCCGCACTCGGGAGAGACTGCATTGCGCTTTAGAGCTTGCCCGTGACCATCTAATCGGGGCTCAAGCGAAAATGAAGGCTCATTACGATAAGAAGGTCAGAAGTCGTGAGTTTAAGCAAGGAGATGAAGTTTTGGCACTGCTGCCCATGCAAGGAAAACCTCTGGCGGCTAGATTCAGTGGTCCTTATATTGTGAAGAAGAGAGTTGGGGAACTTGACTATCTAATTGTTACCCCAGATAGGCGGAAGAGTACTCAGTTGTGCCACATTAATATGTTGAAGCCATACTACCGCCCAGTTGATTCTCATTGTGGGATGACTGCTGATGTCTCTCACCGGGGGATGTGAAGGACGGGGAAAGGAGGACGTGGCATCAAGGGAACGTGCTGTGGAGGGAGCTGTTGGTGCCGGTGATGTGAGTAGTGGACCAGGGTTACAGCCACAGTCCCTGGAAGGTGACTTTGGAGTGGACGTTGAGGGAACCAGGGAGAGCGCTCCTGTAGTTTTGGTGGTTGGTAGTGAGTTGGAGGAGCAGGAGGAAGTGCTTAGTCGTGGTGAGATGTTACCAGCTGACCTATGGGAGGGCAATGGTTATGCAGCTCTGGTGGAGAAATTGCGACACCTTGAGCCAGTAAAGCGAGAAGAGCTGTGCAACAGATTGTGGAAACATCCGAAAGTTTTTGGAGATTCACCGGGATTGACAACTTGGGCTACTCATGACATTGACGTTGGGGATAGTAAGCCTGTAAAATTAGCTCCCTACCGCATCAACCCTATCAGACAGAAAGCTCTCGATAATGAGATCAAGTATATGTTGGACCATGGATTGATCAAGAGGAGTTTCAGTGAGTGGAGTTCACCAGTTACCTTGCAGCCGAAGCCAGATGGGAAGGTTAGGTTGTGTGTGGACTTCCGGAAGGTTAATTCACTGTCTAAGACCGATGCTTATCCTTTACCTCGGGTCGATGACTCCGTGGACAAGATGGGTCTTGATTCGAAAATTTTGATCCAGGGCTCAAAATTTTCCCTTGGGGAAGGGCGTGTTACGTTGTCCGCCTTTCCGTTCCCACGGATGCAGCCATTACAGCTGGGCTAGGGGATTATGCAGTATGTATCCGTGTCATTCGCGGAGTTTACATTAGCGAGTGTTACAAGTTCTTTTGTTTCTTTCGTTCCTGCCACTGAGGGCAATTTTATTTAATACCATGCTGAGTATGCATTTGATTATTTTCATTGTCTTATGTGAGCTACCAGTATATTTAATGATTTTGCTTGCATTAGAAGTACCAGTTTATTGTAGAGAGAGAGAGGGGCACGAATATAAGTTCTTATTAATTAATTTGATTATGCGTTCGCGCTTGGCCGTGCGCGAGCCTTGATCAGAGTCAGTATCTTCCCAGCCAGCTTTAGTATCGGGTGTTTGTACACTCTCTCTCTCTCCCCAGTTATTTTTATGCCGAGCTGGCGTTTTCATTTAAGTTTATTTTTATTCTTTTTGTTGCTGACTGAGGAAAGTAGTTATTTTATTTTGTTTTGTGACCTTGTTGTCTTTGGAGGGCCAGTCTGGCTCACCGTAGTTTCTCGCTGCCTTAATTAACGTTCCCCCAACACACGTACATACACACACACCCCTAACCCCTACACTGTTTAATCCCATCTCTTTACACAAGGCTAGTGAGAACTATCGTGAGCCATTAACTGCGTTCCCCCTTGGACACGGGTTAAGTAGAAGTCGTCACCACCGGAAGTAAGTGGGAGGTGTTCCTGTATACTGTCTCGGGCGGTATTACTTCCGGTAGTGACGATAGTAGGCTAGATCTATAGGTAGGCTGTTCCGTTTTATTATCAACGTACAGAGTGTTGCGTTCTTAAGTAAGTACCTTTCCGTTGCGCAGTTTTTCTCTAGTTTGCGGAGTGTCAGTGCCGGGGTCTGCGTTATTTTTGCAACGCAGTGGAGGCCGATCATCTAAGGCTGACTTGTTGTCTTTTTTGTAATAGCCCCGGGCTGGCGCAACCGTAACAGTGGCGACCTCGCCAGGATATCCTAACAGTGCCTTCTTCTTGCTAGGATATCGTTACCTTGGCGTTCTCTGTGCTTTGAGGTGAAGTTGATGTGTTTGTAGTTTCTCAGTCAGCATTAGTATTTCATTATTGAGTACTGCCATTGATTTGTCGCCATGGAGTCACGCGTGTCTACACCAGATCGCGTACGTGCTGAGTCACCTGTGGATATGGAACAACGAGAGGCACATAGCAAAGGTACTCCCCGTGTGAGCCCTGAGTTTGACTATGGGGCTGAGCTGCCTCGTTTCGCTACCCCACTATTACCATCTATGATGCCGCCGAGCCAGTTTAGAGCAGTTCCCCCGGGTATGTCTGGTGCTTTCCCTGGAGCTGTTCATTCCACTCCCATATACCCTAGAGTCTTGTCACCGGAGGCTCAGTTGCAGTTGGAGTTAAAAAAGATGGAGATGCAGCGTGCAAAAGAAGAGAGGGAGATGGAGATGCAGCGTGCAAGAGAGGAGATGGAGTTGCAGCGTGAAAAAATGCGATTTGAGCTGGAGAAGACTCGTTTGGAGGTGACTGCCAATAGACCAACTTCAGATACCCAAACCTCAGGCCGTGCAGAGGATAGGGAGAGTTGGTTCTCAAGGAGTCTAAAATTAGTGCCAGCATTTGATGAGTTGAAGGTGACAGAATAGTTTGTTAGATTTGAGAAGAAGGCTAGGGAGTTTGAGTGGCCAAGGCAGCGCTGGGTGGGGTTGGTATCTAATGTGCTGAAGGGAAAAGCTTTGGAAGTGTATAATAGGTTGAGCCCTGAGGATGTAGATGATTATGATGAATTTAAAACAGCTATCCTGAAGGCATATGAACTTAGACCAGAGGCTTATCGGTTGTTGTTCCGTGGTGCTCGGAAAAGGCCTGCTGACACCTATATGGCCTACGCTAGGTATCTGGAGGAGAGGTTAGACGAGTGGTTGCTGAGTGAGAGCGCCACTTCGTATAACGAGGTGCGTGAACTGCTTTTGATGGAACATTTTACCAACATGGCTGACAAAGAAATTGGTGTTAAAATTAGGGAGAAGAGATTTAAGACCGTGAAGGAAGCAGCGACGTGGGCTGATGACCGGGTGTTTGCCTTGCGGAGTATGGGGGTCAAGTATGCTAATTTTCAGTATTCCAGGGAGAGGACTGTGAGTGGCCCTGCCTGGGATAAATCTCCCGTGAATCAGTCCAAGGGAAGTTCAGAGGAGAAAAAGAATTCAGGGAGAAAGAGCCCTGTATCCAGTTCGAAGCTACTTTGTTACTTTTTGCAAACAGTGTGGGCACATCAAGCCTAACTGCCCTAAGTGGAAGGCCTCCCAAAATGCCAAACCAGTGGCACTAATTGTAGGTTCGAGTCAGGTGAACGAGAGGAGTTGGGAGAGTGGTAACGGTGAGGGAGAAGTCTGTGGAAAGCTGGAGTGCAGCCGGCTGTGCTCGCTGCCAGCTCAGGCTGAAAAGGTTACCCAACATGCTACGCCACCTCCGGATGAACTGCCTCAGAAATCGTCCCTAGACTGGTGTAAACCTTTTATATGTCACGGCACAGTGAAAATTCATGGGATCAGTTATCCAGTTACTGTGGCTCGTGATACCTGTGCACAACAGTCTGTGTGCAGAAACGTGACTGGAGGGCCTGTAAACTCAGGGAAGTATGTGCTGTGTACAGGCATGAACTCAGATGAATACTATGATTATGTTCATGTGGAACTCGATTGCCCCATTGTTCAGGCTGCAGCTCAAGTAGCTGTTGCTGATGTAATGCCAGTAGAGGGGATTGATTTTCTGCTGGGGAACGACCTGGCTGGGGAGAAAGTATTTCCATCTCTTCCCCCACCAGTTGTTGTGGCAGAGAAGTGTTTTGACGCCCCAGAAATTGGTATTGAAGTTGATGCAGAAGTGGAATCCATGTTCCCGGTCTGTGCAATTACACGATCTATGGCACAGGTTGCAGCCCGGGAGGAAGAACTGGTGAAGTCACAGGTTCTTGGGGTCGACTGCGATGAGGCAGGGCCACCAATGGAGGAACCTAGTGAGCAGAGTGTTGCTGTGGTGGGTGAGGAGAGTGGGAATGCGTGCATGGGTGCCGCCCCACTTCCCACTCAGGACACTAGAGGTGGTGCTGAGTGTGTCTGCGTGGAGACTGAACCCAGCCCACCGACTGAATTAGAAGAATTTCAGGACGCTGGGGTCGACTGCGAGGATGCAGGACCTCCGTCAAACGCGCCTGAGGAACAGAGTGTTACTGTTGAGGGTAGAGGTGATGATGTCAGTGTGGAGTCTGACATTCCTCCCCTGTCGAGTGTACTAGAGGTGACACTGAGATTGATCGCCCTTCGCAATCCAGTGTCCCGACCAGTCCCTTATCTCAGTCCTCAGTAGAGCTGGCGGGTGTTGGGCCAGCAGAATTGAGGGTGAAGCAACAGGAGGATGTAACATTAAAGCCCTTGTTTGCTCGAGTAGGGGAAGAAAGAAGTATGGAGTGTGGTAAGGAGGAGTTCCTGATTAAAGACAATGTTTTACATCGCTGATGGACGCCCACTGGCGCCACGGTGGATGGAGGAGTGGGTGAGTTAGTGCAGGTGGTGGTTCCTGTGCAGTATAGGGTGCCGTTAATACAGTTAGCACATGAGGGACCTTTAGCGGGTCACTTGGGAAACAGAAAGACAGTGCAGCGCTTAAGATATAATTTTTGGTGGCCAAGTATGCCGGGACAAGTTGCTGCGTACATCAAGAGCTGTCACACGTGTCAGATAGTGGGCAAGCCTAATCAAGTTCTTCCTGTGGCCCCTTTGATTCCCATTCCTGCAGTTGAAACTCCGTTTACCCGGGTAATCATTGATATTGTGGGCCCTTTACCTCCTACTTCTGCTGGAAACAAGTATTTGTTAACCATAATGGATGTTACAACGCGATACCCAGAGGCTATACCAATCAGAAGCATGCAGGCGAAGTCAGTAGTCAAGCAACTTATCCTGTTCTTTACTCATTTTGGCCTGCCCAAGGAGTTGCAGTCAGACCGTGGAGTGAATTTTACATCTAATTTGTTTAAGCAGACAATGACAGAGTTGGGCATCAAACACATTTTGTCCAGTGCCTACCATCCGCAGTCACAAGGTGCCCTGGAGAGGCATCATCAGACCTTAAAGACCATGCTGCGCAGCTTCTGCTATGATAGTGGAAAGGATTGGGACCTAGCGGTACCCTTTGTTATGTTTGCAGTGAGAGAGGTACCAACTGAGTCGTTAGGGTTTTCACCCAATGAGTTAGTGTTTGGGCACAGAGTTCGTGGTCCCTTGGATGTGGTGCGAGAGGCCTGGAGTAACAACAAATCTGGCAACCAGGAATCCATGCTTGACTATGTCTGCCGCACTCGGGAGAGACTGCATTGCGCTTTAGAGCTTGCCCGTGACCATCTAATCGGGGCTCAAGCGAAAATGAAGGCTCATTACGATAAGAAGGTCAGAAGTCGTGAGTTTAAGCAAGGAGATGAAGTTTTGGCACTGCTGCCCATGCAAGGAAAACCTCTGGCGGCTAGATTCAGTGGTCCTTATATTGTGAAGAAGAGAGTTGGGGAACTTGACTATCTAATTGTTACCCCAGATAGGCGGAAGAGTACTCAGTTGTGCCACATTAATATGTTGAAGCCATACTACCGCCCAGTTGATTCTCATTGTGGGATGACTGCTGATGTCTCTCACCGGGGATGTGAAGGACGGGGAAAGGAGGACGTGGCATCAAGGGAACGTGCTGTGGAGGGAGCTGTTGGTGCCGGTGATGTGAGTAGTGGACCAGGGTTACAGCCACAGTCCCTGGAAGGTGACTTTGGAGTGGACGTTGAGGGAACCAGGGAGAGCGCTCCTGTAGTTTTGGTGGTTGGTAGTGAGTTGGAGGAGCAGGAGGAAGTGCTTAGTCGTGGTGAGATGTTACCAGCTGACCTATGGGAGGGCAATGGTTATGCAGCTCTGGTGGAGAAATTGCGACACCTTGAGCCAGTAAAGCGAGAAGAGCTGTGCAACAGATTGTGGAAACATCCGAAAGTTTTTGGAGATTCACCGGGATTGACAACTTGGGCTACTCATGACATTGACGTTGGGGATAGTAAGCCTGTAAAATTAGCTCCCTACCGCATCAACCCTATCAGACAGAAAGCTCTCGATAATGAGATCAAGTATATGTTGGACCATGGATTGATCAAGAGGAGTTTCAGTGAGTGGAGTTCACCAGTTACCTTGCAGCCGAAGCCAGATGGGAAGGTTAGGTTGTGTGTGGACTTCCGGAAGGTTAATTCACTGTCTAAGACCGATGCTTATCCTTTACCTCGGGTCGATGACTCCGTGGACAAGATGGGTCTTGATTCGAAAATTTTGATCCAGGGCTCAAAATTTTCCCTTGGGGAAGGGCGTGTTACGTTGTCCGCCTTTCCGTTCCCACGGATGCAGCCATTACAGCTGGGCTAGGGGATTATGCAGTATGTATCCGTGTCATTCGCGGAGTTTACATTAGCGAGTGTTACAAGTTCTTTTGTTTCTTTCGTTCCTGCCACTGAGGGCAATTTTATTTAATACCATGCTGAGTATGCATTTGATTATTTTCATTGTCTTATGTGAGCTACCAGTATATTTAATGATTTTGCTTGCATTAGAAGTACCAGTTTATTGTAGAGAGAGAGAGGGGCACGAATATAAGTTCTTATTAATTAATTTGATTATGCGTTCGCGCTTGGCCGTGCGCGAGCCTTGATCAGAGTCAGTATCTTCTCAGCCAGCTTTAGTATCGGGTGTTTGTACACTCTCTCTCTCTCCCCAGTTATTTTTATGCCGAGCTGGCGTTTTCATTTAAGTTTATTTTTATTCTTTTTGTTGCTGACTGAGGAAAGTAGTTATTTTATTTTGTTTTGTGACCTTGTTGTCTTTGGAGGGCCAGTCTGGCTCACCGTAGTTTCTCGCTGCCTTAATTAACGTTCCCCCAACACACGTACATACACACACACCCCTAACCCCTACACTGTTTAATCCCATCTCTTTACACAAGGCTAGTGAGAACTATCGTGAGCCATTAACTGCGTTCCCCCTTGGACACGGGTTAAGTAGAAGTCGTCACCACCGGAAGTAAGTGGGAGGTGTTCCTGTATACTGTCTCGGGCGGTATTATCTATAGGTAGGCTGTTCCGTTTTATTATCAAAGTACAGAGTGTTGCGTTCTTAAGTAAGTACCTTTCCGTTGCGCAGTTTTTCTCTAGTTTGCGGAGTGTCAGTGCCGGTGTAGCGTTATGATCTGTCCCCCTGTCCGCCCCCTACGGCGCATGCGCGGGAGTTGCCAGAGGCCGCCACAAATATGCCATTTGTCCTCTGATCTCTGTAGTGGTAACATGATCGCAGCCTCTCGCCCTTTGTTTACAAACGGCAAATGGTCATTCCGGCTTCTCTTATCATTCGTCTCAAAGCTTTCTCGGGTAAATTCCCCCCTTAAATTAAATTAGATTAGGCGGAAAGCAGTAAAAAATCGAATTTCTAAGGTATGAATGAGTTAGGTTGGATAAACATTGATATAATGAATCATCTGGGGACGAGTTATCTAATCTGTTAGGCGTGAGGGTTGCCTTAGCTTTGTATCTTTACAGGAATGAGTCAAGCTCGTACTGTCCCGTGTATTAAACCATTTTTATCATACATATCCTTGAAATTAGAAATAGTTTTGGCACACACTACCTCATTCGGTTGTGCATTCCACTGATCAGTTGTCCTATTAGGGAAACTGAATTTCCATACATCTTTATCAACTCTCTTTTTATGCTGTATTTTGCAATGTCCTCTTGCTGATGCTTCACACATATGACATATATTCATTTATGTCTATTTTCTGTTCCCGTGATATGCATTTATATAGCATAATCATGTCTCCTCCTCCTCTCCTGCAGCGTTGGTAAATTCAATCTTTCCAGTCTTTCAGTAACTTAAATCCCCTAAGCTTGGTACCCATCTTGCAGTGGCCCGTTGTACTTTTTCAATCTTATCTGTGTTTTTTGAGATGAGGTTTCCAGACGACTGTGATGCATACTCCAGAGTTGGTCTGATGAATATCTTCCTCAGCATATCTTCATTTATATATGTGAATGCTATTCTCATACTAGCAAGCAATGTATACTGTACATGTTTCGTACCTTCTCACTGATGTGATCATCAGGAGATAGTCTGTTACTGATAATTACTACTAGGTCCTTTTCCTTTTCTGAAATGTGTAGGGTTGATCTTCCTAACTTATAATACCAATCTGGTCTTTTCTCACTTTTACCAAATTTTATTACATGACACTTATCCACATTAAATTCCATTTGCCATTTATTGCTCCATTCATGAAGCTTGTTCAATTCCTCTTGCAGCTCTTTGCAAGAATCTATGTTAGTAATTTTCTTTTGAATTTTTGCATCATCTGCAAACATATTTAGATAGCTTCCTCTCTGCGTTATATATTCACTTTAATACCCAGCCAACCCCTTTTAAATGCCATAGAGTCAATAAGTGGCTTGGTGCTAGCTTTTCCTTTTCCTTTTTTTCCAATTATCCAATCCAATCCCTTTAGTTTTGAGAAATCTTACATCTCCCTTTAGTTTTGAGAAATCTCACATAAGAGTGTTAGGCTAGTCCAGTATAGTTCAAGTTCAGTCAATGTGAAATAAAATTTAGCCTCAAAATTTCATTTATGGAAAAGTACTTTTAACTCCAAACACTATGAAAACAGTATGCACTCCAGTAGGGTATGCTTAGTGAAGTTTCCTGTTCACACTGTTACAGCACTGCTACTGATTCAATGGATAATGATAAAGTACAAACCCTTATCAGTTACCTTACTGAGATCACTTCAGATACTAGTTGTTATGGGAAATAAAATAAAAAAAATCCTAAGTTAGGTTATTCAGCACATTGGGTACATTACTACACATCACTGATTGGCATATTTTAATACCAATCGTTTATTTAAATCTGCACACATGTGCAGTAACATAAACCCTGTCGTGTCCAGTAGCACAGGATATATTTATATACTGTACTATCAGTGGAAATGCATTGAACACAGTAATAAAAAAAAAAGTTAGCACCAAGCCAATGAAAATATGGCACTGAGGTGGAAGGGGGTTGGGTGGTTATTAATGTGAAAATATAAGGCTGAGAGATAAGACACATGAAGTACAAGAGGGAGTGAATAATAAGCACCAGAACCAAGCTAAAACAATGACTACATGGCACTATAATGGAAGAAGGTTTGGTGGGTACTAAAGTGAAAATGTAAGGCAGAGAGGTAAGACAGATAAAGTACAGGAGCACAGTGGGAAGAGGGGAAGGATGGAGATTAAAGTGCTCCTTTTGCCACAAGCAGGGATACTGAGGAAGTATTCTGTCCCCCCTCCCCAGAGGGGTACTATCAATGGAAACTAAGCCAGCTCCCAGTCACGGTTATCTCACGAGTCCTTTCCCCTCGGGGAGGGGGGGATAGAATACTTCCTCAGTATCCCTGCTTGTCGTAAAAGCCGACTAAAAATCCTTCCCCTTTTCCCCCTCTGCTTCTTGTACTTTATCTGTTCCACCTCTCTGACATATATTTCCAATACCCACCCAAGTTAGTGCCATATAACTTAGTCATTGAATGGAATTGAATATTAAAAAAAAAAAAAGAAAGAAAGAAAGGAAAGCGAGCACCAAGCCACTCAATGACTATATGGCAGTACAATAGGAGTTGGGTGGGTATTAAAGTGAAAATATAAGGCAGAGAGGTGGGACAGATAAAGTACAAGAAGCAGAGGGGGAAAAGAGGAAGGATGAAGATTAAAGTGTCCCTTTTAGACAGTTTTTACGACAAGCAGGGATACTGAGGAGGTATTCTATCCCCCCCTCCCCAGGGGGAAACTTAGTCATTGAGTGGCTTGGTGCTCGCTTTCCTTTTTTTTTTTTTTTTTTTTTTTAATTATTCCATTCCATTTCATTCCATTCCATTCATGAGTCCTTTACTCATCCCTCTTAACCACCTGTGAGGTCTACAAATACCTGTACACTAGTCAAATTTAACACAATGAGAACTACTCAGCTACAGACCAGTATCACTGACCAGTGTTGTAAGATACTAGAAAAGCTGATAAGGGAAGTTTGGGTAAAACATCTAGAACATGGTATGATAAAAGAGAGGCAGTTCGGTTTTAGGAAGGGAAAATCATGTGTTACTAATCTTCTAAGCAATTATGACAAAGTTAGAGAAACATTACAGAAAAGAGAAGGATGGGTGGACAGTATCTATTTAGATTTTAAAAAGCATTTGACAGAGTACCGCACCAAAGACTTTTATGGAAGCTGTACCATCAAGGAGGTATCCAAGGCAATGTCCACTGTTGGATGCAGGATTTACTCAGAAAAAGGGAAATGAGAACAATATTAAGGGGAACTTACTCATCATGGAGGGAAGTGACCAGCGGAGTGCCACAGGTCTCAGTTATGTTTTTAGTATATATAAATGGCATAGATAGTAATATTGGAAATGGAAGCTATCTAAATATGTTTGCAGATGATGCAAAAACTCAAAAGAAAATTACTAACATAGATTCTTGCAAAGAGCTGCAAGAGGAATTGAACAAGCTTCATGAATGGAGCAATAAATGGCAAATGGAATTTAATGTGGATAAGTGTCATGTAATAAAATTTGGTAAAAGTGAGAAAAGACCAGATTGGTATTATAAGTTAGGAAGATCAACCCTACACATATCAGAAAAGGAGAAGGACCTAGGAGTAATTATCAGTAACAGACTATCTCCTGATGATCACATCAGTGAGAAGGTACGAAACATGTATACACTGCTTGCTAATATGAGAATAGCATTCACATATATAAATGAAGATATGCTGAGGAAGATATTCATCAGACCAACTCTGGAGTATGCATCACAGTAGTCTGGAAACCTCATCTCAAAAAACACAGATAAGATTGAAAAAGTACAACGGGCCACTGCAAGATGGGTACCAAGCTTAAGGGATTTAATTTACTGAGAAAGACTGGAAAGATTGAATTTACCAACGCTGCAGGAGAGGAGGAGGAGACATGATTATGCTATATAAATGCATATCACGGGAACAGAAAATAGACATAAATGAATATATATCATATGTGTGAAACATCAGCAAGAGGACATTGCAAAATACAGCATAAAAGAGAGTTGATAAAGATGTATGGAAATTCAGTTTCCCTAATAGGACAACTGATCAGTGGAATGCACAACCGAATGAGGTAGTGTGTGCCAAAACTATTTATAATTTCAAGGATATGTATGATAAAAATGGTTTAATACACGGGACAGTACGAGCTTGACTCATTCCTGTAAAGATACAAAGCTAAGGTAACTCTCACGCCTAACAGATTAGATAACTCGTCCCCAGATGATTAATTATAACTATGTTTATCCAACCTAACTCATTCATACCTTAGAAATTCAAATTTTTACTGCTTTCCGCCTAACCTAATTTAATTTAAGGGCGAAAACTACCCGAGAAAGCTTTGAGACGAATGATATGAGACGCCGGAATGACCATTTGCCGTTTGTAAACAAAGGGCGAGAGGCTCCGATCATGTTACCCCTACAGAGATCAGAGGACAAATGGCATATTTGTGGCCGCCTCTGGCAACCCTCACGCATGCGCCGTAGGGGGCGGACAGGGGGACAGATAATAACGCTACACCGGCACCTTAACACATCTTCCTATATAAAATCGTCGAACTTTCTATCTATCTGTCCGTCTGTCAGTCAGTATGTAAGAATGTATGTCTTCTCCCTTCCCGTTTATGTTGTGCTATAATTCCATCGCAGGCTCAATTATCCTTGGAAAAACTTCTTAAACAATTTTGTTTTTATTACAGGTAGGTGTTACTGAGGAGGGTCAAGAAGGCCTCGAAGTAACCAAATATAAGCCTCCTCATGCAAATGACATCGTTTTAATTTTACTACGGGAAAGCTCGGTTGAGTTTATTCTGATAATAGAGAGACCATTTATATTGATGAGTTATTGAAGGTTATTTATTTGCCGGACGCTCCCAGAGGTTTGTCTATATTAAACGGATTTCTCTTTGAGTCACGTAAATTTACCAGGAAACTATCGCTTCTCTTAATGTGCCCCAGCTAGGCCCGTGCCGAACCACGAAAGTGAACCTTGTGTTTAGAGCCTCCAGATTTATAAAATACAGTTTATAAAGAATATGCGTGCCCTGCATATATGTCACAAAACATGTAGGGAGGAAGACAGTAAACGAACACAAACAAATGCTAATAATTTTTCAGCTTGTAGACCTCCAACATCCCACAGTAGGCTATGCATCTGTGTGTGTGTGTGTGTGTGTGTGTGTGTGTGTGTGTGTGCGTGGTTTTACTAGTGAGTGAGGTTACATTAACTGTTCGTTGCCCTCCCTCTCCACTTACCCTAATCCCACTTATTTAATGACATACAACTATATGCAAAGACTAACTGTATATGTGTTTATTTGTGGCTTTTGGAGTCTGGCAAATACATTGAACACTGTTCGCGTTAATTTGATTCCTACAAATCGAAAAGTCTCTCCTACTTTCCTTAAAATTATCTATTGCCAAGAATAAAGAAAAAAAAGTCCTTGGACTGAAGGAAGGAAGGAATAATGAAAAAAAAAAAAAGAATCAAGCCATAATATAGCTATATTGCACTAAGATAGAAGGGAGAGGGGCAGATAATTATAATAAATGTGTGATATGAAGTGTAGTAAGAAAAGTCATAATACTGGAAATAGAAACAGTGGAAGAGTCACCTGGGAAATCAGTAAGTTGAGGGGACAGAAGGAATGGGGAAAGGAAGGGGAATGCTGCAAAACGTTGTTGGAATGTAGACGGGCAGTCAAGAAAAAGATGAAGGATAGTCACAGGGAGTCACATTGTGGGCAGGTGGGCTGAGGATCATGGCTCATCCAATGACCATGAGTTAGGCGTGTATGACCTGAGTGAAGACGAACAAGGGTTGTTTTCCATCGACGATTCCGGTGGGTTGTTGTGTGCCAGGGAAGAACAAGGGTTTAACACTATGAAGTTTGTTGTGAACCTGTTGGTCCCATGAGAGATTGTCAACGATCACGGAAGAGGCGGGTTAGGAAAGGGGAAACAATCAGAAGCCGGTATGGTGCGAAGGGAGGACCCAGTGGAGGAAGCAGAAGAGCACGCCGACTATCCAGCCTATTCATTACCTGGAATACCAATATGGCTGGGAACCAAGCAGAAGCGAACCGACTTTTTCTTAGCAGAAAGACGAATCAGCCACTCCTGAATCTGGGTGATTAGAGGTGAGAAATGGTGAGCAAGGAAGTGAGCGCACTGAGATTATCGGAAAATATAACAAAGGTGGAGGAAGAGAACATCAGAAGAGATTTCAGAGCAAAAAGAATAACATATAGCTCTGCAGTAAGGATACTGGCAATGGAGGGAAGTGTACTGTGAAAAGAAGAGTCAGGGAACACAACATCAAACCCAACACGATGACAAAATTTTGAGTTGCCAGTGAAGATATGCATAGCAGAAGAGTGACAGGACATATGCTCGAGAAAAAGGGAGTGAAGGATATCTGAGGGAAGAAAAGACTTAGAGCAAGGGAGAAAAGAAGGCCAGACCACAGCAGGAGGCAGAAGCCAGGGTGGGAAAGAAACTGGACATAGTGGAAGAATAGGAGGGAAGATAAAATCAATTGACTAAAGAAGGATGGTGACCCTATTGGAAATGGAAGAAGGAAATGGGAGGTCAAATTAAAAGAGAGCTGAAGAGGGCTGGGAGGGCAGAGCAATTCGTAGGAAACTGAACGAGACGTGTATAGGACGTGACAGTGAGAAGAGAATGATGACATGAGAGGGGAGAAATGCCTGACTCAGCACAAAGACTTGAAGAGGGAATCGACCGAAAAACATCAATAGCTAAAAGAAGACCAGTATGATGAACAGGATCTAGCTTCGAAAGTGTGCAAGTGAAGGCAGAAGAGTAAACCTGGCAACCATAATTAAGTGTGGAAAAAATAAAGGCTGAATGAAGACGAAGTGTGATGCGATCAGCACCCCATGAAAGATGAGACAGTGTTTGTAGGAAATGAACACGACGAAGAGTAGAAGACTTGAGGGAAGAGATATGTGCAAACCAATTTAACCGAGAGTCAAATGTGAGGCCAAGAAATATGGTAGAGGATCGGTAGGGAAAAGCGATCCTATATAAGTACAGAGAAAGCTATGGTATGGTTCGCGAATAAGTAAATGTTACTGCACAGGACTTAAAGGTAGAAAAACGAAAACCATGAGTAGTAGCCCATGTGGAAGCTGCATCAATGGCAGGCTGAAGGGATTCAAGTCGAGGGAGATCTGAATCAGCAGCTTTGTTAGCTAAATCATCAATATACAGAAGGCCGAAACAGAAGGGGGTCAATATGAGACAACGCCATTTATAGCAAAAAGAAAAAGAATAGTACAAAGGACGCAGCCTTGGGGGACACCATGCTGGTTAAAGGCACGGGAAAGGTGCTCTCTTAGATAGACAGGAAAGGTATGGAGGGAAAGAAAATTCTGGAGAAAATCACCCATGTTACCATACAGACCAAGGGAGCGAAGGCAACGAAGAATATGATACCTCCATGCCATATCATAGGCTTTTTCTAAATAAAAAAAGACGGTAATGATCGACTGGCGGAGGGAAAAAGCCAAACGGATGAAATATTCGAGTTTGAGAAGGGGATCTATTATGCTGCGTGGTTTGCAATACCGAAACTATATGGGAGAAAGAAGACTACGGGACTCAAGATGCCACATGAGCCTAGTATTGACCATCCATTCAAGCAGTTTACATTAACAGCTGGTTAAGGTTTTGGGATGGTAATCTTGAGGATGGTGTCCAGATTTATCCAGGTTGGAGAAGTGGGAGGATGATCACTATACTCCAGTCAGAAGGAATGTAACCTTTCGTCCAGAATTTATTATAAATGGCCAAGAGAATGGATGTGGCTTGTGAGAGAGGTGTTTTAACATAGTATAATGAACACCATCAAGCTCCTCACTCGTATTCTTACAAGATTTAAATGAAGATGATAATTCATGAAGAGAAAAGGGACCACTAAGAGCTTCCTCAGCTGACAATATAAAAGAAATCAGTACGGATTCAGGATCAGAGTTAAGCCATTGGCTCGCAGACTTCCTTTGCGAGGGATTTTGCTGGAAGGGTGCTTGGCGTGCCACCCTCCGCCTGTCAGCTCATAGTCACGAAGCTCATAGGTCTCTACTCTGGGTTCCCGTCTTTATAAAATTTTGAAAATGTCCAATTCCGTCCTATATTGAGGACACTAGGCACCAGTGGGTTAAAGAAACTGGTAGATTTGCCAGTGTTTAACTCACTTGCTCCTGTGCAAGGGATTTTGCTGGAAGGGTACTATGCATATTGCCCTCCGCCTGTCGGCTCATAGTCGTGAAGCTCACAGGTCCCCACCCTGCAGTTCCCTTCTTTATTAAATTTTGAAAATGCCCAGTTCTGTCCTATATTGAGGACTCTGGGCGCCAATGGGTTAAGGCGGAGAAATTCTTGGGAGAGATGAGACCAACTATTAATGAGACTAAAATAATTACCTAAGGCATATGCAATTTAGGAAGCATCAGCTACAGACTGGCCATTGATATAAAGAACCGGGGTTTGGAGTGGGATATGTTTGCCTGATAATCTACGAAGTCAGGACCAAATTGCTGCAGTAGGCATATTTACAGTACAGAGTTGGAAGAAACATAGTCTCTCCAACTAGAACGTTTGCCCTGGCAAATGATACAATGGAAGGCAGTGAAGCTAGGCAAAATATGAGGAGGCTACGAATCCATACAGGGATGGACTGTTTACACTGTTTATGGAGAAAATTTTTGCAATCGGCACGTTTCACACGAAGAGATTGTGAACAAGCAGGAGTCCACTAAGGAACATGTTTAGCAGTTGATGGTCGCATATCATGGGGAATGGCAGTGACGGCAGCATTTAAAACCTGGACAAGGAAAAAGGACAACATATCTTGTGGAGACAAAAAAGGTGAAGGAGGAAGCGGGGGCACTGTAAGAGAAGAAAATAACTCCCAGTCAGCAGCATGAAATGCCAATGAGGGAGACGAGGAAGAGGCCTGTAAGAGGCAAGAGAGAGTTTAATGGGGAAGTGATCACTAAAAAAAGTGTATTCTAATACCAACCAATGAAAATGGAGAGAAACCGAAGGTGAGCAAAGGGACAGATTCAAACAAGAGAGGGAACGAGTATGGAGTTCAAAGTGAGTAGGGATGCCAGTGTTAAGGATAAAACGATCTTGATAAGAAATTGTTCTAATAAAAGCCCCCTAGTGGTGATCACAGAGTCGCCTCACAGGGAATGTCAGCAATTGAGGTCACCAAGAAGAATTGAGGGAGGAAGGGTTTGAAGGAACGTGACAAGATTAGGAAAATGAAGAGGGATAGAAGGAGAGAAATAGAGAGAACTAACAGTGATCTGCCAATGGAGAAAGACACGAGCTGAAGTGTGAGGGATGGATGAAGAAGTAGGAAGAGGTTCAAAGGGGACATCATTGCGGATAAGGAGGGCAGTGTTTGATGTAGGAGGGGATCCAAGAAAAGTATAGCTAGGAATAGGAACCAGAGAAGTATGAAGAAAGGTATCCAGCAGGGGGAGAAGAAGAGAATTATGGAAGCAAATAAGAAAACACAGGTCCATATGATGACTATGGAAGCGTCTAATATTCCACTGGAGGAGTGCCAGAACTACGGAAAATCAGGTGTGGGAAGAGTGCAGAGACTGCTAACGGTGTTGAGAGAGAGAGTACCCTGGAGGCATAGGTAAATCAATAACGGAAGAAACTGGGGAAGATAGGGAGGACGAAGAAATCATAGAGGAGGCAGGTGTTGAAAAGAAGAAGAGTGAGAAACAGAAGAGAGGGGAACAGGAGGTGCTGAAGAGGTAGAAATGGAAGGGGTGTGCAGGAGAGGTGAGAGGAATGGGAGTAGGGGAGAGTGAGGAAGGGGGGGAATGTACAGTATATCTGCAGTGACAAGGGTAGGCAAAGAAGAGGTACGGTAAAGATAACTGATGATACTCTGCAGGGATTCTGCTTCCATACAAAGGTTGAGTGTGAGCTGGTGGTATAGTATTCTGGTGCTGTTGTCTGGAGGAGGGGGAACACTGGACAGGTTGTATAGGCTGAGTAGTTGAGGAAAGGGGGGACAGTCCAGGAATATGAGATGGAGAGGATACAGCAGCATGTTTATGTTTGTTAGCTCAGGGAGAAAAGGTGAGGGAGGAGAAGAAAGGGAGTATAGAGTATGAGGGAGGTGGGGTGGAGAGAGCAGAACAAACAAGAGAGGGAAGGGAAGAAGAGGAATCAGGAAGAGAGGCATGAGTGGCAAAAGAATCTGAGAGAGGAACAGAAGTAGACACCATATGAGCTAGGAACTTGTGATATAGGAGTGGGTCTTGTTACATGAACATAAGAGATGCCAGGTGAGAGCCTTAAACAATGTGCCTGAGGAGCTTCATGGAGGGTTAGTCCCGTTTTTCACATGATGTGAGACACTTCTGCTTCAAAAACGTAGGTGGGACATTTCTTGTAGGAGGCTGCATATTGCCCCCCACAGTTTGGACAGGACTGGAAAGTAGACATGCAGGTGCATGCTGGGTGTCTAGCCTGCGAGCAGTTGGGGCAACTAGCTGTAGACTGGCAGTGTTTTGCAGGGTGTCCAAATTGCCAGCAGGAAGTGCATTGACAAGAAAAAGGAACATATTCCTAGATGGAAAGGACTGTGTCTGCAATAAAAACAGAAGAGGGAAGGTCACAGGACTCAAAAACTGTCTTGACGATATTTGCTGGTTGTTGGCGGCGTCCTTTGGGAGCGATTGTATATCACTGTACGAACAGGATTTGGTGATGCTGTTCAGAGAGGATGAGTTTTACGTCGTCAGCACATTCGGAGGGAGATCTACTCCCAAAAGAGATGTACGAGGGTTTTCGGACAGTACCATCAAGGAATTCAATTGAACATCTGGAAAAACAGGGACTGGATTCCCTGACGAGTCCACTAATGTTCTGACTTTCTCTGCTTGTGCAGCATTCTGGACTTTGAGGAGGCGAGAGCCGTTCAGTCTTACAGAGAACGTTACATCAAAGCCAACCTGCCGTAAAGACAGGTCATCCGTTGGGAAGTAATATAAAAAAATTGAGACCAGTTCTGGGGTTAAAAAAAAGAGGTGATTGAAGTAGCAGTAGTGAGTTATGAAGCAGAATAACAACAGAATGAGGAAGCTGAAGAAACAGGGTGGATAGATGGGGGAAGGCATGGAGGTAGATAAGGTGCAAGGGTTGTTATGTATGAAGAACAGGTAGATGGAATAATATATGGAAAGGACTGTGAGACAGGAGTTGGTGTAGATGAGCAGGAAGAAACAGGCAGGGGAACAATGGAAGAAGTTGGAGAAGCACTAGGAAGAGAAGCTGGGGTCGTCATCGGGGTAAAAAAATAGTCAGAGCTGAGGGAGGGAGAACCTGAAACCATTTCTATAATTTTACTTAGGAAGGAAAAGGCTCATCATGACTGTTGAAAAAGAAAGGATTATTTGGGTGGAACGCAGAGTCTAGAGGCCCAGCCAATGACCCAAGTAGGGATCAAGCTCCAAGTATGCACTCCCTACCTACCCTAGAAGGGACAGCAACACCTTGTGGGAGATCTAAGTCTGCCAGGGCAATGATGGGCCACCGGCATTTGGCCGAGAGTCCTATCGCCAAGCAGCAGCACCCCCGGATCCGAAAGCGGGCACTTATCAGCAGTTCCGCCCCTGCAGTGGTCCTCCTCTGCAAAGGTCCACACACTGGGGTGGTGGTGAACCACCAGGGTCCCTACAATTGGCCAGACCAATAGCCCACGGGCACACCCTTATCCAGCCTGTTGCAACTTGAGGTCACTGTTGAGAATTTTGATGAATGTGGAATTTTCCAATTTTTTTAATGCCAAAGATAGAATAGAGACGATAGGAGAAAAGGAAAGAAGCAATAGTAGAAGATTAGGAGCCTTGCAAAATTAGTTGAGGCAGCGACAGGGACTCAAGAAGAGGGGAGAGAGTAGAGCAGACTGGAGGGGTGAGTGCGATATCCACCTAGCAACCTGGCTCCCACACACTTTGGAGGTCATTATTTTACCCTGCTATAGCTCCGCTACACGTTGTCACAATTGACATCTCTGAAGCTCCCCCCCCCCCCGGACAACAACGAGCAAGGGAACAGGAGGGTCCTTGGACTGAATACACTAGAACTAACTAAGAGGAGGGGAGATATTGTGTGGGACTAAATAAGTGAGAGAGGTGTGTTGTAGGAGGGTAGTGTGTCGTCGGTGGGTGGTGAGGTAACAAAGTATGGTAATTTTTAACAAATTTAATTAATTCTTTCCACTCCTATGAGGATATTTCTACTATATCTTTGCTTCCGCTTGATGATTTCATTTGGTTTAGGACACCCGGAGTTTTGGAGGAGTTGGAAACGTGATATAAGTTCTGTCCTGTGCAACCCCGACAGTTATGTGAAGTTGTAGAGTTGATGACCATGGGAATCGTCAACAGGAGATAATTATCCTCTTTCACTTTTATGTCTTAATTAATTAGTTCCTGATACCGACAGCCAGTTATATGTAGCTTAGGGAATATCCTGTAGCATATTTGTGGTTAGAAATCATCTCGAGAAACAGGCAACCATTATTTACCCTTCCAGTTACCCCGTCAGTTTCATGGCGTATTATATTGTACTCTTGCAACACCAGACGAGTTTATTGAGCTTAAGAGGGACCCATTCTTGGAACTAGAATAAGACTTGTTTAAGTGGCGTGTTGGATAAGTAGCCAAATAGCATCATGAGGAAAGCTTGCAAAGCTGAATGTCAAGAGAGCAGTCACCCACCAGTTTTACACCTTTAGTTGTTGATGGAGAGAGTTACATTGATGAAACCAGTCGACTCCACTGTCCCGTTACACAAATGTTCCTCAGCTTCCTCCGCATAATTCGAAAAGAGGATGGGATAAGCACAGCTTCTGCCAGCAACCATCCGTAATCACGTTCAGATGCGTCTGATTTCAAGGTAATTAAGCAAGAACAACAACGGCATGTTTAGTTCAGTGACGTTCAATTGGCTTCCATTTTAACTCAACGATAATTTAACTGTTCACGCCAGTACTAAGTCTTGGTTGTATCAAATTCGATGAGCCTTAGATAAGAGGCAAGAATGAAAGTACTTGGTTGCTGGCTGGCTATACCCTCCAATCTGACTACACTTGGCTATCAGCTGTGTTGAAAATATGCCATGGATATTCGTTAGGTTAAACAAACAAGTCATATCGTAGGACACGATTGACAGACAGTATGTAATATCTATCATCTGTGGTGTACAACTATTTCAGATAGAATGTGCACAAGTGCCTTCGGACCGTTGGTATAGCACGTGAGGGAGGGATAAAAGAAAAAAAAAAAAGAATGAAAGAAAGAAATGTCAAAAAGAATGAAAGAAAGAAACGTCAATGAAAGACCCCAAGGACAGACAAGGAAAGATGAAGAATATGTGAACAAAAATGTGTGGAAATGAGATGTGCATGAGCAGGTCCGGGTGGGAGATGTAAATGGGAAGGTATGCATGACTCGAAAGAAAAGGCATACAAAAGGAGAGAGAGAGAGAGAGAGAGAGAGAGAGGAGGAGGGAGGGAGAATGATGGGGAAGAGAGATATGAATGAAAACTATCTCAGTAGACCTGAAAAACTAAAGTAAAAGACACATCTTACTTGTTTTCTCCTTTGCTTATATTTCTTCTGAAGGATGATTTATTATAGTCAAATTAGGAAACATTTTCAAACTAGAGTTATTAGATAAGCCTTCACTAACCCCCCTCATCACCAGAGAGTTCTCCTAAGCTCAGTAAAATCGTCTAACAGTTACAAGAACACTGAATACCTTATCGGACTGAAGGGGTTAAGTCAGGCTTCAGAGTTTGTAATACACGCTAAGATTCCATCATCCATGTGAGGAATAATGATAACGATTACTTTAGAAGCCTTAGATTACAGTTGAGGCACCTGGTACCGGAGGGGCTGAACCGACAAAGCCTAGTTTTGCGCTGTTTAAGGTTCAACTAGATGAAACGTTTCTCCGTTGTTTTGATGTATACATCGTAACCATTATGCTGTATTATATCTACTGAATCATCTAGTGGAGTGTTTTTCAATGACATAATTTATACACCAAAGTCTGATTTTTGTAATATTATATTGACAGTTATTTATCAAACCTAGCTACCTAACCCACTTGAAAATTTTACTGGCGAGGAAATGTGTCCGAAACCATCATTAGGTAGAGGATACAAGCCTGTAATAAACTGGTCATTATTTGAGATATAGTTTCTTCTTAATGAATTTCTACATTCTGATTTTCACCAAGGTTTTGGATTTAGAATCGAAAAGGTGAACCTTAACAGAAATTAGGATATGAATGCAAATATTAAAGTATGGACACCTACCAATCCCTCAGTGCCCAGTAGGCTAATGCTTGAATGGAATAATATGGGCTGGAAAGGAAGGTTTAACCCGCGGCGTCCCGTCGACGTTTTTTAACATCCACACGTTTTGTCACTGCCAATCCCGTTGACGTACATAAACGCGAAAAAATTGCAAGGTCCCTAATTTGCACAATTTTCAATTTTCACGAGTCATTTTTGGTACGTATACATGTGACACCTTCCTCAACAAGATGCCAGGCAGGGACAATGCCTTACCCAGCATGACCTCCTCCCCCCCCTGCATGCCATTGTTTCAGCAATTCACCTGTTATCAGTGACCTGGCCAGTATAGCCATGTCATGCCACAGTACGAAATTCAGGGCCAGAGTGATTCCCCAATCAATGACAATGTGGAGGACAAACTTTACATGGCATTAGAGGAAGAAACAGTTAGAAATGATGATCAGGTAATGTGGCCAAAAAAGGTCAGGTATTAGTGAGTGAAACAATGCTTATAATGCCTATATTACTGCTTGAAAACCAATATACTCTTGTACTACATATAAATTCGTACCAAGTAAATAAATAAATACCGTTTATGAGTGGTGTGAAATAGTTATCCTCCCATAGAACTCGTTTTCTTTGGTGCCAGCCTGATAGAAAACCCAGTAAGGTAAGGAGGTACTCCTACCTGTAATGAGTATTTTAAACCTCAGGTGAGCGATTTCTCTATGAATTTTCGATGTTTCTCACCAAAAGCGAAGGTTTGAGCCAAAAAAATTTTTTTCCTAAAATGGTCGGGATTGGGGGGAGTCAGTGGTGGAAAAGTGGTCGGGATGGGGCGGGTTAATATTTGAGGAAGATGATTTCTGAGTCAGACTTCTCTGTCTCTCAGGCAACACCATCTCTTACTCTTCACTTTGACTCCTGTGGACGTCCTCAAAGAAGCCGTGGAACTGATGTGACACATATTTGCAGATGTCCTTCAAATCCTTAAGCTTCCCTGGTGCAAGCCCTGACATTATTGAGGTACAAAGGAGTACAAAGGAAAGCAAACAGCAACAGACCTATTGGTCCTTTTGAGGCTGATTTTTATAGAGAAGAGTATCACTATAATATCTAATTCTACAAGTTGAAGGTAAGGATAGTAGAGCAAGAAGGCTCTCCTCCACTTTTTTCCTGCTCTCCCTCACTTTTTTCCAGACAGCTTTTCTCTATCTGAAATAGAGAAAAACTGGCAGGAAAAAAGTGAGAAGGACCACTATGCAGCATGGAAAAGCTGAAATGGATTTTTCATAGGAAAAACTGAAAATTGGTAACCTATATTCTGTCCTACAAAATCTATACACAAGTGTCAGTAAGCTACAATTATCATTATCATTATTTTTTTGTGTGTGTCCGACACTGGGCATAGGCTTTACAGCCTGCTATCAAGGCCCAGCAGTCCTCCTACATACCATACACCCCTACATGTCACCACTTCGGCGCTAACACCCACCGTCCATATTGAATACATGCTAGGGCTGTCTCATACAGGACTAGTGTATTGGTATTAGCGGGGGTATTTTTATGACATGTTGGCGGGTCTTCTGGTAGATTAGTAAAGCCTGCTTTAGTGAAATTCAAATCCTTAAACTGTTCCCTGCCCCAGCGGGGATTTGAACCTGGGACCAGTAGGACTGCAGGCCACCTCTCTACCGATTGAACCACCGCCTCACGATCTGAAATTGAGAAAAACAGCTTACATTATTATTCAGTCATGAAGGCTTTTAGCTGGGGATTTGAAGAGAGACTTTTAGCCATGTGATTTTTGAATGTCACCACTGTACTGCAATCAACGACATCCCTGGGCAGTTTATTCCAAATGTTAACAAAATGTTAACATGTTATAATGTTTGGCATCATTATAATGGAAATGCTTTCCAGTGATTTTAATACCAATTACCTCTAGTGTAGTTTGAACGATCAGTTGCAAAGTACTTGTCAATATCCATATTATCAATTCCTTTAATAATCTCGAATACTTGAATCAGATCCCCTCGTAGTCTGCACTTTGGTAGGTTAAATATATTTAGCTCATTTAATCGCTCCTCGTATGATTCGTTCCTCAATCTGGGTATCAGTTTTGTTACTCGTCGCTGCACTCTCTCTCTCTCTCTCTCTCTCTAATTTTTCTATATCTTTCCTGTAATATGGGGACCAGAACTGCACACAGTACTCTAGATGTGGACACACTAAGGAACTGTGCAGGGTTAGAATAATATTTTCAGATTTGAACTCAAATGATCGACCTATTAATCCCTCGTTGTTAGCTTTCTTTATAGCTTCTGTGCACTGTTTACTTGCCTTCAGATCATATGTTACAATTATTCCTAGATCCTTTACATGGTTTACATTCATGAGTTGAGTCACAGACGTTTATTTCTGACCATTTTCGCACAAAGCCTCCTTAAGAGCTGATCTTTTCTTGGGCTAACACGACCTTACATACCTGACTGCTGAATCCATTCGGGAGGTCTGTCTAACCTGCTGGATGCCGACTGGCCATTTTGTGCCCCTCTTAGACATTGCTACCTGGACTGGCATTGGGATGCTATGGTCGCGGCTCGCGATCTGAGGTTGTCATTATCGTGCCCTGGCAACCTACCCGTCAACAGTGCTCCGATTTTGTGTATAATATGGTACGCTTGTGATTCGTGTATAATATGTTCGTGTATAATGATGCGATTCGTGTATAGTATGATACGAAATCGGACTCGCTGTTGACAGGTAGGTTGCCAGGGTACGATAATGACAACCTCAATGTCGTGCATGGGGACTGTAGGTAAAGAGAAAGCTAAAAGGTCAGTCTCCTTCCTCTGGTCCTTCTGCATCTAGATGGGCACCATATCATACACACCATAACCTGGCTTCACCTTGATGCCCATCTTATAATCATTTGACAAGACAAAAGCATTTTGGCATCCTTGAACTATCTGTTCTAACAGCCAACCTTGGTCAGTACACCCAAATGCCACATGAATCACGACCTTATTGTCACTCATAAGAGGCTTGCTTTACCGCTGGCATTTGGTATCCTGCGGTGGAGCAGGAGTGGAGAAAGCGTTTGCTGTGAAAACAGAAAATGGCCGATGTGGTGGTTATATCCCTTTAATATAAAATGCTTCAGTTATGATTACTGTTGAGACATTAGGACAGCTGTATATAGATGGTGCAAGGAAACTCGATTCACAGACAAACGTTTATTCCCGACCAGTTTCGCACAAGGCCTTCTTGTTAGGCGCTGATCCTTTCAGGGGCAAACACAACCTTACATACCTGACTGCTGAATCCATTCGGGTGGTCTATCTATCGGGCTGGGTGCTGTCTGACCCATTTTCACTCCCTCTCGGACATTGCTACTTCGACTCCAGCATGTGACCATACCACATCTCTTACACATTTGTTGTTGTTCTCGTTGTTTGTCAGTGGGCATGCACAGAGCCTCCAGACCTTTTCTATGTAATTTTTCTATATTGATTTCTAGTAATGTTGTGTATAATAGGGTGACAAGAGTGGTAGGTATGTGCCTGTGATTTTGTGTGTGTGTGTGTGTGTGTGTGTGTGTGAGAGAGAGAGAGAGAGAGAGAGACAGAGAGACAGAGAGACAGACAGACAGACAGACAGATAGACATTTAGGTAGACAGGCTGAGAAACAAACATAACAAGTGCTACATGTAAGAATCAGAATCCTTTGATATTCTGAGTTAAGGACAAAGAGCGTGCTAGTCATTTTAGAGATATTTATACCTCTACAGAAACAAAAAAAAAAAAAGGAACATTTTGACTGACCAAAGCAACACAAACACGCATGTATAAAAGAGAGAAATCTAGCATTCCATCACACTGCATCATTCTTACACTTTCAAACGAACTGTTATATTTTGGCATTCTCATACACAAATAAAGTGATCAACATGTTAGGGAAAGTAGGTGATACTGTAAATCCAGAAGTCGTGCCGTGGTACACACACACACACACACACACACACACACACACACACACACACACACACACACACACACACACACACACACACACACACACACACAGATTTCTAAGTGCAAGAACAGTGATTTATAAAGTATGAGTATAAACAATGAATTTTAAAGACCAAAGACTAGTCTATAGATTATAAAATTACGTAGTATTTCGTAAATTGATAAAGTGACTGATGACGTGTAGACAAACAATGATTCATACAGTACCAAAGCAACTAATAAAATACAAGGACATACCAGTCAAAGTGAAAGAATGAAATATTGTATTGTAATAATATAAACTAATATAGCACAAGAACAGAAAAAATATGTCAGAAAATGAATTTACTAAGCTGAAAAAACGGGCAGTGATTAGGTACTGTACAAGGATAATTATTATAAACAAAGTTAACAAACTACAAGAAAATGAAAACTGCAAGATATCTGGAGAAGAGATGTCAGCACTTAAGTCTTTGTAAATCACTATCACATTTATTGGCAGCTTTATGTTTTTCTTTTATGTTCAGTTGCGGTCGTTAGTAACTTTGCACTCTTGGGCGGTCATTTCCTCTTTGTTCACTCAACGTGTCAATACTCTAGGAGAAGACTGGGACTTAGCCAAAACTAATTGTCTGCCTTAATGAGTCTTGTTTGGTTTAATCACCCTCGTGCCATCGCCTTTCCACAGCGCAAAAGTTTTGTATTGCACAAAGTCTTTTCGTCATATTTTTTTATACTAGTGAATATATGTAATTAAACTTTTCATCCAAGTTTCATCAAACTTTGTTTAACCTCCACACATTTTATCCTCATGAATAGCACTGGGATTACAGTCATTGTTTTCGTTTTCAATGGGATATTGGGAAAAAATACACGAAAAACAAAATAGCTTTTGCATCTCGGCAAGGATGATGAGGTGGATGGATGAGGTTGAGTGACATATATATGAGGGTGACAGTTTGTCAGTTGAGGAAGGAGGTAGGGATGACATTTAGACGAATTTCTTGTAGCCACCCCATCCGGAATTTAGGCATCTGGAGACAGGCAGGTAGAGACAAAGAGATAGGCAGACAGACTAACAGATGGAGAGTTAGGTAGATAGATTGATACAAGAATAATGGTCGAATATTTCTTTACTGACTCCTTCACTAGACCAAGAAAACATACTATTACATCACTATAACCATGTTACTAACAGGATTACTGGGCATTATTTCCGAGTTCGAGAAAGCCAGTGGTGCAGTGGTAACATATCAAACTCTCAACTGGAAGACGAAGTGTTTGATTATCAGCCAACCAGACTCTTGCAGGAACTTTCCCTTTTGTCTCTGTTTACCCAGCAGTACAAGTGGGGAGCTGGATGGTATATTCGACTGTTGTGTGTTGTAGTGTAGAGGGGAAGTTTGAACCCCAACAAAAACTATTACCTGTTTTAATGATCAGTTCTAACAACTTTTCATCATCCTTCCCTTCTCTTTTCCATTTTGATGGCTCTGTTGCTACTTCTACTGAAAAAGCAGAACTCTTAGCTCAGACTTTCTCCTCCAATTCCACCTTAGACGATTCCACTGCTGTTCCTTCATCACTTTCCCCTTATGACTTCCTCATGGCTGACATTAAAATTACTTCAACTAATGTATTTCTTGCCGTCACTGGCCTCAGTACTATCAAGGCACATGGGCCTGATGGGTTCCCTCCTGTTGTCCTCAAGAACTGTGTTCCTGTGCTTACACCCTGCCTAGGTAAACATTTTCACCTTTGTCTATCTACTTGTACCTTTCCTTCTTGTGGGAGATTTGTTCTCATTCAGCCTGTTGCAAAGAAGGGTGACCATTTCCAGCCCTCTAACTATCGCCCAATTTCTTTAGTATCTTGTGTCTCAGAGGTTTTCGAGCCTATCCTTAACACAAAAAGTTTAAAGCATCTTTCCTATCCAACCTTCTTTCCAATCGTCAGTATGGGTTCCGTCAGGGACGCTGCACTGGCAACCATCTCACCTAGGCTACCTTTCAGATTCTTAGTCATCCTCCTTTCGGGTCTTTGGCGAAAGCTTTGCCATTGCACTGATATCTCAAAGGCTTTCGATGGAGTCTGGCATAAATCTTGATTTTCCAAATTGCCCTCTAACGGCTTCTATCCTTCTATCTGTGCCTTCATCTATAGCTTCCTTTCTGATCGTTCTATAGCCGCTGTTGTAGATGGTCATCGTTCTTCTCCTAGAGCTATCAACAGTGGTGTTCCTCAGGGTTCTGTCCTATCACCAACTCTCTTCCTTTTATTCGTCAATTACCTTCTAAGCTGTACATCTAACCCTATCCATTCATACGCTGATAATTCCACCCTTCACCTTTCCATTCGGTTCCCAGCAACGTCCATCTCAGCAGTTACCTCAACAGACAAGGGATGAGGCTATGGCACACCTAATGTCTGACATGGCTCGTATCTCTGATTGGGGTAAAAGTAATCTTGTTGTTTTTAATGCATCAAAGACCCAGTTTTTACACCTACCAACCAGACAAAATCTTCCACAGGAGTACCCACTGATGTATAAAAATATCCAGCTCAATCCTCCATCATCCTTAAAAATACTTGGGGGTTCGTTCTCTCGAGATTTATCTAGGAAAGGACATATTACTACTCTTGTAAAATCTGTTTCCAAGAGATTAGGTGTGCTAAGCCAACTCCACACCTTCTCTACTCCTCCACAGTTGTTGATTTTATACACGGGTTTTATTCACTGCTGTGTAGAGTACATCTCTCAAGTGTGGGGAAGCTCCCCACATACAGCTCTTCTCAACAAGGTGGAGTCACAAGCTTTTCGTCTTATTAACTCTCCTCCTCTTACTGGCCCCTTTCAATCTCTGTTTCTTCACCGCACTGTTGCCTCTTTATCTCTTTTCTATCACTACTTCAGTGGTCACTGCTCCTCTGAACTGTCTGCTTGCATCCCTCAACCTCTATGACGGGTGCGTAGCACCCGCCTAGCAACAGACTGTCATCCCCTTTCTGTCCAGCTATCTAAGGTGAGAGTTAACCGTTACTCCCTGTCCTTTATTTATGCAACACCTCAACTTTAGAACTGTCTTCCTCTGTCTGTATTTCCTACTTCCTATGATCCTCAGTCATTCAAACGCAGTGTGTCCTGGCATCTCGAAATGAACAGATCTTGAATTTGACTTTGTTATCCTGTTTTTGGTTTTTACTTGGAAGGAAGTTTTTGCCATTTCCTGGCCTTTGGTTCCTTCTTCCATGGATTTAAAAAAAAGTTACTAAGCATGTCATTAGGTTTCCTTATAGATTACCACTGCAAGTGGAAGGGTTTCCTAATGCTAAATGTGACTGTCTGGCGGTGGAAAGAAAAGAAAAGAAAAAAAAAAAAAAAGACCCCATGGTACTCTCCAGTGTGCGACATAATTCACTGTGAAAAATTACGAGAGAGTGAGCAATAACTCGAAACCCAGCAATGCGAGTGGTAATTTTCTCGTTTCAGCCCATACCCAACCTGATGATAAATCCATGTTTCCCCCTTGATTTTGATGTGATTCATTCGATATTACCTTCATTTCCATCGGAAATGACCAATATTTAAAGTTCCTGTCTCCTTGGAACGAGTGAACTGCTACCATTTTACGCATTAATCTACTCTTACCCCTCTTAACCTAATCTAGACCTAGAGAATCTACTCTTACCCTTCTTAACCTAGAGAAGTACAGTTCTAGCCAAAACAAATTCCAACCAAAACTTAATAACTCAACAATTAAACAAGTTACAGAGATGAAACCTGGTATATTTATGCATTTTTTCATGTAGATTCGGAATCTGCTATCAAAACTCTCATTTCTACAACAGTTTTAAAGCTAACACAAACTTGTTTTGGGAGGTACCTGTCTTGGACCCCCCAGTATCCTATTTTTGCCACAATGTATAAAGTTGCAAAATTAACATGTTGTTTTACATTACTTTGTCTAACAGATGTGTGAAAATGGGCAGAGTGATATGTCCCAGTGCCGAAAATTACGAATAATTAAGAACCTATGATTTTGTTCATTTCACATAAAATTTTCAGTTGTTTTTTCAAAGTTTTGTATCCTTAAGCCACGGTGCTGTGTCAGTTGAATCTCCAGGCATGCATTCGGTATGCGTCTGTGAAGTTCACCAAAAACTGAAGCTCGTACTGGCAGCTTCTCTAGGTTCTGTTGGTTATATATTTTGTTTGATGGCAAAACTAGAGTGTTCCTTGGAATGAAGATGTGGAACTGCACCGGAAAGTCTGCTTTTGCTGACTGTCTTGATTAAGTTTTTGAATACGTTGATATGGACCCAGATGATGCTGTTTATTTCAAACAGTGGAGGCACGAAAATCATGCTAAGCTCTCACTGTTAGTTTTCGAGTACACTGAAGAATTTTGTGATACATGTGAATCCTGTACAACCCACCATTTTAAAGCTAAACCCCAAGCTGCGTATCTGAAAGATTTGAAGCTAAACCTTCCTGTTGGTGAGGAAACGATAATTTTGTTGGTCTTGTTGAAAATTATTAATTTTTGTTTTAAAATGCTGATCAAGGGTTTCACTGGGACACGTCCCAAATTGCTTCGCATCCTGCTGTAGTCAATTGCAGAGATGGTACTGTGAGATGAGGGTTTCTTAAATTGCAAAAGTTTTTTCATCATCAGTGATGAGAGAGATCACTGTGCAATTGTTGTTCACAAATTTATTAATGTCATGAACATTTTGAAAGGTCTGCTGCCCAGTTTGAAATATGTACATTACTTTTCAGATTATGTAGCAAGCCAGTTTAAGAATAAAAAGAATATTACTAATTTAGGTGATCATGATTCAGAATTTGGTATCACAGCAGGGTGCGGAACTTTTTTGCAACCAGTCACAGAAAGAGCAAATGTGATGATTCAGTAAACTGACTGGTTGCCCATACCTCCATACAGGCACCAAGTCAAGGTCAGATTTTGACCTCAGTTAGGTTCTTTGAGTGGTGCATAGAGACTATTAAGGGCAGGCAATTTATATTTTTTGGCAGTCAAGCAGTTTCGGAACGTGGATAAACGATCAGTCGGAGACTATCTAGTTGCAAGGCAAAACCTGGGACCAGAAGTTATCAATGTATTGTTCCAACAGTAAATGGTATAGAACAAATGTCCACCACTGAGTTCAGTGTTTCAGAGTTGAAACCAGGGCAGTATGCAGCTGTAGTCTATGACATGAAACGGTATTGTACATTGTATTGAAAAGAAATGTGTCGAGAATGAAAAATCTATGTAAATTTCATTAAACATCCAGACGCACATTACAATTTGCATTGGCCCAAGAGGAAGGAGTGTGCTGGGTGCCATTTCTTCGTGTTTTAACACCAGTCTCTGTGCCAGTAACTTTGGGCAGTAGTGCTCAGCATTATAGTCTGCTTGATGATGAAGTGAAGAAAGTCCAGGAATGTTCTGAAAACGTCTGTTCAAAGTTAACCCACAGTTACTGATTGTAGAGTGCAGAACGAGATTTTAGGTAACTATGTATCAGAAGTGTTGGAGCGGTTTCTTAGAATTCTGTCAGTACTTCATCTAATGGCATGGCTCAACAATATGAGGTAGTATTTTTTTTCTATACATAGAGTGCATTTCGCTGTACTTTTTTGTGTACATTTTATACAAACTGAGCAAAATCATAGGTTTTTCATTTTTCGTATCTCTCACTGGGTCATATCGCTCTCCCCATTTTCACATATTTATTAGATGAATTGATGCGAAATGACCCGTTAAATATATAACCTAATACAGAGTGACAGAAGTAGGATTCCTTGAGATCAAAGATCGACACCCTCCAAAACAGGTTTTTGTCATTTATCTTTAAAACTTTTGTAGATGTCACAGTTTTGACTGCAGATTCTGATTTTATATGAAAAACCACCTAAATAAGCCAAGTTTAGCTTTCATAACTTGTTTAGTTGTTGAGTTAAGGAAAAATTATTTCACATACGGGGCATGACATGCCGGTGCTTGCATCGAGGCTGGATTTAAGAATGACCTTCAAAACTGAGGAGTTTTGTTCTCACAGAAATACCAACATTATAATAAGAATCAGCTAAATCCGTGATGGATTAGTAGAAGAATCTTCTACCATTTGACATGGAATCCCCAAGACAAAAGTTAAATTTTCAGAAATGAAACATATGGAATATTGATGGTGAACACACTGCTTTTGCCAACATTTAATAAATTATCTAAACATTCCTCTATTTTTTTTTTTTTTTACAATAATCTGAAGCAAAGAATGTGGTGTGAAAGATGGGGAAGAATAATGGCAAATCCTAATATTGGCAAGAGAGAAGGGAGGGGGGGGAATAAGCCTAAATGTAGTAAATGCACCACATATTGTTAACATCTGTGCCTGTATGATTATTACTTCATTGTTTTAATCTGTGTTCTTTCAAGTATACAGTACTTGGGTTATTTGCGTATGTTACCTCTATAAATGTCTTCGTTTTTAAAACAACCCTAATCCCTTTCACATGGAGACTGTCCTACCCTCTTATGTTCGTGATACCTTTAAACGATTTTATCGATATTAGAAAAAATGCATTAACCTAATTATCTATTTATGCTAGACACCTTTATCCTTAAGGGGGGCCACAAACAAGTCGCCTCCATGTAGCCCTGTCCCCTGCAAATTTATCTAATATGTACCGGTACCTTAATTATATATATATATATATATATATATATATATATATATATATATATATATATATATATATATATATATATATATATATATATATATATATTCTTTCCGAAACAGAGCTAAATACCGGAACAAAGCTGAGGTTAAGTTTTCAGCTGAAGAAATATTCAATTAATAACCCTCATGACTTAAGAAATAAACTGCATATTCAATCATGTAGGACAGAATTTAAAAAGATTGCGCCAATAATTCAGCATTTTAAATTGCTTTCCCTGCTCGTCATGAGACGAAGAGGAAAGAAAATTAGTTTAATAAGAGAAAGGCTTAAATCAAAAGCAGTCTGGTCATGGCAAAAGAAAAAGTTTTAAAATCTGCGTGACTTAATATACAGTACGTGTCCTGGACACTGGTAATATAAAGATTTTATTCAAGTGGTCTGGATGGACTAATAATGACAGATAAAGACTGCATGTAAACTGTTTAAACAATGAAGACTGTAATAGAGATATCTGCAGTAGAGTCTTGGTTAAAACAACAGAATTACAGTTGGAAGAATAACTGGAAAACTGTGCCGGTATTATGGCTCACATAACGCAGAGTCCTACGTTATGAAGAGAAAATAATAATCCGGCAGAAAAAAAAAAAAAAAAAACAGCCAGAGAGACGAAAAATTAAAAAAAAAAAAAAAAAAAAAAGTACTAAGTATATGAGAGCAGAGCAGTTAAGCAGTCTGATGACAAAATAATTTACCAAAGTAGTGCGAGCTGCGGAAAAAAAAAAAAAAATGAAGCTGGAGGGGGTCTCTCTCTCTCTCTCTCTCATATATATATATATATATATATATATATATATATATATATATATATATATATATATATATACACACGATCTTCCAGTCTTCCATATGTAAAGCTTATCCACTCACCGGATGACTTCTATGTTTCGGCAACAGCTTTCTTTGTCACGGTTATCAGTCTTTATCGTGTATTTCCAATGTCCACTGCCACTCCCACGCCCACACGAGCAGACTGTGCCGTATCCACAGCACATTAAGCTACCACCAGGTGTTTCTACTGAAGTGTTACTTCCGAACCAACCCGTGCTTTGGTCTGATGACAGTGAGAACGAAATATGTTAATCTGACTAGTGCATAGACGAAGATAAACCAGTACAGAAGTGCTTAGAGGTGCGAGAGCTATGGGTCTTTGCTCAATCCTGCAGTGCTTATTGGAGGGAAGTAGAAACTCTAGGAAACTAGTCCTGGATTTGCCTAATATCGTTATTATCTGTGGGAGTGAAGTACCTCTCTTCCGGGAAACTTCACCGAGAGATAGACAGACAGGGCAGTTCCGTGAGACATTCCCACGTGTAAAAAATAAATAAATATATAAAAATAGTCTGAAGAAACATCAGAAAACTGAATTAATTTATAGTGAGACAGCAAGAGGAAAAGAATTAAGTGTCAGCCCAATAATACTGGCGAATGATTAAAAGAAAAAAAATATATATAAGCCAAATTAATGATAGCGCAATTCATACAGAAAACATGTAAAGGAAAGGTCACGCCAGCCAATGAAAAAAAAAATGACATGCAAACAGTCAAAAATAAAACATAGGTCGAAAAAGAAACAATAGTGTAAAGGCTGCACGTATGAAAATGCAGAACAGAATAATGATAGATGTCCAGGAAAAATATTATAACGATAGCAAAAAATAATAAAATATGAATATCAGAAAAAGATTAATAAAGAACTGACTAACAATAACATGATAAGAAGGAAAGATTAGGGAAGCATTGGTGGCTAAAAAATAATAATGGAATATTTTCAATGATAAAAATATGCAGCACATTAAAACTGTTATGTAGAAAAATAAATGAATGAAATTCGCCCACTCCACACGTGCCAACCTCTTTCAGCTCCCCCCGACCACCCACCCACTCACGTCGAGCTATATAGCGTCCGAGTTTGCAAATTTTGGTTAATTATGTCCCAGTGCTTCTGTCAATGTGCCTAATTTGGGAAAACGAATTTTCACTCACAAGGGGACAGAGCTAAGCGCATGCTGCCTCTCTCTGGTGGTATTGGAGGGGGAATGAGAGGTGGACCCAGAATTAAATGAAGGGACAAGATGAGGGAGTGCATTAATAATCTTCTCAGGCTCCTTTAACTCTTTGCTTAGTAAGCCGGCTGGCGGTAGTTGGAATGAATACTGAAGTTGGTCCGACCATGATAAAGTTGATTTGGTTCTACCCGTCTCTTAAAGCGATGAATTGAATTGAAAAAAGTTGGCATCGCTGAAGTAAGAAAAGGTAATCCAAGAAATGTCCAGAAGTGGAGTACACAGACGAAGTATAGTGTAGGTGACATGAATGGAAGAAGAAAGAAGACCTAGAAAACAATGTGAGAGAACATACGGCTGGGTGTATTAATTTGTGCTGGAAGTACAGTAGGAGACAAAGGGTGATTGATTGGGTAATGTTAATTATTATTTTTCTTAATAGTGAATACAGTAATTAATCAGTCACGAATATGCCGAGCTTTGTAATTAGGCAACTCAGTCTTGTAATGAATCAGTCTAGTAATATGGAAATCCTTCTGATTTATTAAGAGGAAATACAAATTCCATTTTGCAATAACCAGTTCAGTTATAAAACTCACTGTGACTGTGTGGATATTAATTACAGTTCTTCACTACGATGACACCTGAACTTCAATCTTGATTCCACCAAGGGCTATTTTATGATTTAAAAAGACTTTCCAAACTGGAGAGAAGCGATATTTCCTTCATCAACCTACTCAGTATATGATGTCACAAGATCCAGGAGCTTTGGGTCCCAACAGCTTTCATGGATTCTTACATCTACAGTATTCCATTTTATAAGTGTACTGAAATCTCCAGTCAATATGATTCTTTCATAATTCTCTTCCATTCTGTGTAGTAATACTTTGAAACTCTGAATTGCATTCTGCCAGATCTTCATATTCGCCTCTTTCGCATGGGTTTGTTTTGGGTGGAATGTCTAAATTTGCCACAATTACCTTCCCTTTAGATGTATTAATCTCTACTGCAATCAGTTCTTCTTGTGAGGGTATATCTAGTTGTAGTTCTTTGAATTTTCGTTTTTTTCTTTTTCAATAACTTCTTTTTTCTTTTTTTTTCATTTCCTACCTCTTCCCCATACCGTATATTGTATTCTAAGTTTAGGGTATCGTTTGATATCCTTGCAGTTAATCTTGTTTCTGTTAGGTAAATAATATGTCGTTCATTCTCTAAGGTATAATCTTTCATCTCTAATAGTGGAGTAGACTGTAGCACCAGTCGAGCAGGGCAGTACTCCCGAGGTGGATGGAAAGCTGATGACAGGGAGTTCTGGAGCTCCCGTTTCATCAGCCCTCAGGACTAGTTCCTGACCATCCCCCTTTCCTGAACTTTTTCAGTGTCTCAGTTACACAGAGAGTAGGCCAGCATGCTCTCCAGTACAAATATCTCTATCTATCTTCACCAAACTACATGCACAGTACACACTACACTTCCTATTCAAAATTTACCAAAATGGCGTCAATTCACCCAGCCTCGGAGTCCCCAGGGGGGGGGACCATAAATGCCCCCGCCATCTGCCCCTCTCCCGGTGACGACTCGAGGTGCCTGGAACCACTGTCTGACTCTCTTCTTCTTCATTTCTGCAACATTCGCGGCCTTTCATCTAACTTTCGCTCTGTTGAGCACCACCTCTCCTCCTCTAAACCTCACCTTCTTTTTCTAACGGAGACTCAGCTGTCTGAGGCAACTGACAGCAAACCCTTTTCTGTATCCTCCTACTTTCTCTATTCTCATTTCAAAGCCAAAGGTGGCTGTTGTGTATACATACGCAACGACTTATCTTGCTCTCGTGTTCCTGAACTTGATTCTTCTGAATTCTCCACTCTCTGGCTTCGGCTTTCCTGTCATTCTCTGACTAAATATATCTGTGCTGTTTACTTATCCCCTAATTCTACTGACTATCAAAAATTCTTCGACTATCTTACTTCTACGATGGAACACATTCTGTCCATTTCTCCTTTCTCCGAAATCTCCATTCTTGGAGATTTCAATGTTCACCACCACCTTTGGCTCTCCTCTCCTTTCACGGATCCACCTGGTGAACAAGCCTACATCTTTTCTATCCTTAATGACCTAGAGCAGCTTGTACAGCACCCTACCCGTATCCCTGACCGCCTTGGAGAGAGCTCCAACATACTTGACCTCTTCCTCACAACTAATCCTTCTGCTTACTCTGTTAATCTTTTCTCTCCGTTGGGGTCCTCCGATCACAACCTCATTACCTTAACCTGTCCTATCGCTCCAGTACGGCCTGCGGACCCTCCAGGGAAACGTCGTCTCTGGCAATTTGGAGCTGCGGACTGGGAGGCCCTCAGGCAGTACTTCTTTGATTTTCCCTGGAATGATTATTGCTTCCATGGCCGTGAGCCATCTGAGTGTGCCTTGCGCATTACGGAGGTTATTCTCTCGGGCATGGAAGCATGCATTCCTTTCTCATATCCTTTGACTAACGCAAGAAAGCCTTGGTTTAATCACGCTTGTTCTAATGCTGTCCGCAACAAGGAGAAGGCCTACAAAAGGTACCGGAGCCAACCCACCCCTGAATCACATAATCTTTACGTTTCTGCCCGGAATCGTGCTAAGTCTGTTCTTCGCTCTACTAAAAATAATTTCATCCATACTAAATGCTCTCAACTCTCCAACTCGAATTCTTCCCGCTCCTTCTGGCACCTTGCCAAAAATCTTTCTAACAACTTTACCTCATCATCCTTCCCTACTCTTTTCTACTCTGATGGTTCTGTAGCTATTTCTTCTACTGATAAAGCAGATCTCTTCGCACAGACTTTCTCCTCCAATTCCACCTTAGACGATTCCGGTGCTGTTCCTCCATCACTTCCCCCCTCTGACTTCCTCATGGCTGACATTAAAATTTCTTCAGTTGATGTATTTTCTGCCATTACTGGCCTCAGTACTAACAAGGCATATGGGCCTGATGGGGTCCCTCCTGTTGTTCTCAAAAACTGTGCTTCTGTGCTTACACCCTGCCTAGGCAAACTATTTCGCCTTTGTCTGTCAACTTGTACCTTTCCTTCTGGCTGGAAGTTTGCTCTCATTCAGCCAGTCCCAAAGAAGGGTGACCACTCCCAACCCTCCAACTATCGTCCAATTGCTTTAACGTCCTGTATTTCAAAAGTTTTCGAGTCAATTCTTAATAAAAAAATTTTAAGGCATCTTTCCTATCACAACTTTCTTTCCGATCGTCAGTATGGGTTCCGTCAGGGACGCTCCACTGGCGATCTTCTCACCTACCTTTCAGACTCCTGGTCATCCTCCTTTCGGGACTTTGGCGAAAGCTTTGCCATTGCACTTGACATCTCAAAGGCTTTCGATCGAGTCTGGCATAAATCTTTAATTTCCAAACTGCCCTCCTACGGTTTCTATCCTTCTATCTGTACCTTCATCGCTAGCTTCCTTTCTGGTCGTTCTATAGCTGCTGTCGTAGACGGCCATCGTTCTTCTCCTAGATCTATCAACAGTGGTGTTCCTCAGGGCTCTGTCCTATCACCAACTCTCTTCCTTTTATTCATCAATGATCTTCTAAGCTGTACATCTAACCCTATCCACTCATACGCTGATGACTCCACCCTTCACCTTTCCATTCGGTTCCCGCAACGCCCATCTCAACAGTTACTTCAAGAAACAAGGGATGAGGCTATGGCACACCTAATGTCTGACTTGGCTCATATCTCTGACTGGGGTAAAAATAATATGGTTGTCTTTAATGCTTCTAAGACTCAGTTCTTACACCTATCAACCCGACAAAATCTTCCACAGGTATACCCACTAATGTTTAATAATATTCAGATTAATCCTGCATCATCCTTGAACATGCTTGGGGTTTCATTTACTCGGGACTTATCTTGGAAAGATCATATTACATCTCTTGTAAAATCTGCTTCCAAGAGATTGGGTGTGCTAAGCCGACTCCGCTCTTTCTTTACCCCTGCACAATTGTTGACTCTATACAGGGGTTTTATCCGCCCCTGTGTGGAGTACAACTCTCATGTGTGGGGAGGCTCCCCACATACAGCTCTTCTCAATAGGGTGGAGTCAAAGGCTTTTCGTCTCATTAACTCTCCTCCTCTTACTGACTCCCTTCAACCTCTGTCTCTTCGCCGCACTGTTGCATCTTTATCTCTTTTCTATCGCTACTTTAATGGTCACTGCTCCTCTGAACTGTCTGCTTGCATTCCTCCACCTCTACGACGGGCGCGTAGCACCCGTCTGGCAGCAAACTCTCATCCCTTTTCTGTCCAACTCTCTAATGCAAGAGTTAACCGTTACTCCCAGTCTTTCATTCATGCAACAGGTCAGCTCTGGAACTGTCTCCCTCTGTCTGTATTTCCTCCTGCCTATGATCTCCAGTCTTTCAAACGCAGTGTATCCAGGCATCTCAAAATGATCGGATCTTGAATTTGGCTCTCTATTGTATTTTGTTTTTCTCTTGGAGGGAACTGTTACTGCGGGCTCATGGCCTTTGGTTCCTTCTTCCTCGCATAAAAAAAAAAAAAAAAAAAAAAAAAATGCCATTCCATCTACATTTGAGTACATCAACTTAATCATCTTGTTTACGTACTTGCCATAGCTTGAGTCTACCACCTTTCTTCTTTTTATTACCTGTTCGTTATGTACCACTTTTGTATCTGCAATCCAATTACTCTGTAAAAAAAAGTATTGTTCCCCTGATCTTTCCTCGTCCCTGATCTTTCCTCTTTCTTTGTTTTTGCTTCCTCACTCTTCCCCTTTAGTGTTCCTAATTCCTCTTCAGTAAGGCTTATTTTTATCCATACTTTTTTAAATTCCTCTTTCTCCATGAGTTTGCTGGCATTTTTTAATATTTACTCCTCAGTATTTTGCGCTCTGGAAGGCTGCTTTCAGGGGTCTTAACTTATTTCACTCATATTTCCCGAGCCTTCTATGTTCTTCTATATCTTTATCACAGATATCCTCTGATACTTGCTTCAGTAAGTTCATTAAGTTTTCCATCCCCTTTTTGTCCCTTGAGATTGTTTTTTTTTTTTTTCTTCACTTGTGCCACTAATTACTATAGATTTGTTGATCTCTTCAGCTTCCCTGACCTTTTTTTTTTTTTTTTTTAATGATTTCTTTCATTTCCTTCCTTACACTTTTTTTTCTTCTATCATTATATCTGAACCATTCTTTATTTTCACTATATTAGCATTCGTAGTGTGTACCTCATAATTTCGCACCATTTAGTAACTGTGTTATTTCTCCCTCAGTATTACTACTTCGGTCTATCAGACTGCATGCTTGCCTGATTTTTTCCGGATCATTTCTGAAATCAGCCATCAATTATCTCACGGTCGACAACTGTACATCCTATTTCACTTGCCTTTGTTCTCAGTGATTTTACATCAGCTGATAGTTCATCCATTGTTGTGGCTTTTCTATTTATTTCGTTTATTAATTCCTCATGTTTCCTTCTGTCTGCGTAGCTCATTCTTGATTTCATCGTATTCCACTAGAAAAGTTCTCTCTAGTCTATCTACTTTTTCAACTAACTTATCGTAAGTTTCCTTTTCAACCAGTTCTCGGTAGAAGTCATCATCTTGTTTTTTACCTTTGTCTCTTCTCTTAGCACCTTCTAAAGGCATCGTTCCAAAATATGAAGCTATCTGAAAGAAAAGATAATCACTACTTACAGTTGTTGCATCTCTGCGTTCGCTTTGTTGTCCAGCTGATGTAAGGAAATTCAGCACATTCTGTGACACTGGTCCAAAGATGTTTACTTACTTTAGGATACACTTTCTTTGCTATTACTTGTTTTACTAGTGTTAAGAAGCAAGATTTGCCATTTAGGTAGCTGAGATTTTTCTCGACGTTTCCTGATGTTTGAGTAGCTACTTCCGGTACGAGTCAGTTGCCAGTTTGCCTGCTGTTTGTGAGCGTAGTTATTTCTTAAGTTGTACATTAATTTTTCTGCTCTTTTTCTTTAAAATGTTTTATTTAAGTAATTGCTTGTTAAAGTATGTAATTTAAGTTCGTATGGTAAATGATTTAGAGTGTTATGAAATGTAAGAAAACTCTTGCATGTTTTCATATCTCCGAATTGGCAACTGTTGTTCTCGTAGAATGTAGAAATTTCTCGAATAATGCAAGCTTATATAAGGATGGGGTAGAGACTATTTTAAGTTTAGTCGGTTTTCAGTTCAGTTTGACTGTAGTGCAGTGTCAGTGCAGTGAAGTTTGTATATTTTCGGTACTTGTGTGAAAACAGTCATGTAGAAATCATTAAGTTTAATTGTGTAATAACAATGACGTGTTGTCAGTCATTAAGTGTAATAACAGTAAAGTGTTGTCAAGCATTAAGTGTAATAATAGTGAAGTGTTGTCAGGCATTAAGTGTAATAACAGTGAAGTTGACAAGCATTAAGAGTAATTATTTGGAAAACAGACAGTTAGCCTACCTTAACAAGCTGGTATTTATCTTCGCCTCAGCTGCTCTTGTGTGCTGTACAACGAGAGGCTGACCATAGGAAGAACAACTCACTGGGCAACGTCCTTCCTATACTGAACTATTGCTGTTGGTGGCAGTGTGGGACGTTGACGTAGCACTGGTGTCAGGAGTGGGATTATTATAAGGGCTGCAGTGAGGCTGAAGGTGTGCAGCCCAGGTCTCGGGCTGGGCAAGAGGAGGAAGTTTTCCTGGCGACAATTTTGAAGTTATTACAGACACAGAACAAAGGACAGAAAGACCTCAAAGAACACTTATTACAAGCACAGAAAAAAGAACGTGAAGAACAATTACAGTCACAGAAGAAAGAACTCAAAGAACAATTACAGACACAGAATGAAAGACAGAAAGAACTCCAAGAACAATTACACGCCCAAAGTGAAAAACAGAAAGAGCTCAGGAATGAACTCAAAGAACAACTGCAAGCACAGAAAGAACAACTAGATGCACAACGTGAAGAACAGAAAGAACGATATGAAGAACTTCAAGAGGCATTACAGAAGCAACCGTGGGAATAGACTGTACATTATAGCACCAGTCGATCAGGATAGTACTCCCGAGGTGGATGGAAAGCTGATGACAGGGAGAGCTGGAGCTTCCGTTTCATCAGCCCTCGGGACTGATTCCTGACCATCCTCATTTGCTGAACTTTTTCAGTGTTTCAGTAACACAGAGAGTAGGTCAGCATGCTTTCCAATTCAAGTTTCACTATCAACACCAGACTACATGCACAGTACACACTACAATTCCTTTTCAAAAAGAAAAAAAAAAAGTAAAATGGCGCACTACAACAATGCCTCGGAGTACCCAGGGGGGGGGACCATAAATGCCCCCAACATCTGCCCCTCTCCCGGTGACGACTCTTTGAGCTGCCTGGATCCACTGTCCGACTCACTTCTTCATTTCTGCAACATTCGCGGCCTTTCCTCTTTCTAACTGAGACTCAGCTGTCTGGGGTAACTGACAGCAAACCCTTTTCTGTATCCTCCTACTTTCTCTATACTCATTTCAAAGCCAAAGGTGGATATTG
Source organism: Coenobita brevimanus (assembly GCF_032717465.1). Classification (NCBI taxonomy): domain Eukaryota; kingdom Metazoa; phylum Arthropoda; class Malacostraca; order Decapoda; family Coenobitidae; genus Coenobita; species Coenobita brevimanus. The sequence continues at coordinate 10,346,251 of NC_137006.1, forward strand.
TATGTACAAAACGACCTATCTTGTTCTCGTGTTCCTGATTCTTCTGAATTCTCTACTCTCTGGCTTCTGCTCTCCTGTCATTCTCTGACTAACTATATCTGCGCTGTTTACTTATCTCCTAATTTTACTGACTATAAAAAATTCTTCGACTACCTTACTTGTACAATCGAACACTTTCTATCCATTTCCCCATTCTCTGAAATTTCCATTCTAGGAGATTTCAATGTTCACCACCACCTTTGGCGCTCCTCTTCTTTCAATGATCCACCTGGTGAACAAGCCTTCATTTTTTCTATCCTTAATGACCTAGAGCAGCTTGTACAGCACCCTACCCGTATCCCCAACCGCCTTGGAGAGAGTTCCAACACATTTGACCTCTTCCTTACAACTAGTCCCTCTGCTTACAGTGTTAATCTTTTCTCTCTGTTGGGCTCCTCCGATCATAACCTTGTTACTTTAACCTGTTACTTTAACCTGTCGCTCCGGTACGGCCTGCAGACCCTCCAAAGAAACGTCATCTTTGGCGCTTTGGAACTGCGGATTGGGAGGCCCTGAACCAGTACCATGCTTCTTTAATTTTCCCTGGAATGATTATTGCCTCCATGGACTGGGGCCATCTGAGTGTGCCTTGCGCATTACGGAGGCTATTCTCTCGGGCATGGAAGCATTAATTCCTTTCTCATATCCTTTGACTAATGCAAGAAAGCCTTGGTTTAATCACGCATGTTCTAATACTGTCTGCAACGAGGAGAGGGCCTATAAAAGGTACCGGAGCCAACCCACCCCTGAATCACATCTTTTTTATGTTTCTGCCCGGAATCGTGCTAAGTCTGTTCTTCTCTCTGCTAAAAATAATTTCATCCGTACTACATGCTCTCAACTCTCCAACTCGAATTATTCCTGCTCCTTCTGGCACCTTACCAAAAACCTTTGTAATAAATTTACCTCATCATCCTTCCCTCCCCTTTTCTACTCTGATGCGTCATCTTCTATTGATAAAGCAGATATGTTTGCTCAGAGTTTCTCCTCCAATTCCATCTCAGACGATTCCGGTGCTGTTCCTCCCTGACTTCCCCCTTCTGACTTCCTCACGGATGACATTAAAATTTTTTTCAGCAGATGTATATTCTGCCATCATTGGCCTCAATACTAACATGGCATATGGGCCTGATGGAGTCTCTCCTGTTGTCCTCAAGAACTGTGCTTTTGTGCTTACACCCTGCCTAGGTAAACTCTTTCACCTTTGTCTGTCAACTTGTACCGTTCCTTCTTGCTGGAAGTTTGCTCTCATTCAGCAGTCCCAAAGAAGGGTGACCATTTCCAACCCTCTAACTATCGTTCAATTGCTTTAACAGCTTGTGTCTCAAAAGTTTGCGAGTTTATTCTTAACAGAAAATTTTTAAAGCATCTTCCCTATTACAACCCTCTTTCTGATCATCAGTATGGGTTCCGTCAGGGATGCTTCACTAGCAATCATCTCACCTACCTTTCAGACTCCTGGTCATCCTCCTTTCGGGACTTTGGCGAAAGCTTTGCCAATGAACTTGACATTTCAAAGCCTTTAGATCGAGTCTGGCATAAATCTTTAATTTCCAAACTGCCCTCTTCAGGTTACTATCCTTCTATCTGTGCCTTCATCTATAGCTTCCTTTCTGGTCATTCGATAGCTGCTGTTGTAGACGGCCATCGTTCTTCCCCTAGATCTATCAACAGTGGTGTTCCTCATGGCTCTGTCCTATCACCAACTCTTCCTTTTATTCATCAGTGTTCTTCTAAGCTGTACATCTAATCCTATCCATTCGTACGCTGATGATTCCACCCTTCACCATTCCATTCAGTTCCTGCAATGTCCATCTCAGCAGTTACTTCAACAAACAAGGAATGAGGCTTTGGCACACTTGGCTCGTATCTCTGTCTGGGGTAAAAATAATCTTGCTGTTTTTAATGCATCAACGACTCAGTTTTTATACCCATCAACCCGTCAAAATCTTCCACAGGAATTCCCAGTAATGTTTAATACTATCCAGCTGAATCCTGCATCATCCTTGAACATGCTTGAGCTTTCATTCACATGGGACTTATCTTGGAAAGATCATATTGCATCTCTTGTATAATCTGATTCTAAGAGATTAGGTGTGCTGAACCGACTCCATGCCTTCTTTACCCCTGCATAACTGTTGACTTTATACACGGGTTTTATTCGTCCCTGTCTAGAGTACTGCTCTCACGTGTGGGGAGGCTCCCCACATACAGCTCTTCACAATAGAGCTGAGTCAAAGGCTATTCGCCTCATCAACTCTCCTCTTCTTACTGGCTCCTTCAATCTTTGTCTCTTCACCATACTGTTGCCTCGTTATCTCTTTTCTATTGCTACTTCAATGGTTATTGCTGCTCTGAACTGCCTGCTTGCATCCCTCCACCTCCGCGGTGGGTGCTACAACAAACTTTCATTCTTTTGCTGTCCAGCTCTCTAATGCAAGAGTTAACCATTACTTCCAGTCCTTCATTTATGTAACAGGTCAACTCCGGAACTATCTCCCTCTGTCTGTATTTCCTACTTCCTATGATCTCCAGTCTTTCTAGTGCAGCGTGTCCAGGCTTCACAAAATGAATGGATCTCGAATTTGGCTCTCTTTTGTATTTTTTTTTTTTTCTTGGAAGGAACGTTCATGCTGGCTCAGGCTTTGGATCCTTCATCCTCGCATAAAAAAAAAAAAAAAAAATAGAGGGAAGTACAAATGAGGGTGCAAGGAGAGCTAGATGCATTCATGGGGGATATGAAGGAACAGCAACAGCTTAAGGGGGAAGTAGATGCCAAGCTATAGCAGCAGAAGTATGAGGTAAGCAGTAATGTGATGGAGTGCAAACAGCATGTAGACGACAGCTGAAGACAATTAGTGAGGAAATAGTGATGGAGTGCAGACAGCATGTAGATAGCCAGTTGAAGCATGTAGTCGACCATGTGAAGATCATTAGTGAGAAAATGGAGGCTGTAGAGAAATATTGCACTACTGAGCCTCAAGTTAGTGTACAGGGAGCATATGAAAGAAATGGACAGCGTATGGTGAATCTTGATGGATCCCAGGCATCTAAAGGTAGCATTACACGATTGAATAATCAGAATGTAGGAGATTTAAGTCCTGGCCTTAATTATGATGCCCCAGTGAAGTGCATGGCTATAATGGGGGTCCAATTAAAAAGAAACCTCCGGAATTTGATGGTAAATTATCTTGCAAGCTTACCGTGCACAGTTTGAGTTACTTGCAGATAAGAATGGTTGGTATGACAGGCAGAGGGCAGTGAAGCTTGCTACTAGCTTTAAGGGTGCCACAATGGAAATTCTGGGCCAGATGTCAGTAATGGAGAGGAACAGTTATTAGTCCCGTGTAGAAGTCGTGGAGTGCAGATATGGAACCATGTACTAGACTGAGGTTTACAGAGCAAGATTCTGGAGTCGTGTACGGCCTCGAGGAGAATCTCCACAGCAGCTTGCCCGTGACTTGGAGAGTATGGCATATAAGGCGTACACTGAAGCTGCACCTAACCTGTTAGGTATTCTTCTGAGGGACCAGTTCATCGATGTTCTTGACAATGCAGAGTTGAAAGTGCAAGTGAAGCAGGCACAACCAAGAAGCATTCAAGAAGCACTAGCCAGGGCTCTAGAGTTTGAGTCCTATGTCAATTCTAGCGTGTCTGCTTTTCAGACAGGTCGTAGTGCAGGATTCAGAGCAAGAAAGGTGCAGGTACGGGAAGTGGAAAATATTGAAGGAAGATGCTGCTACTGTGAAAAACCAGGACATTGGAAAGTGGATTGCAAGAAGTGGAAGAGAGAACAGGAGAAAATCAGACGAGGTTGCTGGTTCTGCAGGAAGCTGGGACACAAGAGGGTAGATTGTTACAAATGGAAGAAGGAACAAGAACGGAACAGTGCAAGCAAGTCCCAGATTGCAACAAACAAGTGTTGGACATGTGGGGAGGTGGGACACTTCAGCTACGAGTGTCCATCTGAGAAGGATGAGGGTAAATTAGTGAAGGCTGGTGACGAGAGGGAACAACCAGCCAATTTTTCCCAAGCAGCCCCACCACTGAAGAAATGCAGAAGAACCTGGATGAATAGTGTGCGAGAAGACTGAAGAACAGATGGCAAGGAGTGCAGTAGGAATGGGTAAATGCTGCCGTACAGCTGCGACAGCGCCAGCGTCAAATGCAGAAGACCTGAAGAGGATGCAGATGGAGGATACAGATTTACAACCAGTGCTGGAGTGGCTGCAGTGGAGTACAGTGCGACCATCATGGGAAGAAGTTTCCAGGTTAAGCCCTGTGACCAAGAGTTTCTGGAGACAGCGGGACCTTCTATATTTGAACAACGGACTACTGGAGCGTCAGTGGGAGACACCCGATGGCCTCAGCAAGAATTGGCAACTGGTGGTTCCAAAGAAGATTAGGTCCAAGATCTTGGATGAGTCCCATAACCAGATCACTAGTGGGCACCTGAGAGTGAAGAAAACTCTAAGCTGGTGTGACAGAGGTTCTACTGGACTGGCATGCATCAATATGTTGAAGAGTGGTGTCGGGTCTGTCATGTGTGCTGTGCCAAAAAGGGACCCGAGAAACATGGTTGTGCCCTTTTCCAGCTGTACCAAGTGGGTGCACCGATGGAAAGAGTCGCGGTGGACACAGCTGGACCTTTGCCACTCACTGAGAGAGGAAACCGGTATATATGTGTCTCCATGGACTACTTCACAAAGTGGATAGCCTATGCTATCCCCGATCAAGAGGCTGCGACTGTTGCTCAGGTGTTGGTTGATCAGTTTTTCTGTCATTTTGGGATGCCAAAAAAGCTACATTCAGACCAGGGTAGAAACTTCGAGTATGCTGTATTCCATGAATGCTGCAAGTTATTGGGGATCAAGAAGACCAGGACGACCTCCCTAAGGCCACAGTCAGATGGGATAGTGGAGAAATTCAACTGGACTCTTGGACAAGAACTGGCCAAGTACTGCATAGAGGGACAAACAGAATGTGACCAGAAATTACCTTCATTGCTGATGGCATGTCGGTCTGCATCCCATTAGTCTACTGGCTACACTCCTGCAACACTGATGTTGGGCCACGAGTTACATTTACCTGTTGACTTGTTAATGGGAAGAGCACCTGATGATGAGCTGCCTACAGACACCACCGGCTATGCGAAGCACCTTCTGGAAAGGCTGGTTGAGGTACATCATCAAGTGCCAGGAGCCCTCATGTTTTCGGGAGAGGTGATGAAGTGCAAGTGTGATGCCAAGACAAATGAGCTGAACTTCAGGGATGGTGACCAAGTTTGGTTATACATTCACCGAAGCTGCAAAGCCTATGGAACGGGCCTTACACTGTGGACCGCCTACCACACGTAACGTATCGGATTCGGGGAGGCAGGAAATCTTGCCCAAAGGTGGTACACGTGAACCGTCTGTGGCATTACCATCGGCCGGGACAGTACAGCTGGCATGTCTCCGAGGAATCGTGCTCACCCACAGCTGAGGATGTTGAGAAGGACCAGGGAGCTGAGGTGCAAGAGGTTGGTGAAACTTTCCCAAGACAAGAATTGAATCAGGAAGAGGACCAAGACCTTCCAGGAGGAGTGGAGTGTGTGCAGGAACAACGACATCATTGGACGCGGCATAGAAGACCTGATAAGTTGAAGGATTACTTTGTGTATAGTTAGATGTTCCATTAAGATTAAGGTTTGTGTTTGTATATACTGTGTAGTTTTGTTGGGACGACAAAGAACTAGGGAGGGGGTAGTGTTAAGAAGCGAGTTTTGCCAGTTAGGTAGCTGAGGTTTTTCCCGATGTTTTCTGATGTTTACGGTAGCTACTTCCGGTACGATTCAGTTCCCAGTTTGCCTGCTGTTTGCAAGCATAGTTATTTTGTAAGTTGTACATTAATATTTCTGCCCTTTTTCTTTATAAAGTTTTATTTAAGTAATTGCTTCTTAAATTATGTAATTTAAGTTCGCATGGTAAATGATTCAGTGTTACGTAATGTAAGAAAACTCTTGCATGTTTTGATATCGCCGAATTGGCGAATGTTGTTTTCATAGAATGTAGAAGTTTCTCGAATAATGCAAGCTTATATAAGAATGGGGTAGAGATTATTTCAAGTTTAGTTGGTTTTCAGTTCAGTTTGAGTGTAGTGCAGTGTCACTGCAGTGAAGTTTATATATTTTCGGAACTTGTGTGAAAACAGTGAAGTAGCAATCATTAAGTGTAACTGTGAAATAACAGTGAAGTGTTGTCAGTCATTAAGTGTACCGGTAATAACAGTGAAGTATTGTTAGGCATTAAATGTAATAACAGTGAAGTGAAAAGCATTAAGAGTAATTATTTGGATAATAAAGACAGTGAACTTAAGAAGCCAGAATTTATCTTCGCCTCAGCTGATCTTGTGTGCTGTACACCGACAGGCTGACCATAGGAAGAACAACTCACTGGGCGACGTCCGTCCTATACTGAAATACTGCAGTTGGAGCCTGTGGCAGTGTGGGACGCGGACGTAACACTATCTTTGACCATCACTTAAATTAGCCTAGAACGAGCTTGACCCATAAATACATAAAACTTTGCTATCCCCAGAGCAGAACTCAGTGATATACGTCAGACTCGTGTGTGTGTGTGTGTGTGTGTGTGTGTGTGTGTGTGTGTGTGTGTGTGTGTGTGTGTGAACAAAAATATAAGTGTTGATCAAACTTGGCGGTTGACTTACTGTTTGTGGGATAAGAGGTCAACGGTGAACGTCACAAGGCAAGATCAACTTAACCCTTTCAGTGACGGAGCCTTTGTCGGCTTTTGTGCCCAGACTACCGAGGGTCTGGCCGGGAAAGTTACCTAGAATGCCAGACATTTTCAACTCTCCCTTTTTTTTTTCCATAAATAGACCTGAATAGTGGTCAAAATAAGCCTAGGGATAGTAAAAGTGCTCAACTTGGCTGTTTTCCGCCTGAAAACGAGTGTTTTGTTCCAGCACTCCCAGATTTACATCAGATAGCTATTTTCAGATACCACCAGCGGCTGATGTGGATAAATAGTCAAATCTGGTGTGGAGTGGGTGGATGCATGTAAAACTTGTAGTATGAAAACACAACTTGGTTTACGTAATGCAGCCACAGTTGTCCGAGCTATTTTTACGTATTTTCACATTCCCTTTTCTTTTAAATTATATTGGTATAAAGCACTATAAACACTCACATAAGGCACTATAAACATTCATGTTATTTTCCGTACATTACTTAATTTCACGATTTACTTTTATTACTTTCATTTACTTATATTACTTGCATTATATACATTATATATGCATCACTTTCAGTTAGTTCATCATTTGGAAGTTCTCCAACTTCGACTGGAAGTCGCGAATAAACACAAATCTTTGTCAGTGCGGCATGATCCAGATTTGCATAAGATGGCTCTTCTCAGATACCTTCAGCAGTTCTCTCTCTCTCTGTCTCTCTGTCTCTCTCTCTCTCTCTTCTAAAGCCTTCTGTCATATCTCTTACTTTCTTTACCTCAGTTTGATCATTTCGCATCTCTACAGTCAGCTTGAAATATATTAGTCGTACTGTATGATCCAAGGTATACGGGTATTGCAAATGAAAGTATTGTATTTCTCCAGTTTCAAAGTTTGATGGAAAAGGTATCTATTTTTAGGCCCAACGTGTGCCCTTCTCTTCTCTGAGCAAATATTCCAGTTTCAATATGTGTAGAATCAACAAGCACAGATGGCTCCAAAGTGCAACAAATATCACAAACTCTACGCTGAGTGGAGTTGCGGGGATTGGGTGTTTTCCATCCTTTTTTTTTTTTTATTCACTCGGAAATAAGTAAACCATATTGCTCAGGTGATCCAAATAAGTGGCAAATTTGCAGTACTGAGCCACCTTCCGAGTTCCCCCCCCCCTCTCTCTCTCTCTCTCTCTCTCACACACACACACACACACACACACACACACACACACACACACACACACACACACACACACACACACACACACACAAACTCATGCACCCATTGTTACTTGGAACTTAGTTTAAAATCAGCTTTCGGATTTCATTTATCTTTTCTCCACTCAATCCTATGACATTTTAGGTGTTGTTCTTGTTCCCTCCAGACAATTTTCAACTGATGCATGGCCTCTGGTATAGACAGGACTGATGTAAGCTATGACTAACTCCTCCAGTTCAGTAAGTCTCCTCTAAGAAGAATAAAAATGGCAGGACATAGAGAGAATGAAATCCCAATATGCCATGTGATAAAAGGAATGACACACTTGACATTGTAAACTTCTCGAAGATGGGTCAAAACTGTAATATATATATATATATATATATAGAGAGAGAGAGAGAGAGAGAGAGAGAGAGAGAGAGAGAGTAATTGCTGCCACTCGTCCCTTTGTCGCCCCAAACGATGTAAATAACTCCTTTCATCACGGCAATGGGTTTGTATTGAGGCCATTAGCCATCATTAATAATTTTACCTTTTCGTTCCGCTGACAAAGAACCTGGAGCGTAATTTTACCCCCGCCAACTGAATTTGGGAAGGTAATGCACTAGGGTGTAACGTCAGACTTGAAATATTGAGTTCGGCAATATGTTTTCTTGTGTAAAATCGAATTCTAAAACCTTTGTTCTGCGCATTGTTTCAAAAATTTCACTTTTTATCATGCATTTTTGCTGATTTGTGATCTCTGTCCTGAAGCTTCAATTAGAGTATGCGAATTATCGGTCTCAATGAATGTTTTTCACAAATACACCGATTTTCTGTAAAATTATGCATTTCCATTATGCTTCTATAAAAACCACCTTTGTTGTAGCACATGTAACATTCATCTATTCTCTCAGCAGAAAAGGCAGATGTAAACTTGAATGACAACAATTATTCAAAAACTCTACAGAAGACAATGCAAATATGCCCCAAATCAGCTGCGCCAGTCATTTCACAAACATTGAATACAAGTCAGTATCAGTGCAATGAAGTAAGAAGGTCTTGCTTTGTCGCATTACTTGTCATGGCTTCCCTTTTGTGTGTTGTCGCACGAATGAAGCCATCCCTGGCCTGCAGGCAGCAAACTGTAACTGCTGTCTCAGTGACCAGTTTCACCCCTCGCTCTGCGGACTGCAAGTGGATTGAGAAGTCCGGAACATGGAGAAGTTTCTCTTGCAACTCCAAGACTTCATCCTTGGACAAAGAACAGGTGAAAACCGGCTCATGCACTTGATCAGGATGCCACTGTATCAACTCACACAGAGTCATTGCGTCCAGGCGCAACTTGGGCATGAGTCGCTGGCTGACACTTGTGTTATTGTTCCAAACATCATATATCCACGAATGCCAACCAAAACACACCTGTCATATCGCCGACGCACCACACTGAACACGTGACGGGCAACACTTCTCTAAATGCAATAAACACGTCCTTACACATAGTGTGAACATAAAAGGCCAAAAGTGCATGCCAAAAAGAAATTCTATCAAAAAATTAGACACAAAATATTCTTAGAATTCCAATTTACGCAGGAAAATCCTATGCCCAAACCATAATTACTATAAACTGTCAAAATATCCCTATGACACTACACCCTATTATGTATTCACCTATGTTTGTCTGTGTCTATTGGTCTGTCTAATTTTCCAGACGATATCTCCAAAAGTTTTTAATGATTTTCAATGAAATTCTGTGGAAAGATGGACCATGGGTGAAAGAAGAAATTATAAAATTATGGGGCGAATTCAGGTCCGGATTCGGAATATCATCCACAATATCTCCAAAAGTTCTTTATGAATTTCAATGAAATTTTGTGAAACGGTGGGCCCTGTTCCGATAAAGAATCGATTAAATTTCGGCGTGGATCCGGATTCAGATCCAATCTCCACGGATCCGGATCCTGATACTTTTTAATGGCAATGGCATTGGCGGAGATATGGGCTCTCTGGGTGCTTTCTAGATATAAACTTTCCCAAGCTTGAATATTGTGATTTACGTGGCTATAGAATTTTCATAGCAACTATTCCTTACCGATTATCCCTACACATTACACATTAATATTCCTTTACCTGTTATGGATGCAAGATGTGTCGATATATAAAATGAGGGAAAAAAAAAAAAAAAACATGCAAAAAATGAAAAGCATAATATGCCCAATAAATCAATTACTCACAGATGGTATGAAGTGTCTATGTCACCTACAATAAAGGTCTAGGTAATCTGAATACGAAATATTTGTTTATACTTCTGTCTTCACTCATCAGGTGATCAAACTCTTCACAGCCATACTAAATATTTAAGAGAACAAGCTTACAAAAATTTATTATTCCTTGTGTTAATGGACTTCTACGTTGACATGTTAATTAGGTAAATGACTTGATAGTAAGAACGATCCCTTCATGTTATCAGGCAGTGGAGTTATGCATGTTTGTATATATGTATGCATGTATGCAAGTACCCTCTTGTTTTTACGTCTTCATTTCTAAAAGGCATTTTAACTTTTTCGTGGTACCTATAGACGATGTTATTTACAATGGGAAGAGAAATAAGATGCTGTGGGGGTTATGGATGACTGGTTTTAGCTCTGACACCACAATGATCTGTCCATGGGTTAAAAAAAAAAAAAAAAAAAAACTTGAAGCTACAGAGAGAAAAACTACGTCATAGTGAAGGGATTAACCTCTTCTGTATGATGAAATAAATTTAGTTATTCATTCATCCATTCATTTATTACTTTCCGGATACCGAACGCATGATTTGACCCCGCCTGAGGGAACTATCTTGTAGCAAAAAGATTAATGATGGCTACAACAAATTCCACCATTTCGAAAAATTTCTACTAAGTTTAATAAAATCGACTCATGATAGTAGAACACAATACAAATAACGTCATCTTAGTGTATTTTATTGTCACTGTTGTCCAACGATTATTCTCGGTTTAGAAAAAAAGACTCCCAAGTGACGGGGTTGGATGTGATACCAATTAGCTCTTCTGGTAAGATGCAGAATAATTGCTTGATTTTTGTTACTGCTAGGCGAGTGCACGGCCTACTTACTATTTACATTCAGATGATTATTCAGGATATATCTGAGGAGAGATGTAAGGAACAGGAAAGATTTGGTACAGCCTTCATTAATCCCTTCAGTGAAAGAGATATTTCCTAAGTTAAGTTCAGTGCAGTTGTTTGTAAGTAGAAACAGATGTTGGCATCAATATGCGGTTTGCCAGCAAAAAGGTACGGGAATAATCATAAGAAATACTTTAAACCATGTTCACAGTGTACGGTAGAAGAAAAAAGAGAAAACTAACAAACTAGTAGGATTCATAAGCAGCGCATTTGAATACAGATCGGAAAAAAATAATTCTCACTTTGTAAAGTTCATTAGTGGGCTCATATCTAAAGCATTGTGTACGGTTTTGATCACCAGACTACAAAAATTTATAAAGAGAAATTAGGAAGGTGCAACAAAGAGTGCCAAAAATCATACTCGTATTGATGGAAAAAAAATACAGATGAGGAGCATCTTTATCTATCTATCTATAGCCAGACGCCATAATCCCATAAGGGGTGGCCATTTGTATTTGAGTCATTTGTTTTACAGGAAGGGGCACAAACCCTCAGTCAACTCACTTGGTGTCACTTAGGGAACACGTATGGGTTGGTTATTTGGTTATCACTCAGTGTTGTAAATGGTTTTCTGACTTGCAGGAAACTGTTAGGCTTGTCACTCAATGTATAGACACCTGAAAAAAAGTGATAAGTAAGATGAGAGAAATAGGAAGAGAGGAGGGTAGATTCAGAAAAAAAGAATGATAAAGGTGAAGGCAGCAATACAGCAATACATCAAAAGAGTGAATGATGGCCGCCACCACCTGCCACACAGGAACAACTGGAAGAACTAAATTTGTTCAACTTATCAAGGCGAAGGCTAAGAGGTGATCTGATTCAAAGTATGCAAGGTTTTTGAAGGACATGATAATACGAGAAGGACAAGGGACCATTCTAATTAAACAAGAGGGAAATGCCGATTTAACTGTTGGTAAGCCCTATTATTCGAATGAAACTAAGGATTTCTTTACCAGAGCTGCACACGTAGGGAACAAACTGTCTAGAACTACAGTAGAATGTGACAGTAATAACATTTAAAACCCGTTCGGATAGATATCTGGCTTCTAACCGTTGTCGAGGTGTAGATCTCATATGAGGCACACTGGAGTTCTGCACAGGCTGTGCTGCATGATGTACAATTTCCACTGGTTATAAGACAATGACTCAGGGGAGGTAAACTAGAAAGAACCGGCATGGCAAGACCAATCCCAGCTTGCCACTTTTAAAGTTAGATACAGTAATGAAAAATCAATATGACTTATTATTTCTTCCTTTTTATCCAGAGCATGGAGAGTAGGGCAACAGCGCAACATCGCAAACAGTTTTTGGTTTTCTCTTCACAGATTTAGTTAGTACAGAATATACTTTTCCATTAGGCTAATCCCTTCCTATGAAATTTCTATGGAAGTTTTTCTATGGTGAATGGTGGTCCTTTTCACTTTTACTGGCGGCATTGGATGCAAGGCTTGGTAGGTAGAGGAGACCCTTCTTTCTTTTCTATCGTTGTCATTGACCCTGTTTCATTGCAAAATGGTCGCCATTAACCCTTTAGCTATCCTGAAATTTGTTGCATTTTTCAGAGATACAAAGAAATTATCAGGATATGAGTGCATGGATACTGATGAGATCAGATGATTTCTCTTGCAAGTGACTACTTAATTTGAATAAAATTATCTAGCATTAGCCAAAATAAAATAGATGATATAGGTAACACGATCATGAAGAGATTCACATCATCTGTATAAATTACCGTACACAATTCTTTCATGTTACAATTTTTCGCATGCGTCGGCGAAATGATGCATTTGCACAGATCTGTAATGGACATAACAACGTGGGACTCATTTGTTGTGCATTTACTATGGTAATTTCGTGGTCTGGGAACGGTCTCTTTGGCCGAGAAGCGGTTATTGAAAGTATCCGTTAATTTTTGTCCATAGATCTCAGCATTCCATTTATTTATTGTTATTTGATTATTTGTATTTATTTAATAATTTACTCTTCGTTTATTTATTTTTACAAGTTAGAAAGACACTGCATACCTACTAACACTGTTCAGTATTATGATTATCATCTTTTACAGGCAAATCCATTCCGTCTACTATAAGTTGACCTTAGTTTGCCATCTTTCCTTGTGGAATGTTGACATTAAATATATATAAATTGTTACATAGCCTATGATTTCATCATCCTTTGTGTAATTTTAATGCACAGTATGCTGCATGTTTGATCACGAGCGTGTTCTGCCTCAGTCCCCTCCTTCTACCATTATAGTAGAGTAAGTCGTCCTTTCTGTTGTTCAGAGCAGGATTTTCAGCTCTTTGTCCCCATGGCTTCATTTGCGCGTCCTTCTTACAAGTTGTATCAGGCTCTGCTGACCCCTATATAATGAGCTCAGTCTCTGCATCATTGCCACTTAGATCTACTCCTCATTTTGTTCACATCTCTGTCCTCCCCTGTACAGTTATTATTATTGTGAGTTTCTCAGGAAGTCTCCAACCATCTAGCAGCTGTGTGTGATTCGAGTATAACTGTTGTTGCATTTTTTCTTGTACTGTGTAGCATAAGTTTAATTCTTAGGCCTAGTAGGGTTTTTGTAATTTATGTAGGGATTGTCGTCAGCCATCATTTTTAATAATATTTTGTATCTGTAATAATTTATCTTGCATTAACTAAGCAATACCCAGTATATTTTCATTTTATCAGGGCTGACTTAGGTAAATTTACTCTTGCTAATTTCGTGTTAATAGAGGCTATTGCAGTTAACCATATATTTAACCTGTTTTTTGCCATTACATTATCCTTACGAGTCCTGAATGTTTTGTTGTTAGTTTGTGCATTAAACTTTAACTTGTAATTTTACCTAACTCTTTTGTTTGAACCTAGAACTTTACGGGACAGTAGTGATTTTTAGTATTCTCACTTAAAGTGTACATTATCTTTTTCTGTTCCCTAACATAAATTTGGCGACCTCGCCAGGATACGAACCTGGATAGGTGATCTTTCCAGTTGTCACTGAAGATTAATACATCATCAATATAAACAACACACCCTGCCAAACCCTCTGTTGCAACATTCATGAGCTTCTGAAATGTGGCTGGTGCATTCTTCATACCATATGGCATGTTAGTAAATTTCTTGAGTGTTTGGTTCATGCTAATCTTGTAGCTAATTTATCAAAGTGTGAGTTTGGTCAAGCTAAAGTTCAGTACCTTGGGTATGTAATTGGTGATGGACATGTTGCACCGCCAGGAGCTAAGGTTCAGGTTATAAGTGATCTTCCCAGACCTAAAAGTAGGAAAGAGCTACAAAGATTTTTGGGAATGGTAGGTTATTACAGGAGATTTGTTCTTAACTTTTCTATTCTTGTATCACCACTTACAGACCTACTGAAAAAGGGAGTTAAATTTGTCTGGACTGATAGCTGTGAATCCTCTTTCAACAAACTTAAAGCTATCCTATTAAGTCAACCAGTGCTCGCTACTCCAAATTTTGCTAAGCCTTTTTAGATGGCTGTTGATGCAAGTGATACAGGAGCTGGGGCTGTTTTGCTGCAAGAGGATGATCAGGGTATTGAACACCCTGTATCTTATTACAGTAAGAAGTTCACTCCACCTCAAAAGAACTACTCAACTATTGAGAAAGAGCTTTTGGCCTTGATTTTGGGTTTACAGCATTTTTCATTTTATTTGTGTTCTGGTTTTGACCCCATAGTCATTTATACCGATCATAACCCACTGAAATTCCTTAGTAAGTTTAAAGATAAAAATCAGAGATTGACAAGATGGAGTCTACTTCTTCAGGAGTATTCATTAGACATACAACATGTCAAGGAGAAAGAAAATGTTATTGCAGATTGCTTATCTAGACTTTAGACAGATTGTTTTAGAGTAATAAGAAATTTCCTTTGTAAATTTCTTTTTCTTTGTGGGGAGGTGTTACATAGCCTATGATTTCATCATCCTTTGTGTAATTTTAATGCACAGTATGCTGCATGTTTGATCACGAGCGTGTTCTGCCTCAGTCCCCCCCTTCTACCGTTATAGTAGAGTAAGTCGTCCTTTCTGTTGTTCAGAGCAGGATTTTCAGCTCTTTGTCCCCATGGCTTCATTTGCGCGTCCTTCTTACAAGTTGTATCGGGCTCTGCTGGCCCCTATATAATGAGCTCAGTCTCTGCATCATTGCCACTTAGATTTACTCCTCATTTTGTTCATATCTCTGTCCTCCCCTGTACAGTTATTATTATTGGAGTTTCTCAGGAAGTCTCCAACCATCTAGCAGCTGTGTGTGATTTGAGTATAACTGTTGTTGCATTTTTTTTTTGTACTGTGTAGCATAAGTTTAATTCTTAGGCCTAGTAGGGTTTTTGTAATTTATGTAGGGATTCCTGTCGTCAGCCATCATTTTTAATAATATTTTGTATCTGCAATCATTTATCTTGCATTAACTGAGCATTACCCAGTATATTTTCGTTTTATCAGGGCTGACTTAGGTAAATTTACTCTTGCTAATTTCGTGTTAATAGAGGCTATTGCAGTTAACCATATATTTAACCTGTTTTTTGCCATTACATTATCCTTATGAGTCCTGAATGTTTTGTTGTTAGTTTGTGCATTAAACTTTAACTTGTAATTTTACCTAACTCTTTTGTTTGAACCTGGAACTTTACGGGACAGTAGTGATTTTTAGTATTCTCACTTAAAGTGTACATTATCTTTCTCTGTTCCGTAACAATATATATATATATATATATATATATATATATATATATATATATATATATTAGAATACTGTGAATACTGTATGTTGACCGTCAGGAAGAAGTGCTTCAGGAAGGATCTTAGGCCGAAGTACCTTATTCAGCCACTGACCTTCGGGAAATAACTTGCAATAGGGCAAAAATATCAGCCAGTTTAAGGTAGAATATCTGTAGTCAGAAGATATGACGAGTATCGTAAACAAGAAGGAGTACTCAAACAATTCCATACTGGCTACCATCAACCAGTGTATGAGCCGAATATTTGAGGTTGTCCTTTGACTTTACCTTCGACAGAGTACTATCCAAATCAAATTCCTTCATTCTCACCGAACCATCAATCCTCCCACCATCTTTGGTTCAAATAAGGCCCAAATTACTTGAGTTGACTTTGCCAAATGATCTTGAATTTAGAAGTTTCTTGTGGCTTTCACCCTTGACTAGTTGCTCTCAAAATCGATAATCATTTTCTTTGCTTTAAGATAAATCCTTTTGCAAAGTTTAGTTTACATTGGATAAAACTCTTGAAATTGACCTTGCCGTGTCTTCTTGAGCTTTGACCTGTCTTTCACAAAAAATAGGCCAACCTATTGGGTGATCTTCACCTCACCACACCATGTTTGGCCCCAACCACAAAAACTCTTAGTTATTTAGTTTTCACATAGATATACTGGTCGAAATTTCTCCTTGCCTTGTGAACATGAAGTTTCATGGATAATCCGCAAAATGTAATCCCCTTCTTCCCTAACCCTTAATCCTTCCACTAGATTTAGTTCGAGTCAATCAGAATTGTTTGAACTGGCCCTCCCATGTGACTATGCCATTTGATCTTTCCCTCTGATCGCGACTTTATCGAATTGTCCTCAAAACCCATTCCTTTTACGTTTCTCTTACCCTAAAGTTTGGTTTAAATCGAATACAGTCGTTTTAAAGTTGAACTTTTCCTGTGACTTGACACTTTGTCCTACTGTTCTAAAAAGAAGACATCGACCTTTCTATTATTGGACCATGTACCATTCCAATGCATGTGGTTAAAATACGAATAAATCTCTTTGAGTTTTTATGTTAATCACACACACACACACACACACACACACACACACACACACACACACACACACACACACACACACACACACACACACACAGGTCGAACATTGGCCTTGCCCTGCGACCGTGACCTCTGACTTGTTGTTCTCAAAACAGACTGACCTCATTCTTGTCGTCAACTCTTCTTCTTCATTTGGTCAAAGCTGCATTAATATAGATGCATCAGGTATTTTTCTCTTTGAAAGTTGGGTTGAAACAGGGATGTGTCATGTCTCAATGGTTGTTCAATCTGTACATGGATGGGGTAATAAAAGAGGTACAAGGTCGGGTAGTGGATGTTGGAGTGGCCCTGGTGAGAGAGGATACTGTTTGGAAACTCCCTGTACTGTTGTTTGCAGTTGATACTGTGTTGTTGAGTGAAAACGAAGGGGAGCTGCAAGGCTTGGTGGATGAGTTTGGGAGAGTGTGTAAGAAACGGAATCTAAAGGTAAATGTAGGGAAGAGTAAAGTGATGGTCTTTGAGAAAGGTGAAGTCAGTTAATGTACAGCGAGGCTGGATGGTGAGGAATTGGAAAATGTGAGTACGTTTAAGTACTTGGGTAGTGTGATGAGTAAGGATGGAGGTTTGGAGGGTGAAGTGCTTGAAAGGGTACAGCAGGGAAGAAAGGTTGCTGGTTCTTTGAAAGCAGTGATAAGAAACAGGGAAGTGAGCATGGAAGTGAAAAAGTTACTGCATGACAGTATTGTGATACCAACTCTAACGTATGGAAGTGAAGCTTGGACGTTGTTGGAAGGACACAAGTCAAGAGTGAGAGCAGTGGAAATGAGTTATTTAAGAGGAGCTTGTGGAGTCACATGGAGAGACAGGCTGACGAATGAGGATATAAAGGGGCGTTGTGGTGTGGATGTGGATGTGATAGGAAGCGTTATGAGGAACACCCTGAGGTGGTTTGGCCATGTGGAGAGGATGGAGGGTGAAAGACTGACGAAGAGAGTGTATGTGAGTGAGGTGGAGGGGAGAAGAGGGAGGGGGAGGCCGAGGATGAGATGGAGGGATGGGGTGGAGAAGTATATGAGAGAGGGGGGTGTGAGTTGGGAGCAGGGCAGTGAAATGGCGGGGGACAGGACGACGTGGAGGCGATTTGTTTGTGGCCACCCCAAACGGGATTGAGGCGTCTGGCAATAGACAGATCAGGTTGACTTTGTTGGCTCTACGTTCATCCTGATCTTGACTTTTGACTCATTGTTAAAACACACACACACACACACACACACACACACACACACACACACACACACACACACACACAAACGTTTACACAAGGACCTTTCCTTAACCCTTACGCCAAGTTTCGTTAAAATCGGATGCATATTTTTGAGTTATTTTATGAAAACACACACACACACACACACACACACACACACACACACACACACACACACACACACACACACACACCGCTCAAAACCTAATAACCTCTACTTGCTAAGCGAGTCGCGGATATAAAAGGGTCGGTATAGTAAAGAGGTCAAACACATCTCGCCGCTTTACTCACTATATCATAATTCTTCTCACCCGTCCATAGTCCTCCCTCCCGCCTGATACCATGCCATAAATTTGGTGAATCGGAGACTAACCCATCACCCTCATGCTAGGCGATGTGATCATAGTTCTCATACATGTCATCTGTGTGTGTGTGTGTGTGTTTGTGTGTGTTTAATACAGTCAAAATCCAAAAACTGAATAGCATGCTACAAATATTCATTAAAAATTTAATAAAGAAAGCATAAATAATGGTCCACTCAGTTCAGTATATTTTGACGCATTGTGTTGAACACTTGGAGGTCAGAGGCAAAGGGAAAGAGAGACAAAGATAGTTCCAGAGTTTACTATTTGATCCATATCTTTTCTTTCCGTTTTAATACTTTATCACTTATTGCTCTCTATTGATATCGATTTTCTACACATTTTATTTTACTCTATGATGTAGAGTTTATTATTTTCTTTTTCGTTTTTTCGGTGTTATCACTTTTCCCCATTATAGTTCTCTTTCTCCTCATTACGGCTGTATCACCCATATTCCTCTGTGTTTGACGTGATTTGTCCACTGTTATTAGTTCTGTGTTAAATTTGAATTGCTATTCTGATGTCTTTATTGGTTCCGGTATTGATCGTCTCCCCCCTAAGGTGGAATTCTTGTTTCGCCCTTCCCCTCTTTATTTTATTGATTTGAGACATCATTTCCTTTATTCTTCATGCTCTGATTATTTTATATTGGTGTTCCTATATTGATACTGTTATATGTGCAATTTCGTTATCTATTTTTCATATGAGTAATGATTTTTCTGTCTTCCTGTACTTTGTTTTGCTTTCCCATTTTCATTTTTTTTTTCCTCCCTTTCCTCCTTCATACCTCTTTTCTTTTTTTTTCTTGCTCTGCTCATCATCTTCCATTCTTATTCTCCCCCTTCTCATTTCTTATCCATGCCATCTCTTTCTTTCTTTTTTTCCTCTCCTCCTTCCTTCTCTCTTCTTTTTTTTTTTTTTTCTCTCACCCTTCTCTCCCCTTCTCTTTTTTAATTTCTTTTCTCCCTTCCTCGCGCCTTCTCTCTTCTCTCTTTACATCTTTCACCCCTTTCTCTACTTCATTTTTTCCATTTAATTACTTTCCTCCCCTCCTATCCCCCTCTCTCTTCTCTCTTTACTTTTCTCCCCACCTTTTCCTTTATCTCTTTCTTCTTCATTTCTTTCATTTCTGTCTCTTTCTCCCTCTCTGTCTGTCAGTCTCTGTCTGTCTGTCTCTGTCTCTCTCTCTCTCTCTCTCTCTCTCTCTCTCTCTCTCTCTCTCTCTCTCTCTCTCTCCCCTCTTTATTTCTTTCCCTCCCGTCCTCTCCCCTTCATTCATCCTCCATTATATCTTTCCTCCTATTCTCTTGTTCCTCTTAATCTCCTTTCTCTTCTCATCTTCCATCTGTCTTCCCTCTTTATTTCTTTTTCCCTTCTACATTTCACTCCTCCCTCTTTGTTTTTTTTATTCTCTTCTATTCTCTCCTAGTTTAATTTTTTCCCCTCACCTCCTATTCCCTTCTTCTTTCCCTTTGTGTTTATTTTTCCCCTCCTCTCCATTATCCCACTTCCATCTTTAGTAATTTCTCTCCTCCTTTCCTGTTTTCTCTTCTCAATTATTCTTTTCTCTCTTCCAATCCCCCTTTCTCCTCCCTCTTTATTTCTTTTTTCTTCTATTTTTCCTTTTTACTCTTTATTTCTCTACCCCCATTCTGCACGCTTCTCTCTCTCATCTTTATTTCTGTTCTCTTATCTCCCTTTTCTTTCTTTTCTCCTCATTTTCACGTTTTACTATTCTTTTCTTATCTCTTCTTGCCTCTTAGATTATTGTTACCCCTTCTTTTATATTTCCTAATCTTTTCTTTCTCTCTTTGCCTCCCACTTTCTTTGCCACCTCCATCTCTTACTATATTGTGAAATTCTCATGTGTTCTTACTTACCTTTGTTTCTCTCTTTCCTCATCATTTGTCTCCCTCTCACGTTTCTGCTTGCGTCTTTTCCTTCTCTGGTTTTCCCTTCAGTTCCCTCCTCTTGTTCTCCCCATTCTGTCTGTCTGTCTGTCTGTCTGTCTCTCTCTCTCTCTCTCTCTCTCTCTCTCTCTCTCTCTCTCTCTCTATCTACCTATCTATCTATCTATCTGTGTGTGTGTGTGTGTGTGTGTGTGTGTGTGTGTTTCTTAGAGACCACAAATCTAAAAGCTAAGTAGCGTGCTAAAATTCTTCTTTAAAAAGGTGAATAAAAAAAGTAAAAATAATGATGAATTCACTTCAGGATACTATGACACACTACGTTTAACACCTGGAGGTCATAAGCAACGGGAAAGAGAGACTCAGAAAGGTAGTTCCAGAGTTTACTATTTGTACCCATATTGTTCATATCCCTTGTATTAATTTATCACTTATTTCTTTCCATTTACTTTGGTTTCCTACACATTTATTTTCCTTTTCGATTTAGTGTTTATTAATTTCTTTTTCGTTTTTTCGGTGTTATTATTTCTCCCCGGTATGGCGCCCCTTGTCCTCATTGCGGCAGTATCACTCGTATTCCTCTGTGTTTGTCGTGATTCTGTCCACCCTTATTAGTACTGTTAATTCTGTATTGCTATTCCGGTGCCTTTATTGGTTCCGGTATTGCCCCTCTCCCCTCTATGGCTGGATAATTCTTGTTTCTCCCTTCCCCTCTGTAGTTTTTGTGACTTGTGACATCATACTCTTTTATCCTTCGTATTATGATTATTTTACATTGTTGTCTCTATACAAATTTAATATATGCAGTTTAGTCATCTGTTTTTCCAATGACTGTTGCTTTGTCTGATTTTCTGTCCCTTATCGTTCCTTTTTTGTTCTGTTTTTCTCCCTTCCCTGTTCCATGTCTTTTTCTTTTTCTCATTTCATTTTCTTTCCTCATTTTCCCCTTCTCATTAAATATTCATCCCTTCTTTCTTCCATCTTAATTTCTCTTCTTTCCTGCTCTCCCCTTCTCTTTTCCGTCTTTATTTCTTTCGCCCCTCTCTCCCCTTCTCACTATCCTCTTAATGTCTTATCGACCTTCTCTCGCCCTCTCTATTCCCTCTATTTCTTTTCTTTCCTTCTCTCGCCTTCTTACTATTCCCACTATTTCTTTTCTCCCCTCCTCTCCATTTCTCTCTTCTTTATTTTTTTTTCTGTCATCTTCTCCCCTTCTCTCTTTCTTCTTTATTTCTTTTCCCTTTTCCTCTTCCGTTCTCTCTTCCGCCATTATTTCTTTCACTTCTCTGTCCCCTTCTCTTTTTCCTCTTATTTTCTCCCCTTCTCTCGCCTGCTCTCTTCCTTCTTTATTTTATCTTTCATCTCCGCTTTTCTCTTCCCTCTTTTTTTCTCTCCTCTCCTCTCCCTTTCTCTCTTCCCTCTTTATCTCTTTTTCCCCTCATCTCCATTTCTTTCTTCCTACTTTATTATTCTCGTCCTGCTCTCCTTCTCTATCACCCCTCTTTATTTCCTTTCTCCTTTCCTGTCCCATTCTCTCTTCCCTCTTTATTCCTTGTTTCTTCTCTTCTCCCCTTTTCTCTTTACTCTTTACTTCTCTTCTCCTCTCTGCCGCCTTCTCTCTTTCAGCTTTATTTTTCTCTCATCTCCCTTTTCTTTCTTTTCTCCTCACTTTCCTGTGTTACTGTTCATTTCTTATCTCGTCTGGCCTCTTAGATTCTTGCTCCCCCCCCCTCCTTTTATACATTTCCGTTGTTTTGTTTTCTCTCTCTGCCTCTTTTCTCTTATTGTTTCTTTTCCTTCTGCCTCTCTCACTATTGTTTAATTCTCATGTGCTCCTATTTGTTTCCACAGTATTTTCCCCTTTCCTCATTATGTCTCTCCATTCCATCTTTCTGCTTGCTTCTTTTCCCCCATTGCTTTCCTCTGCCGCTGCCTCCTTTCTTTTCCCCTTACTGTCTCTGTTTGTCTGTCTGTCTGTCTGTCTGTCTGTCTGTCTGTCTCTCTCTCTCTCTCTCTCTCTCTCTCTCTCTCTCTCTCTCTTTCATTTCATGTTCTATCTTTGCTTAATTCTCATGTGTTCTAACGCGTTTCTGTTCTTCCTTTTCTCTTTATCCCTGTCTTTCATATATCCTTTACTCTCTCGTCCCTTTCTCTGCTTCTTTTCTTCTCCCTCCATA